>NW_027187308.1:7524404-7579613 GCF_028583685.1 Petaurus breviceps papuanus
GGGGTCAGTGGACTTGGCAGCCTTGGGGTTAGTGGGCTTGGTAGACTTGGGGTCAGTGGGCTTGGCAGCCTTGGGGGTCAGTGGACTTGGCAGCCTTGGGGTTAGTGGGATTGGTAGACTTGGGGTCAGTGGGCTTGGCAACCTTAGAGTCAGGCTTTGTGATCCTGGAGTCTGGACATTTGATGCTGATCCTAGGACCTGGACGCTTGGTAGCCATTTTGTGGCCAGTATGCCAGGCGCTGTCCTTGGGGATCTTGGGCCTGAGGAGCTTGACTTTGGAGGCCTTGGTGCTCAGGGCCTTGATGGCCTCTGCTCTGGCCTTGATGGCTTTGGTGTTGTTGGCCTGCATCTTTTTCAGCCCCTTCTTGTGTTTCTTGGCAAAGCGCATGTTTCTCAGAAACTTGGGGTCAACCCCTTTCAGAGACTCGTATCTCTGTGACCTAGGTTTCTTTTTTTTTTTTAAGCAATTGGGGTTAAGTAACTTGCCCAAGGTTACACTGCCAATTATTTCTGGGTGTGGTGCTAAGTATCTGAGCCTGGATTCGATCCCCAGGTCATCCCAACACTGGGGTCAGTGCTCTTACTCGCTGTGCTACCTGGCCACCCCGTGACCTAAGTTTCTTGATGCCATTTCTGTGCCATTTTCATGATTGGTTGTGGGTGCTATGGTTCTTAGACTTAGCCATCTTTACACCACAGCCTGCACTAACAGGCACTCCACTGACCAGAAGAGGTCAGAGGGAGAGAGAGAAAGCAATCTTTTCTCTTCTTATAGGATAGAGAGCACTCTCCTCCCAATCACCTAGACTCATAACCTAGTTTCATCCTTGACTCCTTATTCTCTCACCCCACCCCCATATCCAATCTGCTGCCAACTCCTGTTAATTCTACCTTCACAACATCTCTAACACTGTCAGCACCTTGGTACAGGCCTCATTACCTCATGCATGGACTATTGCAATAAACTACTGGTTGCTCTCTTTGCCTCAAGCCTCTCCCCACTTCAGTCCATTTTTCAAGAAGCTGTCAAGTTGATTTTCCAAAGCCTAGGTCTGACCATGTCACTTCCCCACACCGCCCCCCTCCCATTCAATATATTTCAGTGGCTGCCTATAGCCTCCAAAATAAAATAGAAATTCATCTGTTTGGCTTTTAAAGACCTTCATCACTGGATCCCTTTCTACCTTTCCATTCTTCTTACTCCTTACATATCTACCATCACATACTCTGTGATCCAGTGGCTTTCTTTGCTCTTCTTTGAACATAACTCTCGATATCCTGTCTTAGGGTATCCTTGGCTATCTCCCATACCTGGAACTCTCTTCTTCCTCATCTCTGCCTCCTGGCTTCCCTGACTTCTTTCAAATCTTAGCTAAAGTTCCTTTTGTGGCAGCAAAGAATTGGAAATTGAAGGGATACCCATCAATTGTGGAAATGGTTGTGGTATATGAATGTAAAGAAATGCTGTTGTTCCATAAGAAATGATGAGCAGGCAGACTTCAGAAAAACCTAGGAAGACTTACATGAGCTGATGCCAAGTGAAGTGAGCAGAACAAGGAGAACACTATACACAGTAACAGCAATATTGTATGATGATCTACTGTGATTGACTTAGTTTTTTTCAGCAATACATATAATAGTTCTATAAGACTCATGATAGAAAATGCTATTCATATCTAGAGAAAGAACTGGTGGAATCTAAATGCAGACTGAACATATTATTTTCACTCTGATTTTTTTTCCCTTTTGTTCTGTTTCTTCTTTAACAGATTTACTGCCTAATGTAAAAATGTTTTATATGATTGCACATGTATAACTTATATCAGATTGCTTGCCATCTTGGGGAGGGGAAAGAACAAGGAGGAGAAGGAGGGAGAAAAATTTGGAACTCAAAATCTTATAAAAAGGAATGTTGAAAATTGTCTTTACATGTAACTGGAAAAAATAAAATACTATTCAAAATTTAGCTTAATCCCAACTTCTGCCAGAAGTCTTTCTTTATCCCACTTAATACTAGCATCTTCCTCAGAGATTAGCTCCAATTTATCCTCTGTATATTTTGTTTGTTCTGAGTGTGTTTGCTATCTTCCCCATTGGACTGAGATCTTTGGACCAGCGACTGTTTTGTCTTTGTGTTCCTAGTGCTTATCACAGTTCCTGGACATGGTAGATACTTAATCAATACTCCTTGACTTGACTTGACTTTCACCTCTTCTCCTTTCCTATTCAACCCCAACTCTTGTGGCAATGATGAGAAACTTATGCAACAACACAAAGCCATTCACCTCCTGAAATTTCTTTTTCCCATTCAGTTCTAGTCAAATGTTGAGATTTGTTGGTAAATGTCTGAAGAGAACAAACCCCAAAATCTGACATAGTTTTAGAAAGAATTTTATTGGGGCAGCTAAGTGGCACAGTGAATAGAGCACTGGAGTCAGGAGGACCTGGGTTCAGATCCGGTCTCAGACACTTAACACAAAAAAATAGCTGTGTGACCTTGGGCAAGTCACTTAACCCCAATGGCCCTCCAAAAAAAAAGCAAAAAAAAACCCCACCCTACCTTTTAGGGGCTGCTAGGTGGTGCAGTGAATAGATCACTGGCCCTGGAGTCAGGAGGACCTGGGTTTGGATCTGGCCTCAGACACTTAACAAAAAAAAAACCCTAGCCATGTGACCTTGGGCAAGTCACTTAACTCCAATTGCCCTCCAAAAATAAAAAAAAATTATTAAGTCATTTAGCAAAGGAGAGAGCTGGAAAAAGGTGTGGATCCTTCCTCAAGTCTTTCTGAGGTTATAGAGTTGAAACAAGGGTGTGAGGATATTTGCCTGATTGGTCTCATATAGGCATTAGGCAATTTCCAGAGGAAGTATATCAGCAGATAAGTTTAAATATCCAAATCTGGGGAACCCGAACACAAGCTCTGGATTGACCCAACACCAGACTGCAGTGGAATCTAAGCATTCCTTGCAGATATCTAGCATCTTGGAGGTCAGTATGACCTCTATTGTAAGCTTAGGGTTAGACAATTTTCTTTACTTTTCTTTTTTTTTTTCGGGGTTAAGTAACTTGCTCAAGGTCACACGGCCAGTTATTTCTGGGTGTGGTGCTAAGTATCTGAGCCCAGATTTGATCCCCAGGTGATCCCGACACTGGAGCCGGTGCTCTTACTCACTGAGCCACCTGGCCGCCCCTAAGCAATTGGGGTTAAGTAACTTGCTCAAGGTTACATGGCCAGGTGTTTCTGGTGGGTGCTAAGTGGCTGAGCCCAGATTTGATCCCCAGGTCATCCCGACACTGGAGCTGGTGCTCTTACTTGCTGTGCTACCTGGCCGCCCTGACAATTTTCTAACTGCATAAAGTAAGCTTCAAATAATATTAACACATTATAAATAATAAAATTTTAAATAACAAAAATCATCTCAGGATTCAGGACAGAAGTCCAACAGTAGTCTACTTCTATCACCAATAATCTGAGAACATGAGGGAAAGTCTCGGTCTCAAATACCTAAACAAAACTGGGTTAACCATGAACACCAACTTTCCACTATGTTCATCTCTACCACAAAAGTGTGATTACTTTTTCAGTGATGTAGAATGTCTCAGCAAGACCTTATTAAATAAATAAACAGCAAGATTCATTAAATATCAGCCCTCCCTAAAGGGAGGTCACTTTAGAAACTCAGAGTAGGTTGACCTGAGTATTAGGCAAATGAGTTCCAAAATGTAGCAGGTCAAATACTCTTTTTTTTTTCTTTTGATCTAAAAGCAAATGACTTCATTGGTAAAATAGAGACGGCTTCTACAAAGAGTTATAAATAATAATTGTTTCAGGGGAGACCTGGCCCAGAAGACATTGTGACTGGGGTGTCATTGCCCAAGGAGAAGGGAAAGCCTGTCTTTTAAAGAGTTAGCTCTACTCCAATGCACTATTGATGGAGCTTAATGTAAAAACTCTCTAACACATGTGGGGCGTGGCCTCCCCAAAGTTTGAAGTATTGTCTATAGATGCTAGATTGTTTTCACTCTAGGAGTACTGAGAAATACAAATTCACACTGCCCAGGTTTGTAGTTTAGCTAGAGGATGAAGGATGAACAACAATCTGGAATCCTGCTCAAAATACTGAAAATGTGAAATCGACACTTGTAGAGTCTCCACGTCACATCTGGAATCTTTTTATTTTCATGACCTCCACATTCAGAGGGCTCAGATTCTCAACATACTGTGTCTATATAGCTTAATGAATATAGTGAAAATTAAAAGAAAAATATTAAGCCATCCACCATCTGCCTCTAGTCATCTCCTAAAACCTCCTCCCCAGTGCCCTCCAAGTTTTTGGGTGTGGTGGGAGGAGGCTAAGAAACCACCCACATGCACAACTTGTGGAGAAGGAATAAAAGAAGAGTTGTGTGTCCAGGTTTCTGGCTCCAGATCATAGACTATATACCAAGGGGAAAAGAAGTGCAAAAATGTCATCTCTCCATTCTTGATCATTAGCCTACAAGATTATCAACAGCTGCCAACTGTAGGACTGAGGGTCCTTCCTTTCTATGCTCTAATCTCTCACTCTATCCAAGCATCTGGATCAACTCTACAATTCTGGTCTCTGCCATCCTAGTTACCAGCTGTTAGAGTTTGAGCCTTGGGACTCAGCACATCTGCTCCATGCAGTCCCATTTTAACAGCTGTTCACTGCTCACCCATCCCCACATGGCAATCTGGAAGTCTTAATCTCAAGGACAGCAGATGGAAAAGAGACAGTCAATCCTGGATACCCAGGTCCAAATTTTGTCATCTCTAGAAGCATGGCTACTTTCCCTTTGTGGGTGTGTGTTCTCTTAGAATCCTGGGGAGTGAAAAATAGGTAACATCAGAAACTAGTCTTCTGGTTAGGGGGTTTGATGATTCTTAGAAATTGAATTGGCTCTCTGCTCTCCAACTGAATTGGAATCATAATTACTCTCCCAGATATTCAACAGATAAGATGGCAATGTGTGGGTCACAGCATATTCAAAACTTTCCCTCCCATTGGCTCTGATCAAAGAGAGCACATAGTAAGTAGTTTAGAAATTCTTTACAAAGCATTTTAAAATTGGAGGTAGGAGATGATGTAGTGTGTGTGTGAAGGACAAATGCATTTTCCTAAGATGAGGAAAGAAGCCAGAGGAATAGTGAGAAATCAAAGAATTAGAGATGAGGATAGAGAATAGTTATTAGTGTTAAGCAAGAGCAGGCAATCATCAAGTATAGTGGGATACGTCTGTCATCACTGCTGCGGAGGCTGTGGCTAATTAATGGAATAATTAATTAATTAATAATAGCTAGCATTTATATAGTACCCTCTAGGTGCTAGGCACCCTGCTAAGTACTTTCACAAATATTATCTCATTTGATTCTCACAACAGCCCTTGGAGGGAGGTGCTATTATTATCCTCAGTTTACAGTTAAGGAAACTGGAGCAAACAGAAGTGAGGTGATTTGTCTAAGAATGCACAGCTAGTAAGTATCTAACACAGGTCTTCCTTACCCAGGGCCTGCCCTCTATCTGCTCCACCATCTAGTGGCCTTTGGCGGATTGCTTGAGTTATAGTTCGAAATGCAGTAGTGTTGTTATGGGAATGGGAATCTGAAGATCTTCTCTACCTCTTGATAGGCTTAAGTGACTCTGAGAGCCAAATATACCCTGCCCCTAATAGGCTGAATGTGGTCACATGGAGCCTGTGTTAGGAGGCTTGTTTTTCAGGAATGCCCACACCTCGTTGCTTTGTGATTGGGCAGTGGGTCAAGAGGGTTGTTATATTCTCTGAGCCAGGAAAAGGCTATATATACCCAGATGTGAGGTTTTGCTGTGGGGCTCACTTTGAGAAGAGTTGTATGATTTGACCAGATGAGATTCTGGGCAGCCGTTGAGCCCCCCGCTTTTAAAACCCCGATGTTGGTACTTCCCTCTCTGGTAACTGACTAGGTATGGATGTAATGGTCAGACAGCTGGAAGCCTGTCTGTTGATGTTTCTGTCTGCTTGTAACCTCTGTATTCTCTGAAATTGAGAGTGCTGACTTTTTCCCCCTGAATTAGGTAAATGACATATGTTTGATTAAAGCAAAATTGTTGATCCATTTTGAGTTGCTTTCCTTTAGAAAAGCAGACCTAGGAACCTGTGTTGGCAGCCACCCTGGGGATGCTGGGATGCTTGCTGCTACAAGGGTTAAAGCTAATTGGGTGGCTGCATTTTGAGCAGTACCAATATGGTGCCTGGAGTGGAGGGTCAACAACAACTGCATTGGTCCAAGTCAGAAAAATGGAGCAGGTTAAAGCCTCTGTGCTAATCTGTTTGGGTATTGGGCCCTTGAGTAGCCTCTGCATTTCCAGTCTATGTAAAGTAGGCAGTGATGAAGAAGAAGAAGGAGGAGGAGGAGGAGGAGGAGGAGGGGGAAGAAGAGGAGGAGGGGAAGGAGTGGGAGGAGGAAGAGGGGGAGGAGGAGGAAGAGGGGGAGGAGGGGAAGGAGGAGGAGGAGGAAGAGGAGAAGGTGGTGGAGGAGGAAAAGGTGGCAACCCATGAACCTGGTAGCCTTGATTATAACTTTTATAAATTCTTCATAATTTATACCCATTTATCTCTTCTATTTTCTCCCATTCTTCTTTCCCTTCCCTTCTCCTGACTTCCTTTTTTTCATCTTCTTCCTCACCTCCTCTACCAAGTGCTAGTAGAACTCAAAGAAATTGTGGGCATCGCTTAACCCCCTTGGCGGTACACAGAGCAAAGAAGATACTTATTTTTGGTGAGCGTCAAACTCATGATTTTATGATCAGGAGTTTTAACTGAACTTTAGGAACATTTGGGAGCTACAGAAGATTTTAAGAAAAGGGAATGACATGGTTGAAAAGATGGAAGATGATTTCTGATACTGTAGAATGGACTGGAAAAGGAGAGAATAGAGAGAATAAGCTTTTATATAGCCAGGCACTATGCTAAGTGCTTTATAAATATTAGTATTTAATTTGAAAATTTAAATAATAAAATTTATTTTTTAAAATTTTCAAAATTTAATTTAATGATTATTATTAAGGGAGAAAAGTCAAGGGGCCAGAAAGAAGTTTGTTTCCAACGATTTGGGCCTGGGAGGGTCAATACAGAGAGTAGGCTATGGCTATAGGCAAGAGGGAAAAGTTTGTGAAGTAGTTTTAAATTCTCTATAGAGTTTTTTTTTTTTTTTTTTGCCTTTTGGAGGGCAATTGGGGTTAAGTAATTTGCCCAAGGTTACACAGCTAGTTTGTGTGTGTGTGGGTGGGTGTTAAGTGGCTGAGGCCAGAACCAAACTCGGGTCCTCCTGACTCTGGGGCCGGCGTTTGACTCACTGCGCCACCTAGCTGCCCATCTAGAGAGTTTTAAAAATAGCAGCCCCTATCTTCTGAGGATAATGTAGGTGAAGTCTTTACCAGATGATAAGGAAAGGAAAGGATATGATGACCTTTGGGGACCTCCTGATTCTATTTTCTAGTCCCATGATGACTAAAAACTTTTAAGAACAAGCATCCTTGGGCTTGCAATACAGAAAGTTTAACTTCTTTTTCTGTGTTGCCTATGTGAGTGGTAAATAAAGGGAACTCAAGACTCCCAACTCCCAGTCTCTATATGAACCTTTCTGAGCCTGTTTTCTGTTCTGTAAAATTAATCTAGTAATACCTAACCCACTTACCTCACAGGGTTAATATAAAGATTATATAAAAGAATATATTTGAAAGGACTTTGGAGTTCTGTAGGCCTTGCATGGTGGCATAGGCCTGTGGTCCATGCTACTTGGAAGACTAAGGCTAGGATTATTTGAGTTCAGGAGTTTTGAACTGCAGCAGGGCTAAAACTTATTGGGTGTCGTCACTGAGTCTGGCTCCAGTATGGCGAGCACCCAGGAGCAGCTCATTAGGCTTTCTAAGGAGGAGTGAACCAGCCTAGGTTGGAAAAAAAGCAGGCCAAAACTTCTGTGCCTATCAGCAATGAGATCAAGCCTATGAATGGCTACTGAACTTTTCTGCCTGACCCTGTCTCAAAAAAATAATAATAATAAGGCACTGCTATTGGTCCCAAATCCACTACTGACTAGCCTTGTGACTTTGAGCAAATCACTCCACCTATCTAGTTTTCATTTTCCTCATTGGTAAAATGAGGAGGTTGGACTAGCTAGATGATTTAATAATCTAGTTTCAGCTATACACATTTCCCATGAATCTATAAAGACCAGTTGCCTACTAGTTTATAAAATGACACTAGGTGGCGCTGCTGTAATTCCAATGAAAATGCTGTGACCATAACCCTGGTACAAATTTTACCCTGGTCCCTCAGTGCCCATTGACTTGGAAGGCATAATGTCAGGAAGAAGAATCTGCTCCACTGATTTAGTCTCATTTTAAAATGAGGGCTTCTGGACTTACAAATGCCTTTACTAACTGCTTTCATTACTGTGTAGCCTTTGTCCCAATAACTTTTTTTTTTTTGCACCTGGGACTGCCCATCTCAGGCTAAGAAGTACGGGGGCTATTCATACCCGTCGAACTCTGATTGAAGATTTAACCTGCTCTATTTTGGACCTGGGTCATTAGCACCTTCCTGGGTAACCTGGTGGCCCTTTGACTCCTGGGGGCTCACCATACCAGTGTCAGACTTAGTACGGACACCCAATTGGCCAACCCAATAGTGAGTTACACTGCAGTTCAGAACATTGACACTCAAGACAGCCACCAGCTTCAGCCTCTCTGGTAGCAGGGAATGCTCCACTATACCAGGCAATCCTTCCTTTAAAAATAATTTTGTAATTGGACAAGAAAAGGAAAGAACACTGGATTTAAATACAGAAGACCTGGGTTGAAATCCTGACTTTGCCACTTATCATCTGTGTGATCTTGACAAAGTCATTGGCCTTTTCTAGGGCTTTCCCATCTATAACAAAGGATGTGATTTCTAAGGTCATTTCTTAACTCTAAATGTTTCAATATTCCTATGAAAGGGAAGAGAACCAACCAGTTAATATGACTCTAAGTAAGTTCTATAGTTCTACAGCTGGTCTATAGAATACTTGCAGTGTAATCCATACGTGAGTGTCCGCACGACTTTCCAAAGTTTGGAAGATACATAGATAAGCAATGAACTCTGCTTTTGTATTTGATTCATTTCAATTTGACAAGTATCTGTTAAGCGCCTACTATTTGCAGATCATAACATTAGGGTCACTGACCTATGTAGTTGATAAAGGAAGAAATCATCAGGTATATGAGGACCCAGTGCTACATCTCGCTTCTTCCCAGCATGGACATTATGCTTTAGTCATTCTGCACTATCTCCTAAATGCATCTTGGGCTTTTTAATCTTTAAGCTTTTTTTTTTTAAGCAATCAGGGTTAATTAACTTGCTCAAGGTTACAGGCCAGGTGTTTCTGGGTGGGTGCTAAGTGTCTGAGCCCGGGATTCGATCTCCAGGTCATCCTGACACTGGAGCCGGTGCTCTTACTGGCTGTGCTACCTGGCCGCCCCAATCTTTAAGCTTTTGCTTATGTGATTGCCTCTGTCTGGAATGCCTTTCCCCTGTCCCAGCTTATCAGAGACTTATTTATCACTTTTTGTATGATACTTTGATCCTTCCTATTCTGTTTCTGAAAAGCATTGGCTTTTCCCTCTGCTCTGCTATAGTGTGTACCATTTAGGTGATACCACTTATATAGAACTAGGGTATTGCTTTACATTGTAGATATTTGTGTACCTGTTATATCTCTCCTACTAGTACTTAGATTGTCTCATATAACTCTGTACTCTAGCTTGGTATAAGTAAACATTTAATAATATTTTGAATGAATGAATAAGAGAAGATATCAAGCAAAGTGAATTGTCCATGTAGTGAACTGTAACATAAGAATGGCTGAGTTGGGTTTAGAATGGCATTTTCTCCCATTTCTTTGGGCCACTGAAAGTGGTTACTAAAATGTCAGTTGGTTGCTTTTTTTTTGCTTTGTTAAGAATGTCAGGGAAGAATTATTAGGACATTCCTGAATTACATAGGCTATACAAGTTAATTTAGTCACCACACTGAATTTCAAGCAAACATAATTCTTTGCAATGAGCCACAACATGGCTATGGCCAGCCAAGAATGCTTCAAAGTCTCTATTCCCTATAACTTTTTTAACTTGGTGTTAGAGATTTCTTAAGAGGTTCATTATGATTCAAGGTAATTCCAGTAGGCTCATGTGTTTCCATTTGGTTTTGTGTCAAATTTCCAGAAGCAGATGGACAGATTTAGATGTGTATGTATCTTTTGTCACCAAGATACAATAGCGATGGTCAGGAGCAGCAACAGAAACATCAAGTCTACTGGATGAATGATGAGACATACATCCGATGTCGTTTTTGGTTGCCTACTTCCCAGGTCTGGACCATTTGAATTAAGACAGTTAAAAGGCCATAGATCTCTTGTATGCTACCTTTCCCAGGGCCTAAACTGATACTGGAACTCACTCTTTACCAATATCCATTCAGTGTAGAGTCTCATTCTCCATCAGGTATAGTGGGGTGGCCATAGCATGGTTAGCTCAGCAGATGAAGACTCTGCTGCATGGGGAGTACTCTATAAGGCAAGAGGGTTAAAAATCAGGGTTGCCAGACATAGGACAAATAGGGTGGAAGAAGAAGTCAGAGGTTCATTGGAGAAAGGAGTGGAGGGCATTTGAGCTCAGCTCAGAGTGAAAAGTCTTACGTGGAGAACACTTAGCTGAATTTGGAAAGAGAAGTTAGTAAAATGGGAATGGCAGATCCAGGGCTAAGTAAGGATGGACTAGAGTCTAGATAGAATGATAAGGACTTTGAAGTCAAAATTCGTCAGCAGATTCCAGCCTAATTCCCCCAAAAGGTAGGAGATCTCTATGCTGACCACTGAGGACATGCTGACATAATGGGGATTGATTGACAATTTCCCCATCATGACAGGCCAAGAAAGTAAGTAGTTTCCCACCACTTTAAGTCTTCCCTGGGAGATTTTTCTATCTCATTTTCCCTGTGGAGAATTGTATGGGGTTGTGCCTCTTTGTTTTTGTGGGTACAGAGAATGCTTTCCCTACTTTATTTCTTCCCTATAGAATGTAATTTCCTTGAGGGAGGGTAGGGATTGTTTTGCTTCTGTCTTTGAATTCCCAGAACCTAGCAAAATGTCTGGCCCATAGTAGGCACTTAATAAATGTTTATTGAATTGATTATTTTCATTGTTTCAAGTCTTAAATGTGTTCTTTTTGGATTTATGTCTTTTGTATACAGTGGCAATAGGATAGGATTGGGTAGGGTCTGGGGGAGAGGGGAGTGTGTGAGTTGCACAACCAATTGCCAAGAGAAGTCAGAGGTAATGATTCAACCATTCTGGAGAACAATTTGGAGCTATGCCCAAAGGGCTATAAAACTGCACATACCCTTTGATCCAGCAATACTGCTTCTAGGTCTGTATCCCAAAGAGATCATAAAAAAGGGAAAAGGACACACATGTACAAAAATATTTATAGTAGCTCTTTTTGTGGTGGCCAAGAATTGGAAATTGAGGGGATGCCCATCAATTGGGGAATGGCTGAACAAGTTGTGGTATGTGAACATAATGGAATAGTATTGTGCTCTAAGAAATGATGAGCAGGAAGATTTCAGAAAAACCTGGAAAGACTTTATGAACTGATGCTAAGTGAAGTGAGCAGAACCAAGGAGAACACTGTTCACAGTAACAGCAACACTGTGCGATGACCAACTTTGATAGACTTAGCTCTTCTCTACAATACAGTGATTTAAGACAATTCCAAATGACTTATGGTGGAAAATGCTATCCATATCCTGAGAAAGAACTACAGGGTCTGAATGCAGATTGAAGAATACTATTTTCTCTTTTTTTCTTGTGGTTTTTTCCCCTTTTGTTCTGATTATTCTTTCACAACATGACTAATGTGGAAATAAGTTTAATATGATTGTACATATATATCCTATATCATATTGCTTGCCATCTTGAAAGGGGACAGATAAAGGAAGGGAAGAAGAAAGTGAGAAAAAAAGTTTGGAACTCAAAATCTTATAAACGTGAATGTTGAAAACTATTTTTTTTATGTAATTGGAAAAAACAAAATACTATTACATGGAAAAAATAAAATAAAACATGCATCTCTCAAAAAACAAACAGCAATAATAACCAAAAAGAGTGACCACAGGAAATCTGGAGAAAGTAGTAAGAGATTCTAAAGTTAGAATCTAAGTAAGGTTCAGTAACACATCTCACTCTCCCCAACGTGGACCTTATACTTCAGTCATTCTGCAGCACCCACTGTTTCTTGAATACACCTTGAGCCTTCTCATCTTTAAGCTTTTGATCATGTGATTGTCTGTCTGAAATAACTTCTCCTTGATCTAACCTAGCAAAGTCCAATTTATCTTTGCAGGCCCAGTTTACAGATCACTTATTGCACAATAATTTAACTGATCCTCCTTTTTCTTTGCCTGGAAAGTAATTTCTTTGAATTTCACAAGACTCTTTGAGGGAAAAGGAGGGTGGCAGGATGTGTCAGGCTGGTCAAATCACGTCCCCTTAGAATTCAGTAATGACAGCCTAGGATCCTGGGCCAACAGCCCTGAGAATCGCAATGTCCACTGGCCCTACTTCCAGTTCAGCCCTTGCAGCTAAAGTTCAGGAAATCAGTCTTTGTGGAGAAGGGCTCTGCCATTCCCACAACCAACCACTGCCACCAATGCACAGGCAAGCCCAAGAGTCCTCAAAACAGTTGCACTCCCAAAACTACTAATCTGGCTTCCAACCTGATCTCTGAAGCCATAGCTTCACAGCTTGTGGAGATGTCCCTTGGCAACTTCTTCTGCAAGGGCTACAGCCCCTGCCTCCCCTGGGGCATCCAAGCTACTAAAGATGCAGAAGAGAAAGCTTTTTGCTACCAAAGTCTTTGGCACCATCAATAGATTCAAAATCAGGTATTTTAAAATAAACAAGAAAATTATATCATGCTTACAGTTGTCATGGATAATGATAACAGATGTTTGACTATAAATATTCATATATTATGAAGCAATTACATTTAATAAATGGAAATAACATCAAAATATTCATTACCATCTGCTTTACCTCTGCAGTCTAAGGCCCAGGAGGCCTTTCTGCCTGACTTGAAGCTGAAACCTCCTTTATGGGGTCTCCACCTCTGAGAATGGGAACTCCATGAGAACAGAGACAATTCTATTTTTGCATATCCATTGCTTAGCACTGTGCTTTACACAGGGTAAGTTTTTAATAAATTTTATTTATTTATCCATTCATTCATTTCATACTAGGAAATAAGATACTAATAATTTCCTGTGCTATTTTCTTTGACCTAGTAATAAAGCATCAGTTAAATAAAATGACATTTAACTTTTAGAATTAAAAAGTCTCTTCTAACTAAATCCATGATCCTATGATAATTAACAAATTTGATAACTATTCTTCCCTTCTGCCAACATATGCCAACTTTAGACAATTTAAGCGATATGACAACTAGCAGAATAAGGGGCATATATCTTCTAATCTTATCAATAAACAAAATAACTTGGCTTTATGTTGGTAATCGACAACAGTATGTTTAGAATTCTGCAATTTCCACCCTCACCATTGTTCACAATGGAAACGAGGCAATGAGCAGCAGCAGGCAGTAATAGGCTCTCTGGGCAGAGGCAAGTCCTTTCTGGCTGACAGAAAACCTGTTCACCTTTCCCTCTTCAGTTCTGGAAATCATTCATTGTCCATCTGTAGCATCTGTTCAAAATACATATGCTTATATGCATGTGGATGAACTCAATGGATTGCTATATTCAACTGTGCCTCAGCATCTGGGCAATATACATACTTGCTTCATTTACTAGGTATTTTGTTTTTGTTTTTGTTATTTTGTAAGGGGGAAGGCAGGGCAATTGGGGTTGACTTGCCCAAGGTCACATGGCTAGTAACTGTCAAGTGTCTGAGGTCGCATTCGAACTCAGGTCCTCCTGACACCAGGGCTGGTGCTCTATTCACTGCACCACCTAGCTGCCCCACTGTGGTAATTTTTGTATAGATTACTAGACTACTCTCTTCTAAGTGGCAATGTTGCTCATTGAGGAGGTCCAGTAGTATTCTGGGGCTTAGTGAAATCACAACAATGTCATCCTTAAACAAATATCATCTGTGGGCAGGAGTCTCTGAATAGATAAACACTCCAGTATATTTTATAAATGCAAAAACAAAGACTTTATCTTTAATTTTTTAAATGAACCAAAATCTACCTTTTCTCCCTCACATCATACTTCCCCTTCCTCTCCCTAACTCCTTCCTTTCCAAAAAAGAAAAACAGAACATTTATTACAAACATGGTTAGTAAGGTAAAACAAATTTCCTCATTGATCATATTTTTTAAAAAGTCTCATTCTGCACTCTGAATCTTTCATCTTTAAGGAGGTGAGTAGCAGGTTTCCTCATTAATCCACAGAGGTAATTTTACTTTATGATCCTGGCCCTATTAGCATCAAGTGAGGGTCTGGGAACAAAGTTCTGTCTGTGTTTATATCTATCAAGGAATCTTGTGTGATAGTAATATAGTCATGGGAGACATTTTGTTGGAGGAAAACTTTTTATTTTTTGTCTTTTGGAGGGCAATTGGGGTTAAGTAACGTGCCCAAGGTTACACAGCTAGTTTTGTGTGTGTGTGTGTGGGTGTGTGTGTGGGTGTTAAATGTCTGAGGCTGGAACTGAACTTGGGTCCTCCTGACTCCAGGGCCAGCGCTTTACTCACTGCACCACCTAGCTGCCCCTAGAGGAAAATTTTTAAAGTTGCTTTTTCTCTACTGGATCAAATGCTTTTCTCTAGTCAACAGACAACAGACCCATTAGAATCTTTTCCCCTTCCTCTTTTAATCAATTATGTGGCTGTGAAGATATGGCCTGTTACAGGAAAAAAAGTCTAGGGTTGATCCCAGTCTGCTCCCTGATCCAAAAAATCATCATTTTAACACCAATATTGTCCTGTGGTGCCATGTGGTTATGAATGCTCTCTGAGGAATCAAAATCGTGAGTGACCCAGAAGGCAGTGGAGAGACCTGAGTGTGGGTGTGCTGGGGCCAGTTCAGAGAGCTGGTTGTTTAATGTCTAGCGTGAGCATTTGTACCTCAGAAGTCATCAATGCCACAAATCAGAGCTTAATTTATTGTTTTGTTGATTGTCTAGCCTTAAGAAGTGATGCTGAAGATATTAATAATGCAGATTAAAAGAATATTCACATGAAGAATATGAATATAATTGGGGTGAGAGGGGGAGGTCATCTAATTTGCAGGAATGAAACACATCCTCAGGAGCTGGGCACCTGTGCTCTAAATTCATGGGGAGAGAGGGAGCCTCTGGCTCAGCAATAAAGGACTTGCACTTTTGGATGATGCATCAACACCTTATTGGTCCCTGTCACTGGGGACTGTGCCAGAGAGGACTGGCAATAGAGTGAGGAAGAGTCACTTACTCCTTAGGCTTAAGAGGAGAAACCAAAATCTCCACTTTTCTCTTTTTTTCCCCTTCTTTTTATCACTGTCAGGCTCTGCCAGCTGTCCTTGCACTTTAAACAAGGGAGGAGAGAATTTCTGACATTCTCTTAAAAAAAAGTCATCCAAACAAAAACAACAATCCTAGAAGCGGCTGTGATACTCATATGTATCGCTGTTGTGTCAATTAGCTGTTTATGACTATGACACAATTTGGAGTTTTCTCAGCAGAGATACCGGAATGGCTTGTTATTTCCTTCTCCATCTCATTTTACAGGTGAGGAAACTGAGGCAAACTGAGGTTAAGCGAGTTGCCAAAAGTCACATAAGTAGCAAGTGTATGAGTCTGGATTTGAACTCAGGTCTTCCTGACTCCAGGGCTGGCACTCTGTTTACTGCACCACCTAGCTGCTTTAGCTATATGCATATGGTAGCAAGAGTATGTGCTTGTCTAAGTAGGTGAGTCTGAGACTAGATCTTGGTTCCCTAGCCAAAAAGCAGAAAAACATCCGCTGGGCTCAGTTCAGGTCAGTCCCCTGATACTTGATTTTTTGGGATAATTTATATTCAAATTGGAACAAAATGAGAGATCCACCATTCACTTAACAGGTAAGAAAAGGAGGCTTTCTTTTATGTAGCAGGAGAAGGCTATTCAACAAGGATACACAATGAGGACCCCTTAGGTTGATTCAGCTGAACAAAGCTCTCTTGCCTGAGTTGCCCATCATGGTCTTTCAAGGATCCGAGAGTGAATGGAGATCTTCTAGACTGTTTTGTGCTCATGCCATGAGGAAGTTATGCCTATGGCCTGACTGAGCCTTTAGTCCCCTGAGCCCACTAAGCCTCGAGGATGGTTTCAGCACCTTTGAAGGAAAAACTAACCCAACTTGCATGGGTTAGGATATTGCTCCTACTAAACAAGAGTCCAGAAGAGACTGCTCCTAGCCTCAGAATCTACCTTGTGAATCTGAGAGCTCCAAAATCTACACCATTACACTCTTAATCTACACTTTTGGTCTGCGCTCTTAGTCTTTTACACTTTTAGGCTACATGGCTCCACTCTTTTCAGAGAAGGAAAAGACTACCATTGGGAGATGACCTAGGCATATATACCCCCAGGTTAGCACCTGTACTGATGGCATGTGGATGACCATGACCTTGCACTCAAAGATACTCTGTGGGTCTATACACCTAAAACTATAGATCCACAAGTGCCCACCAGGGCACTGCCCTTTAAAAGCCAATGGACACAATTAACTTAAAGCAAAGGCATTTGCTAAGATGGAATAGTAAGAGCATCAGCTAAAACCATTTCCCACCATAAAAAAGAATGTGCTTTCGCTCCAATAAATATAGCATTAATGGGAAGAGTGGGCACGTACATAGAGAACTGCAGAAGGGAAGACACATGGGCAAGGCTATTCACACCTTAACAGGTGTTAAGCAGGGCTCCATCATTCTCTTTCTCCTTATGATATCTTTGTGATACTTCCCTCTAGGTACAGCCTTTGATGGGCTCTCTGAATCCGGTCCTCTCTACAGCTTGACTCCTAGATGCAAAGCAAATCTTTTTTTAATCAAGACTGGCTCTCTTTTCTGCTGCTAGAGTCACACCCCTTGGATCAGACTCCACTGACTGTTTCTCTCTTTTCTCTACTGGATGTGGGTGGATCACTTGGCTTCACTGTGGTCCTTGAGGAGAGAAGGAAGGGAAATCCCCTCTCCCCTCTCTGCTGCTCAATCCAATCCAATCAACATTTATTAATCTCCTACTAAGTGTTAAGCATTAGGGAAACAATAAAAAGAAAGATAGTCTTTGCTTTCAAGGAACTTAAAATCTAAAGGTGGAAGAAACACACAAAATGAGGCAGGAAAGCTGAAGTGGAGGGTGGGAGAGGATGAGGATGGGCCATCAGGGAGTACATGGCTAGGGCATCTTGTTTCATGGAGTTGAAACCAGGCAGGGCAGCACATTCAAAGTGGAGTGAGCTGAATCCATTTCTGCCCTCTGTAAAGGAAGGTATTGGGAGGAATTTGGCACTCTGAGCTCCAGTCCTCCAAACAGAGGAGAGAAGAGGTTGAAGGCTTAAATTAGCACCATGGTGGTGAGTTAAGAAGTGATGAGTTTACCCTGGAAAGGGCATCTTGTTCTGTGGGGTTAAAACCATGCAGGGCAGCAGATAGAAAGCAGATCATTCCTCTGATAGAGGCATAGGCATCACATTCCACAAAAATCTGTTTCCTGTCTGAACTCTGCTGATTGTCTCTAACGCTGGAAAGCATAACTTTTTCAAAGCCACCAGAGGTGTGGTGAATCTTGTACCAGTCAATGGCAAGCTATCCTTTCAAGCCCATCAAGGAAACACATACATTTTACAAAGGGATGACAGGATGTAAAATCTTCTTTGTATTTCATTTAATGCATGAACAAACACCTTGTTATTTCTGTTATGTGTGATTACATCAAAGGAGTGTGGATACAAACTTTCTTTTCCCTACCCTTCGTACATATGTGGGTGACCTAGAATATTGTACCTAAAAAAGTTCACAGAGTTGAAAGTGAGATCTGTTCAGCAGTCTTTCAAGTCCCCTGAGGGTCTTTGCCTCTGGAAAGCACAGGTCTTGCCACATATTAGGTGCTTAATAAAGGTTGATTGATTGGAAGAGTATAAGACAGGTGACAGTTGCCTCTTGAGTCCTTGTTTTCTGCATCTGTTTATGGGCTCTTCTAAGTGCTTTGTAATGGGTTACTGTTTCATAGGTTCAGTATTTGTCAGTGTCAATGTGTGACTATGAATCTTGTGTATTTTAGTATTTCTTGTGTGGTCGGGGAAATTAGAAGCTGTACTCCTACCTGATATCGATTACTTTGCACAATAAATAGCTTTTCCAGAAGGAAGCTCTATTACTCCTTTTGGGAAAAATCCTAGTCATTAGCCCAGAAGTTCCCAAACTTAATTGGCTTACTGCCCCCTTAAAAAAACATAACTCAGCAACCTCCTGGAAATCTATTTTCTTTAACCCTTTAACCTTTTTTTTTTAATTTGTGCCATTTTTTTAAAAGATGCTTTTAAATGTAATAATTTATTGTAAATTTGTGGGGTTTTTCCAGCATTGAAATTTTGATGATGCAATATTGCATCATGTAACCATATAATATCATATTGTAAACAAATCATCACACACACACATTCCTGCCAATGCAAGCTGGACTTCCCAACAATTTGTGACATGCTCACCTGCTAACACTTGCTTGTTAAGACCTGTTGGTGGACTTGACCACTGATTGGTTATAACTTGCATTTTGTATGTTTATTTGGAAAATAATGTAATCACTATGACTTTTAACTCTGTTACATGACAGATGAAATATGTACGAATGGCTTTTCAAAATTCTCTTCTCTTCTTTCCTTATGCTTCCACTGCCCCTTTATTTTTATTCAATGCCCCCCCCCATTGAACCTGAGGCTATTACCACTTCCTCCTCAGTCCAGCACCCCACAGTGGGTAGTATTGCCCACTTTCAGAACCTATGCAAGTTTAGCCTTAGTTAACAGACTTTCGCTAGAGTTGTACTCAGGAATTGAAGAAATGAGCTTGATTCCACCCCTTTGGGCTCAAGGCTTCTCCAGTACTGAACCCATTCCATGTGAATCCAAAGCAGGAGCCCCTTGTGGGAGAAGGGCACCCCCTCCTGACTGTAGGCAAAGAAGGAATGAAGACAGACATAGTATGAAGTGATTAATAATAATATATAATAATAAAATAATGAAATTAGAAAATATCTTTTTTAAAATAACAAATCTTATAAGAATAGAGGTCAGAAGGGGACACAAACAAAGTAAGATATAATATATTTGTGGGAATATGCTGCTTCATTATTGTCTTGACACTCTAAAGACTTAGAACTACACAATCAGGCAGCAAATATTTGTTGCATTGAGTTGAATTTTCTTATAGTTTATGTATTTTTTCCTTTTGTCAAAATGTAAGTAGTTTGGAGTCTATGGTTTTATACTTAATTTTTATCTGATTTTGTTTTTGATTCATTTTTGTTATTGCTATTAATTTTAAAAACTTTGTATAAATACCAATTATTTGTACATATTATAATAATATGATGATAGTGTCTTCATAGACTATTACCATTGGTCGAAAATGATTTTAATGGATTTTCTGTTTGTATACATTTTTGAAAAAAATGCCATTTAAAAAATATTCTCTTTTGAAAAGGAAGAATATTAGTCAAATGGAGTTAGGTTTTTAAAGGCCCTGCTCAAGGAATGGAATTGAAAAGTCAAATAAAGGACTCAAGTTATATGATCTTTAGGGTCTCTTCCAGTATTTCCCCTAGAGAGAGTTATGATTTTTAGGCTGAAAGAGCTATGGTCAATGCTATAACTTGAATAGGATCAAAATGTTCTATAGTTCATGTTTCATACATAAAGTCTTCCCATTAATGTAACTCAATCTTAAGAGGAGCTGGCAACTAAATGGAAATGCATCTGTTTTTAACTTTAAAATATCATTCACTTTTGTGTGTTTAATAGAGATGTCTAAAGTCAAACAAGAGCTCCTAGTTATAATAAGATTTTTTATAGAAATGTTTTTTCCTTATGGTTAGTGCCAAAGATGAATGATAAAGCTTTAAACCCTGGTTTCGGATTTCATGTTTATAATTAAACTGTGTCATTCCTGAAAGAATTATAAAAAGGTATTTGTTAAGTGCTTACTGTATTTCAAGCATTGTGTTAAATGATGAGGATACAAATAGAAAGGCAAGAGAGAGTCCCAGATCTCAAGTGGCTCATATTCTAATTGGGGGAGATAACATATATTTTGTTGTTGAGTCATGTCTGACTCTGTGAACCCGTTTGGGGTTCCCTTGACCAAGATACTAGAGTGGTGTGCCATTTCCTTCACCATGAGGAAACTGAAGCAAACAAGGTAAAGTGACTTACCCAGGGTCACACAGCTAGTGAGCATCTGAGGTCAGATTTTAACTCACGTCCTTCTGTCAGTCCTAGTCCTAACTGTCCTCCTAGGTCAGTGCTCTATCCATTGAGTCATCTAGATGGCCTAACATATATAAGAGAATTCAGTTCAGGGGTGTACTGGAGTCAGACATTTAACATTTTCCCCAGGACTTTCTTAAGTGGATACAATCAACAAAACAATAAACCAGGTTCTGATTTGTAGCATATGATTTCCAAAGTGTAAAAGCTCACTCTGAAAATTAAACAACCAGCCCTCCCAACCCAGTATTACACATTTTCCCTACTAAAAAGCCAGTTGTTAAATGTTTACCAGAACATCCCTAGTTCAGTTGTAGTGTGGATGGAAAGACCTAGGGATCTTTAGGGCACAGGAGCAGGGTGAATAGTAAAGTCTGGTGATCCTTAGGGTGTAACAGAAGTTCAGGTAGTGTAGAGGGTTCTGTAGGGCAGATGTGTTATGTCAATATTACCAAAGGAGCTCAATATTTCAGTAATTGGCCATATTATCTGGTTGTAGCTCATTACTTCATTTGCATGTAACAGATTTTTGTGGCTAAAAAGTATATTTGATCTTTTAAGTGGATTACTTCTGAATCTGAAAAAAAAATGATGCCCTTTTAACAAAAATGTTGACTGGTAGATCTGGGTTAAAAAAAAATATTTTGTTTTAATCGGTTAAGATTTTCCTTCTTACCCTCCCACCCCAACTCATAGCCTCCCCACCACATTGAGAACACAAGAAAAACAGCACCCATTCCCAACATGTATAATCAATCAGAACAAATTTCTACACAGACCACATACAAAATTTTTTGTCTCATTCTGCATTCTGAGGCCTTAACCACTCTATCAGGAGATGGGTAGCATGTTTCATCATTAGTCCTCTGGAATGCTGGTTGGAGTTCAGCACAATAGTATCCCCTCATATTCATACACTTGTTCATCCATTCCCCAATTTGTGGACACTCCCTCAGATTTTCATTCTTTGCTACATCAAAAAGAGCATTCATTCTTCTCTCTCTCTCTCTCTCTCTCTCTCTCTCTCTCTCTCCCCTTCCCTTCCTCTTTTCCTCCATCCCTCTTTCTTCCTTAGAGTTTGTTTTACTAAGGACAAGGACTACTCTCTCTTAATATGCCCTCTCTCTAATTCTCCCTCCTCCCTTTTTCCTTTTCCCTCCCATTTTCCTGTTGAGTGAAATATATATTTTATATTCAACTGTGTGTGTATTCTTCCTTCTTTTGACCATTTCAGATAAGAATGAGGTTAAAGTGTCAGTCACTCCCCACCCCTTATTTGCACAGATGTCTACTTGTGTCTTTGAGGCAATTTTCCCTAACTTTTCTTCCCCCACACTCCCAATCCTTGTCTAATTGAACTCTCTCTATGAGCTCTGATGAGTTAGGGATCAGAGGAAGCACATTTATCATCTCCCCATATTTGAATGTAAGCAGTTTACTTTGTTGAGTCCTTTATCATTTTACATTGATATTTACTTTTTCTGTGTTTATCTTTACTCTTGTGTTTGAACTTCAAAAATTTCTATACAGCTCTGGTCTTTTTTCCTTGGAAGTCCTCTAATTCATTAAGGGTCCATTTTCCCTCTCATAGCATTATATTCAGTTTTTCTGGGTAAGCTATTCTTGGCTGTAATCCTAAATCCTTTGCCTTCTGCAATATCATAGTCAGTGTTCTCCCTTTTTAGTAGTGGCTGCTAAATTGTGTGTGATCCTGACTACAGCTCTGCAGTACTTAAATTCTTTCTTTCTGGCAGCTTGCAGTATTTTTACTTTGATCTGGAAATTGGATATTGGTTATAATGCTCCTGGAAGTTTCATTTTAGAGGTTCTTTCAGGAGATGACTAGTAGATTCTTTTTAAAAAATTAATTAATTTATTTTTAGTTTTCAACATTTGGTAGATTCTTTCTACATTCACTTTGTCCTCTGGTTTTAAGGGAGCTGGACAATTTTCTTGTAAGATTTTTTGAAATAGGTTGTCTTTTTGCGGGGGCAGGTATGTGTGTCATGGCATTTATATAGTGCAACACTTCTTAAATTTTTCTCTTCTCAATCTGTTTTCCAGGTTAGTTGTTTTTACTCTAAGATACCTCATATTTTCTTTCTTTTTTTCTTCAGCCTTTTGACTTGTTTCTTGTTGCCTCCTGGAATCATTGGCTTCTATTTGGCCCATTCTAATTTTCAGAGAATTAATTGTTAGTATAAGGTTTTGTACTTCTTGTGTCAACCTATTAATTCCCTTTCCAATTCTTTCTTCCATAACTTTCATTTCTTTTCCAATTTTTTTCCTCAAGTGCTCATATTAGATTTATATATTTTTTTTTAAAAATTTGCTTTTAAAACAAAAAAAAATAACTCTTGCTTCATCCTTTTAGGTATTTTAGAGTAATTTTCTTCTGTGTTTGTACCATGAGCATGTCTGCCACCATAATACCTCATTATGGTAGAGTTGTTTTTTTTTTTTTTACTAATTCTTCTAGACTACTTCCTGACTTTGAACTTGATGTGAGGATTAGGCTCTGCATTACTTCTGGAGGGAAGGTCTGGGCTAGTCCTATTGAGGCTTTCTTGGTGTATTGAGTGCATATTATTTCAGGATCTTAAGGAGAGTCTGGGAATACGCAAGCTTTCAGTGCTTCCCAAGTGGTCTGATCCAGGGCAAAATATGATTGCTATCCTCTTGGTCTGAGCTCTGCAAATTTCTGACCTAGCTTTGGGCCTGTCAAAAAGGAAACTGCTCCTGGATTCCATCCTTATCAGTTGGTTGGGAAGCTCAGTGGTAAAACTGTAGGTTACTCTTTGGTCTGGGATTCCTAACCTGGTTATTCTTCTGCAGTCTGGGATAGATGCTAGAAATGAGACGCTGCTAGAACCCGGAGTCTGAGTCATACTGCTGTGGTGGCCTCTGCTGTTATTGGCTCTTGAATTTCCGACTTTCTCTGTACATCACCCAAAATCTCTGTACGTCACCAACCCAAGGACGTTATTCCCTTGCACAACATCCCTTCTCAGTCTGACCCGAATCTGTGACCTGGAACTGGGTAGTGGGTGCCCAAACTGCCAGCTGGCACCTGTACCTGTTGTAATGCCCCAATACGGGTCTGGGGGGGGACCTCCTTTTTCTCTGGTGCACATCTTTTTCCTTTGTGCTAGAGTGTGTTCTGCATGTTGTATGCTCCTGCCCCAACTTTCCCAGTGTCCTTAGACCTCCTCATCTGTCTCCCTGTGCTGAGCTGGGCTGGACAAATGACTCATTGTGAATTTTTTCTGGGTTTTCCCATCAGGATTTGTTTTAATGCATTTTCTAGATCCATTTGGAGGAATTTGCCAAAGACTCCTCACCACATTGCTTCTTACCAGTCTGCCATTTTAAGCTCTTATTCCTTAGTCCTTTTTCTGTCAAAACTATCTAAAAAATGAACCAGATTTTTTTCTATTCAGAATCTCAAGTCTACTTTGGTACCATATCTATAGCAATCTATCAGATTGAGCTTGCATAGATCACAGAAACCAATGGGAATTTTTTTGATGAACTTTCTATTTTATGATTTATACCTTTGCTCATGGATATTTGTCTTGCTAATTCTCAGAATTTGTTTGGAGGCTTTATGTGTATGTTGTATTCCTGGAATTTTTTTCACCCCATATCTGGTCCAGATAAAGGACATTATTCTAATGCAGATTACCTTTGTTTTCTATATAAATATATTAAATCAGATGCGCCTCTGCCATAATTCATTTGAATAGTGCCCAATTCCCCTGTTGTGGTCGGCCAAACTTGCGTGCTTACCCACAATTGTTCACATGACATATTTAATTTCCCATTGGGTTATTTCAGAATAATTATATTGTCATGAAGATGAGAGCTACAATCCCAGAATCCACTAGCCAATGATGTTTTGGAACTGGACCTTCTGGAACAGTTTGGTGAAAATTTCTGGGGGAAAGAAAACAGAGAGAGGAAGTGGTCATACCAGTGAGTGTGGGAAAGTCACCTTCTATCGTCTATTTCCCAACTTTCAACTCCAGAGAATGATACTAGTAACCACTGTTGAAATGACTGTTGCTGTGGTTACTGAGCACATTGTTGCACTGGTATAGACCATAGCTGGTGAGTTAACTCAAGTGTCTCCCTCAAACACAATTTCCTTTTCCCATGACTATGAGTCAGGGAAAGAAGTAACTCCTATTGACTAACTCCTTCAAGTTTTCCTCACTCTCCTGATCATGAGAGGAAGACATCTAAAGTAGAAAATGTCTAGTCTTGCTTCTGTGAATATCTGACAAACTTTACTCCTTTCTTTCCCTTCCCTCTCTTTTTAAAATTTATATCGTTGATTTCCTCTTTACATATAGGAAGGCAGTTGTCACTGATGCTTAGGTCATGTTGGTAGCACAAACAAGCCTTGGGGGAAATGAGGGACTCTTTATAAAGAGAGCAGAGATACTTCTTGCCTTTGTGGGAGACATAAGGAGGTGGTGGAAGCAGAGACTCTCTCTGGGGCATCACAGACGTTCTGGGAGCACATTACAATTACACTCCCAAAACAGATCAAGTCAATTTACAGGAGGAAATGTAAGCAGAAATGAATAACCTCAAGAGGCTCCAAACCCCCTAAGTTCCTTGAGGCAGACATGAGGCAAGGAGACGGGAAGGGGAAGTTCATGATTATGTATACTGCCAAAGTCCATCTTGGATTATTCATTGTTGCTTCTGTGTAATCTTGTCTTTCCTCTAATGCAAATCTCCCCTCCTAGGTAAATTGGAAGCTATTTTAGAAAAGGGAGAATTACAATATAATCTGAAAGAGGATTGCAGCAACAAAAACACAATACCAAATCATTATTAATAATAATGGTGAAGTAATGGTTTTGGGGGGGCTAGGTGGCACAATGAATAGAGTACCAGCCCTCGAGTCAGGAGGACCTGAGTTCAAATCTGGCCTCAGACACTTAACACTTACTAGCTATGTGACCTTGGGCAAGTCAGTTAACCTCAATTGCCCTGCTTTTCCCCCTCCAAAAAAGCCGCCCCAATTATAATGGTGAAATAATAATAGTAATAATGATACTGAAAGGCAATGCAATTGTATCCTATCTTTACTCAATTTTTTAACTATAAATTGGTATGGAAACCTAAGAACCCTTCCAGTTCTAGCATTCTATGATTTGATTATTCTCTACTTGTGACATGCTTTAAAAAGTTATCAATTAATTTGACTAATGACTATAATTCTGACTACCTCATTTCTGTTTACACCCACACAATAGCTGTCATGGGTGCAATGTAGTCTCCCTAATGTTCATCTCCCTTCTGTCTCAGAACCGACTTGCAAACCACTTGGCCAGCTGTAGAACAGATCATAGAGGTGAGTCAGGTATTCCCTTAAGGACTAAGATTTATGTGGAAGGAGGCAAAAGACACACTTGTGGCCTATGTTTTGCCAAGTACAAACTAAACTGGTATGGTGCTACTGGTTTTGGTTTCTTTTACCTTTTTTAAAATCCTGGGTAGTTTGTTCTGGCCTCCAAATTCCTATGATATACCCTTGAATTCAACTGGGTAAATTCCTCCCTTTGCCCCTAAAAAACAAAGGGATCCATTTGGATAAAACTCAGGATTCTGGATTTCTTGAACAATAATCTTTCTTCAGAAGATGAATTTGTGTTGCTAAAAAGGGAAATCTTTAACAAGTACTTGGAAATGAAATGGTTCAAGAAATATAGAAAAGAGGAGTACTATTGTGAAAGGGTCCCAGGACATAAATATTATCAATAAATTGTTTCTATGAATTAGATCATCTTTCCCATTTCAGTTAAGAGGGGGAGGGAGAAAGGATATTTGACCTCATGGAATTGGATTCTTCTCCTACTTTAGCCAAAATGACTGAAGTCAATGAATAGTCAAGTCCAAATTTAAGGCTTTGCTTAACAGTGAAGACATATTCTGAGAGCCTTTCTTTGCTTGAATTATTGCTTCTGAAATCTTCACAAAATGGTCTCCAGAGAGTGTAGAATGGGGGCCAAGTTTCTTGGATGGACTCCAGCCAGCCTACAGAGGATATGGGCAATGGGAGAAAATGCACAGCTAATTTATGGCATGAAGAACAAGGCAGCTGTCCTGAGGACAATGTTCTGGGAATTCCAAAGGTCAAGGACTTATCACAAACCACACATGAAATTTTCACTGAATTGAATAGAAGACCTACACATAAACCATGAGCTCTATGTAATGCTGTTTAAGTTATTTAATTTTTTTTTAAATAGAGAGGAGTCAAAGGTCAGGATATTTAAACAATACACTTTGAATCTACTTTGGTCCCTAAGGTTGGTGCTATCCAAATAAACCCCAAGAACAACAATGAAAAGGGGGCTTTTTTGTCCCTTTGGTCAGTGGTGGTTGTCAACCTGGGCTTTGTCTAAATCATTTTTGACTGAAAATAGTCTGGCAGATATGGTTTCTTTTAACTTTTTTTTCTTCCCTAGAACCCTTGACCCTTTGGAAGCCAATAAATTATATTAAACAAAGCCCTGAATGAGCTGTCTTCCTCCTTCTTAAGGACTCTGCATGAGCCTGGATTATCTCACATATTTGGTATTCAAAAGATTCTATTTTGGGATTTCAGATGATTCCTTCCTTTGGTTTTCTGAGAACCAGAGTTCCAAAGAATCTGTGCAACTGGGAGTTATCTCCTCCTTAGATAGATTGTCCTGCCCCAGTTTCAGAGGTTGACTCCTTATGGACCATATGTGTGTTGTGAGGAGAATATGCTTCTTGTGCTAATAATGAGTTGTCTATTGAGCACCCTAGATCATTCAGAAGACAATGTATTATGCAGTGGTGCCAGATGTTTCTGCTTGAAAGGACTTTTCAAGTAGCACATGCTAAGTCCCAGGACTGTACTAGCATATATTCTGAGTACTATTTTATAAAACTGCATTAAAATCGGGATCCTTGGTTACATTTGATATTTACCCAAGGTGGGAACTAGAAACAGCTGTGACACAAGTCTTTTAATAGATTAAAAGATATTTCAGTTGAAAGTCACTTTCATTTTATCATTCTGACATCTACCTAATCCAGGCCTTCTTAACCTTTGTTGTGTCATGGACCCCTTGAGGGAGTCTGGTGAAGCCTACAGATCCCCTTTCAGAATAGAATTTGTTGCCTATACATACATACTTGGAGGAAATGCTACTTTTCAGTTAGAGGTTAGTCAGTATCAAGATGTAAGTTTTTTTCCCATCCAACTTTTCAGACTCCCTGAAATCTACCCATGGACGCCTTACTCCGTGCTAGGTTAAGAACCCATGGCCTAAACTCATCGTTCAGTTGTTTTCCAGTTGCATCTGACTCTTGTTGACCCCATTTAGGGTTTTCTTGGCAGAGATATTAGAATGGTTTGCCATTTCCTTCTCTAGCTCATTCTACAGACCAGGAAACTGAACCAAGCAGGGCTAAATGACTTGTCCAGGGTCACATATTTAGCAAGGGTCTGGGGCCAGATTTGAACTCAGAAAGATGAGTCTTCTTGATTCCAGGCCTGGCACATAATTGACTGTTCCACCTAGTTGCCCTGGTCTAAACGCACTAAGTAGTTAACAATAGTAACTGATATTTATAGCGATTTAAATACATTGGGTTCAATTTAACCAACATCTTCTGTGTCCAGACCATAGTGTTAAATTGTAGGAATACTAAGACAAAAAGAAAAAAGAGTCCCAGCTCCAAAGAGTTTAATTCATTCTACTGGGAGAGAGAAGGGGAAAGGAAGATAGTATTTACAGAGACAGTCAATACAATATCATTTGAGGGGGAAGATAATAATAACAACTAGGGGGATAAGCAAAGGTTTCCTTTAGCAAATGGCAGCTTAGCTGAGCCTAGATGGAAGCCTAAGTTTCTAAGCAGCGGAGATGAGGATAACCATAGAATTAGAGCTGGAAGGGACCTCAGAGGTCATGTAATCCATCTTCCTGTTTACATATATGAGATGTAAATGCAAGTGACTTGCCCAAAGTCACACAGGTAGTAAGTAGAAGCCATGCTGGGATTTGAATGTAGGCCCTCCAATCCCAAATCCAATACTTTCCATGACATCACTATGATTTCCATTTGAGAGATGCCCTCAAAAGTTGGAGAATCAGCATAGAGCAGGGTGGAAAGATCAATGGCTTTGGAGGGAAAAGACCAGGATGAGGGTTTGAATGTTGTCTCGGACACTGTGTGAATTTGGGAGAGTCACTTAACTTTGCTGGGCTTCAGTTTCCTCTTCTGTAAAAACAATGGGATTGGACTAGTTGGTCTTTAATGTCCTTTCTAGTTCTGATGCTAGGATCTGAATGTCAAATGTGTATTTGCATATGTATGTCTACATAGACATAAACATGCATCTCTTTAATGTGTACACATATTATATATTAATATGTAACATACAACAGTTATAATATATTATATGATTATGCTAATTATATGATGCATAGATTATATTGATATATATACAATATTAACTGGAGGTAATATGGCACAATGGTTAGAGAGCTTGCCTTCAACTCATACTAATGTTGTGTCAGTCACTTAACTTTTCAGCTCTAGGAAGCTCTCTAACACTGCAAATTGCAAAAAAGGTTCTATCCTGAATTGGTGGAGGGTATTTCCTCACGTGGGAGCTCCTTACACCAATGAAATCACAGGTCTCTATCTTTCTTTTATCTATTCATCTGTGTACATGTAATCTCCCCGGAAGAATGCAAGCCTCTGAAGGCAGGGTTTATTTCATTTTTGTCTTTGCATTTCCAGTAGTGTTTGGCACATAGTTGGTGATTGATAAATGTCTGATAGATTCTTTTTCAAAAAATTCTTTGTTTAGTTTTTTTTTTTCTGTTTGGAGGGGAAAAGGTAGGGGAATTGGGGTTAAGTGACTTGCCCAAGGTCACATGGCTATTTTTTTTTTTGGTGTTAAGTGTCTGAGGTCAGATTTGAACTCAGGTCCTCCTGACTCCAAGGCTGGTGCTCTATTCACTGTGCCACCTAGCTGCCCCCCTGATAGATTCTTGAAGCCCATGAGTAAGTTAACACTCTAGAACAGGGGTGGGGAACCTGCAGCCTCAAGGCTATGTGTGGCCCTCTAGGTCCTCAAGTGTGTTAACTGAATCCAAAAGTCACAGAATAAATCCCCTTAATAAAAGGGTTTGTTCTGTATAACTTAGACTTAGTCAAAAAGCCACACTCAAGGAGCTAGAAGGCCACAGATTCCCTAGGACTTCCTGATTTCTAAGCCCTCTGCCCAAATAGAAAAGGGAACAGAGAGGGACTTGGTTCTAACCTCTCTTGCATAGCAGAAGAGTGTCTATTTCAAAGGAATGTCAGGTTGATAAGTTGCTATATTTTTAGATGTTATTTCTTAAATTTATTATAGTGAAGCCTTAGAAATTTCTAGGGCCAATAACAAAGAATTGAGGCCAAATTGAAAAAAAAGTTTTTACAGATTTCAACTAACATTCCACATGTTACTTATATTTGGGGAGGAAAAATTCATCAATACATCGTAAGACCATGAATTCAGGGCTGGAAGTTGTGCTAACCAACCTCCTAATTTTATAGATTGGGAAACTGAGGCCCAGATAGGTAAATGACATGTCCAAGGTCACAGAGGTAGTGGTAGGTGACTGAAGCAGGATTCAAACCCAGTTTCTTAAAGTCCCAAACGAAGGTTCTTTCACAACATCAAGTTGGGCTACAAATTTTAAATATTGATTTACAAGGCTGTTGGAGCAAATCCTACTCCCACACTTTTTGCTTTCTTCCACTTTAAATGAATAAAATCAAAACAGAACCATAAAAGCAAAAGAAAACACAGCAAATGTGCCGTGTTTATAATTGTTCCCTTTAAGTGGGTCTGCCAAAGACCACATGTCATCTTATGGTCATCACAGGAAATTGAAAGTCAAGAGTCTCAGCTGTAAATTCTCTGGATTCTCTTCCTAAGGAAATGCTTGCTGGGGGGTGACTTGAGGAATGTCACTGCATCCATTTTTTTGAAGTCAGAGTGTAAAATGGAAGGCAATGGTCCTTTCTTCCTTCCCTCTGCTTTTTATCCATTCCACATGTGGGGCTCCCAGTGGCTTTTAAGGGCTTTTTGTGGGTGGGAGGGAGAGCCAAAGATTCAGGAGGGAATGAGCATCTGACCTCTGGAGGATACTGTTAGGGGGACTGGGGCTAAAGGTACAAAGTCATGTGATTTATATTTTTGGAAGGATTTAAGAATATGGTACTGTTTAAAGCTGTACATTCCTAAAGGTTTTTCTTTCATATATGTGTGTGTGCATGTATATTTGCACATATATGTATAGCTATGTATATATACACATACATATATGTAATCTATATAAGATAGATATAAAATATAGAGCTATCTCTATGTCAATAGAGATATTTGATAGATTTTTTTGTTTAATCACATTTGACTCTTTATGACCCTTATGGGATTTTCTTGGCAAAGATACTGTACTGCTTTGTCATTCCCTTCTCCAGTAGAATAAGCAAACAAAGGTTAAGTGACTTGCCCAGGATCACCCAGCAAGTGAGTGTCTGAGGCTGGATTTGAATTCAGGTCTTCTTGACTCCAGGTCTGTACACTGAGCCACCTAGCTCTCTCTCTTAATGTCCACACACACATGCATATATGTGTATATATATATACTATATATGTGTGTATGCATGTGTATATCATATAGAGAGATATTTATCTATCTAGATATATAGGTACAGATGTATATGACTGATATATATGTGTATCTATCTATATAGCTATATACATAGCTATTTGATGCACACACAAACATACACACACACACATATATAAGGCAGTGAGGTGTGATGGACGCTGGACTTGGCCACTTCAGACACTGAATAGCTGTGTAATCCTGAACAAGTCACTTGAACTCTCAGTTTCCTCAGCTATAAATACAGAGATGATAATACTTGTACTACATACCTCACAAGGTTCTCATGAGGAAAGCGATTCCTCTTTTCTCACTTTGGTGAACCCGCTTATGGAAGCATTTGGAGTCAGACTATGTGACCAGCAAGGTGGTAGAACAGTTGTTTTCTGAAAACTCTCCCAACCCCAAATCTCCAAAGAAAGCAGCCGTGGGACGGTTAAAGTGCTTACAGTTGAATCCATGGGCTAAGAAGACAGACTTCCCCCTACTCCAAGGTTAAAAAACATGAATGAACACCTGAGAACTTTAATACTCAGAGTTCCCATTCAACATCCCTCCTCCTAACTGATTCCATGCATCTTCTTCAGTGAGCATACTGTAGGGCTCTCCCACAGAAGTGACTGTGCTTTCCCCCTACTCCAGCCCTAAAAGGGGTGTCAGATTCTGATTCTGCCTGGACATATAAAGGGAAAAATTACTCAAGGAGAGGAGACAGATGACAGGGCAGGACAGGGAAGAAAATAAATGTTTGTACTCAGGATCACAGGCTAATGATGAATAAACTTCAAGCCTTACTCTAGGAAAAGAGATCAAAAACCCACTGGGGGCCAGTCCTTTCACTCATGAGGCTACTCAGGGCAGGGATCTGGACCCAGGAAGGTCATTCAGAATCCAAGGCTTGGGGAAATCTATGTGTAACAGTGACTACCTTAGCTCTCACTGCCTGAAGTCCAGGTTTGTTACCTTTCTCCCCTCTTTAGGGATCTCCATTACCTATAAGGGATTTGGGCATGTCTGCCATTGGCTCAAATCCCCACTAATGGCATTCCCCTAATTTTAGGGATCCCCTTGCACCTGAGTTCTATTTAACCACTTAACAGTCAGATTAGCTTTTTTTTTTTTTTCTTACAAAGGAATATTTACTGCAAAGGAAAAGCAAGAACAAATATACAAACATCCCCACCCAATATATGGGGACATAATCTCCCTTTACACCACCTGAGTCTCTGGAGAGTGGAAAAGGGTTAGGTTCACAGTGTAGCTCAATGTCTATATGGGACAATCCCACCAAATTCCAAGTCCAAAGACTGGATAAGCTTGTGATCTGGCACCCTGGTTTTTCAGGTACAACATCTGACCTGGAATCCTGCCTCCAAGGTTGCCAAGAATCAAATCCTGGGTCTGGGATCTCCAACACCTACACCCAGAGCTGAAAAGGAAAAACAAAACAGACCAACCCTCCAAACCATTTTCTCAAGGCTGTAAGGCCAATGGAGGAGGTGGAGTGGAAAGAGAAGGTAGCCCTTCCCTCTATATAGCTTAGTGCTCTGGGTGAGCAGGACTTTCATCTCTTGGATGCAGACAGAAAAAAAAGAAATGAGATTATCTCACTCTGATTGTTTTAAAGACTCAGTCTGTTCTGGCTAGCTACCAGTGGAAAAGGCTGCTCCCATACAAATGGTAGAAGATTGAAAAATGTCTTGTCCTGGGGCGGCTAGGTGGCATAGTGAATAGAGCACTGGCCCTGGAGTCAGGAGGACCTGAGTTCAAATCCAGCCTCAAAAACTTAACACAAAAACTAGCCATGTGACCTTCGGCAAGTTACTTAACCCCAATTAACCTCCAAAAAAAAAAGCAAAAGAAAAATGTCTTGTCCTAAAAGCAGGTCCTTAGCATCTCCCACATGGGTGCCTCCATTTTAGGTAATTGGGTATGCATCAAAGCCTCATTACCTATATAATAGTAGAATAGGGAGGAACCAGAGAATGAAGAGGATTCCCAAAAGTCAGTGGACTTAATACAAGGAGAGATTCTGAATTTAGCTCACAAGTATATAAACAGAAATACATGAGAAATAGAAGGAATAGAAGAAATAGGAGGAAGAATTAGTGAAACCTCAAAGAAAAACCCAAGCAACTGAAAAAATATCATAATATGCAGAAAAATGATCCAATATTATCCCATGGAAGGGAACAATCCTTCAGACTACCAAGAGATCTTGGAACAATAGGAACTCTAGAATCATCTAAAAGAGAAACGAAACTCTTAAAAGAAGAAATTAGGAAGGGATCTGTGTCAAAAGTCAGAGATCTCAAAGCACAATTAAAAAACAATCTTCAGAGTAGGAGAAAGTGAATATATGACAGACTCCTTCAAGAGAAATAGAAGCTCTGAGAGAGAGAGAACAACAGATTTATAACTCCAAAACACTGAAGACAAAGACAATTTGTATAGACATAACTTAAGGATTGGAGCTTTCCAGAAGAATGGGGCAAATCAAAACACATGAAAATGATAATAAAGGAATAACTCAACAAAATATCTTCAAACTTTTGAATATAAATAACAAAACTGCTGGAGAGAATCCACACATTGTTACCAGAAAAAAAAAATTCAAACTCCAAGGAATCCAGTAAATCTGACAATTTCAATAGTAATCAACAAATTTGGAAAGCAGCTAGGAGAAAGAGTTTTAAACAAGAAAGAGAATTTGAATGTAGTCCCCTTTGGGGGTGTGGGGGGGACTCATACTCATGCATTAAATTTCTAGAGGATGATTATCTCATGTTGAGGGGAGCTAGTAGTGTAGTAGATAGAGTGATGGGCCTGTAGTCAGAAAGACCCTAGTTCAAATTTGACACCAGATGCTTACTAGCTGTGTGACCCTGGGCAAGTCATTTAACCTCTGTCTGCCTTAGTTTCCTCAACTGTAAAATGGAGATAATAACACCTACTTCACAGGATTGCTGTGGGGATCAAGTGAGGTAATATTTGTAAAAAGCATCTAGCACATAGTAGATGCTTAATAATTTTTTCCTTCCTTCCTTCCTTCCTTCCTTCCTTCCTTCCTTCCTTCCTTCCTTCCTTCCTTCCTCCTCTCCTTCCTTCTTTCCTCATACTATCTTCCTGTAGATGCCTCTCAGCTTGTCAACATGTTTCCTTAACTATTATGCCTAGAATTGAAAAGGATATTCCAGATGTATTGTAACTCAGAATGAAGACAGTGGTATTTTCAACTCCTTATTCCTGAAAGTGATGCTTCTCTTAATGCAGTACAAAATCCCATTCATTTTTGCTGTTGTTGTCAGATAATATTGCTGACTCAGAGTGAATCCAGACCTTTTCCAGGCAAGAGAAGGAAAGGAACTGCTTTTCCCCCTTTGTATCAGGAGGTCCACAATCTACTAGGATGGATATAATGTGTATACAAATATGACACAAGGTAAATTGGAGCTAGAGCAATGGAAGGATCCAAACAAAGTGTCCCATGAAAATTTGGGCAGAGAAATGACTTTCACCTGGGATGGTCAAGGAAAATTTCATGGAAAAGATGACACCTAGATTGGTTTTTACAGGAAGAGAAATATCAGCTTAAAGATATATAAAGGAAATGGAACCATATGTAATGTGGAGCCTCAGTTTAGAGGGCACTGACATCACTAGTGATTCAACAGGGATGAGCTAGTAAGTTTAATCTGCATTATTAACAGTTGCTCCATTACTTTCTTCTTCTTCTTCTTCTTCTTCTTCTTCTTCTTCTTCTTCTTCTTCTTCTTCTTCTTCTTCTTCTTCTTCTTCCTTTTCCTCTTCATCCTGCTCTTCCTCCTCCTTCTTCCTCTTTTCCTTCCTGTAATTTCAGTATTTTCATGACCCCATTTGCGGTTTTCCTGACAAAGATACTGGAGTGGTTTGCTATCTCCTTCTCTAGCTCATTTTCCAGATGAGGAAACTGAGGCAAACAGGGTTAAGTGACTTGCCCAGGCTCACACAGCTGGTAAGTGTCTGAGGCTGGATTTGAACTCAGGAAGATGAGTCTTCTTGACTGCAGGTCTAGCACTGTATACACTGCTCCACCCATCTGCTTCTGTCACTTTCTTACGTTTATGCATACAATCAACAAAACAATAAAGCAACTCTCAATTTGTAACATTTGCTGATTTCTGAGGTGTAAATGCTCATAGTGAAAATTTAACTATCTGCTGCCACTCCACCAGCTAGCTCCAACATATCCCTGACAACTAGAGGTAACTAAGTTTAGTATAGATAGCAATAATAATTTACTATTATTAATTATTAATATTTTTAAATAAATAAATTAATTAATAATAAACCACTAAACCATAAGATGGTTTGCTTTCTTCTCCAATAGAACACAATGAAAGTGAGTTGCTCTCCACTCCACCCCACCTCCATAGAGACCAGCCCAGCATGGGGAAGTGTTCTAAGGTCTCTTCCCCAATGGGCCCTTATGTCTTGAGGTCTATGCCCCCCACCCTGGCCCATCTCCAACTGAATTTGTCTTAAGTCAGTTTGGATGTATCTTTTACCCTTCTTGCCTCAGAGTGCTCCATGACACCAGAATTACCAGCTCAAAGTCTGGGAAGGAGGGTGCTTCAACTATGAGGGTATACCTAGCCTTGTAAGGGCAAGATAAAAATCAAGGAACATATATCTCACTGTCTCTGTAATCGTTTGACATGTTGGTCAACTACTCTACTCACTGAAGATCCTCTGTAGTCATGGATCAAGTATCCTTTATATCCTCAGTGCCACATACAGGCATTCAATGGATCTGAGTGGGTACAATTTAAGCAGAGAACAATCATTTGTATTTGGCAAAATCAGAAAAGATTCTATGGAGAAGGTGGCACCTAGACTAGGTCTTAAAGGAAGAGAAGGATGTCCCCATGTCTCCATGTAGAAGGAGCAGAGACTGAGGAACCCATTTGTTGAACTGAATTAACTCTTTCCAAGATGTCAATCAGATCTTCTATGTCAAATTGTGTTTGAAATCTGGTTATTTCATATCAGTAACTTTTTGTAAACCAAAAAATCACCTGGAGGTAGATGTAGTTGGTGTCTCTTTGTTGTCTGTACATCAGAATCCCGTAGCAGATCTAGCTGCCCTCATCAAACTTTTTTCCTTAATGATATGCTCATAAATGGTAACATCACCTAGTTGACTTTTCCCACTCTGTGCAGCATAGGACCCATGTGAAACCATCATTACAGCCCACCTGACATGTGGAACCACAGGGTAACTGAGACAGCAGATTTGCATCTAAGAAGTGCCTGCAGTGAGGTCTGGCTTAATGCTCCCCTCCTATAACTTACTTGTCATAGTGGAAAAATGCCCTTTGATACCTTATCACTGCTGAGGGGATTCTCATGACTCCTTCCTTCTTTTACCTGCATGTTAGATCTGTATCTGCTTTGTCTATCCTAAGACTACATCCTTAGGGATTTATACAGTAGGTCTGTATAAATTCTTAAAGCAGGGATCTGGTAAAATGGTTAGGGAGGAAGAAAGAGGATAAAATATGAGATTTGTATTGCAATGAGTCAGAGGGCACCAAAGAGTAGTTCATTTAGAAAATATCCCTCCCTCCAAAGGGCAGGGCTCACACAATATTCCCATTCTAATCCTTTGGCGGGCCATGAAGTGCTTTCGAGAGGACTTGGAAAATTTATGAAGTTTTCAAAGTCTCAGGAGTGAAATGTTGTCTTCTAATGAATCTTCCTCTATCACTTACCCTGCCTCCTGCTTCCCCAAAGTGGGATCCAATATTCTTATTCATTTTTACCACAGTTGGAAAGGAAAAGTTGAAGTCATCATTAGGCTAGAGAGGAATAAGGTGAGCCCCAGACAGGCGAGATGTTTTCATTTTCTCTTTGTCTACATCTTCCCAGTTTCACTTCACTGGACAGATGAGTTATAGATCTCTGCAGGTATTATAAAAAATAACTTTTACTGAGTCTTTTTCTTTTGAATTCGTGAAAATTTCTTAATTTATAGGCATGATCTTAGATCAGGATCTCTGAACCTTTTTTTGTTTGTTTTGTTTTGTTTTCTATCATAGACCCCTCTGGCAATCTGGTAAAGCCTATAGGCCCTTTCTCTGAATAAACGTTTTAAAACTCATAAAACCTAAATACATAAGATTACAAAGGAAAACAGAGGATAGTGAAAATAAAAATAAATTTCCCCACCACCAAGTTTATAGATGCCTTTAAATCCATCAATAGATCCCTTGTGGGTCCATGAACTCCAAGTTAAGAACTCCTAGCTTAGATCTTAGGGTACATCAGGGCTAGAGTTTGCTGTTTTTCAGTTTTTGATCAGGAATTTCCTGGGAAGTTAGAGTGAATCTGAGATCCAGAAGAACAGGGTAACAAGGTTGCTAGGTTTCTCAACTGGAATGTTAAACTTTGAGTTAAACCTGAGTTTAAATCCTGCCTCAAACAAAACCACTATGAATTACTACAAACAAAACAGAACCAAAAAACCCTCCTAATAAGTTAAAGCCACCAACAAGTAGAATGGAATGGACTACCTTGGGAAGTAGCGGTTCCTCAATCTCTTACCCACCTTCCCATCCTCCACTTCCCCTGATGGAAGTCTTCAAGCAGAGACCAGTTAGTCACTCAGAAGGTGTGGTATAGTGGGGATCTCTTATGGCTATGGGATAGACTAGAATGAAGGGTCTCTGAGGTCTCTTTCTACTTTAAAATTTCATGAATCTGTAGTTATTGTCTAAAAGAGTTTCCTGAAGCAATGAGAGGGTCTATGATTTGCTGAGAGTTACGTTGCTGTGTCAGTCAGGATTTTACAGTCTGACTCTATCCACTAGGCTGTGAAGAGTCTACCATAATTGCCCTGTGTAAATGGATCTCATTTATTCACCCTGCAATTGCAAAGATAGAAATGGAGTATGAAAAGACAAGAGCTCCCCCCCCCTTCCCCAAAGGATTTCATACCTTTTTGGCTTTGCTACCTTTGGGATAAGAAATTTTCTTTCTGCGTAGAAGACCCCAAATGTCACTGGTAGTCCATTTTGGTGCCAGAAACTTTATCCTACTATGGTCTCAAAGCCTTTTTGTTGCTTCTAACCAAAGATGAAGTGAGTCTTTTAAGGATTTGATTTTCATCCAAGTTGTACGGATGGCTTTCAGAGCAGCATGTAATCTATTTCTCCTGGGATGTCCATGCTCAGGACACTTCATTAACCTCAAACCCAAGTTTTTTCCTTTTGATGCACGAAGGTATTTGCTCATTTCACGGCAAAAGAATGTGTGGGGAGGGTAGCACAAGAACTACTTTAGGAAAATTGTCTGGACATCAGACTCAACAGATATCTGAGCATCAAACATGCATTTAGCAGACTGCTAGGTTCTGATATTTTCAAATGAAAAATGTAGAATTGATATTATGGTCTGGATCCTAGAGTAAGCCAGAGACCTAAAGCCTTCTGGATCCAAAGTGTGCCCTTTGTTGAAGTGAATAAACGATTTTTAAAAATATACTAGTAGTTGTTCAGTTGTGTCTGACTCTTCATGACCCCATATGGGGGGTTTTCTCAGCAAGAATAATGCGTGGTTTGCCATTTCCTTCTCCAGTGGATTAAGGCAAACAGAGATAAAATGACTTGCTTAGGGTCATGGAGCTAGTGAGTGTCTGAGGCTGAATTTGAACTCAGGTCTTTCTGTCTTCAGGCAACACTCTATCCATCGAACCATCTAGTTGCCTCCATATTAGTAGGTAGCTGTATATGTGTGTGTACACATATATGTACACACATACGTATGTATATACACACACACACTCACACACACTCATATAAACACACTGTTCCCAGGTGGAATTTATACCATGAATGCCAAGTTGGTTCATTAGGAAAACTGGAAACATAATCCTGTTGTTTAGTCATTTTTCAGTCATGTCCAACTCTTCCTGATCCCATTTGGGGTTTTCTTGGTGAAGATAGTGCAGTGCTTTGCCATTCCATTCTCCAGTTCATTTTATTTTGTTATTTTTATTTTTTTGCTTTTTGGAGGGGCAGGGTAGGGTAACTGGGGTTAAGTGACTTGCCCAAGGTCACACAGCTAGTTTTGTGTTAAGTGTCTGAGGCCGAATTTGAACTCACGTCCTCCCTCACTCCAGGACCGGTGCTCTATTCACTGTGCCACCTAGCTGCCCCCAGTCCATTTTACAGATAAGGAAACTGAGGTAAACGGGGTTAAGTGACTTGCCCAGGGCCACACAGCTAGTACACATTTGAGGCTAGTTTGAACTCAGGTCTTCCTGACTTTAGGATCGGTGCTCTATCCACTGTGCCACTTAGCTGCTGGAAACATAATAAACCATATTTATATTAAGAACAACAACAATAATATACTTATGATAATGGATGTAGGAAATACAATACCCATTTCTTTTGAAAACATAGAAATAAATGGACTTTTCCTTAACATACTAAGTACAGTTGTCCCTTTCACATTGTGACTTTTCCCATCATGGTTTTGATATATCATCAGTTGGTATAAGAAATTAAATGGGAATTTTTTGGTAGTTTTGTGGAAGCTGTAGATGACATGCCAAGGCCAGCAAATGACACAGAGACTATGACCAAATACATAACCTGAGTTTTTTTTTTAAAAGCAATTGGGGTTAAGTAACTTGCCCAAGGTTACATGGACAGTTTTGTGTGTGTGTGTGTGTGTGTGTGTGTGTGTGTGTGTGTGTGTGTTTGTGTGAAGTGTCTGAGGCTGGAACCGATCCCGGGTCCTCCCAACTCCGTGGTTGGCGCTCTACTCACTATGGCACCTAGCCACCCCTCATAACCCGAATTTTACAATAAGTTACTATAAACATGCCATAAAAGAAAAAAATTCAGACTCCTCCTCCGGTAGGAAGGGAGGGCCAAAAATTTGATGTAGATTTTCCAGATTGTGGGGGCACCATGCCACTAACCCCTGTGATATGGAAAGTGTAACTACAGTATATATCTAAATTCAAGAGCCAGTATTATAAGTAATAGGAATAAATGAGAAGCCTTTCCATTAAGATCGGGTTAAAACAAGGATACTCAACATCTCTCTCTACTATAGTGCTATAAATGTTTTTGCTAGCAATGAGAAAAGAAAAGAAATAGACGGGATAAGATCAGACAAAGGAGAGAGAAAATCATTCCTTTTGCAAATGATGTGATGGTTTACTTAGAGAATCCTACACAGTCAATTAAAATTAATTAAAACATTAATTCAGCAAATTCATAGAATATAAAATAAATCTACAAAAATATTCAATATTTCTTTATATTGCTAAAAATATAGCAGGAAGATACGGAAAAAAATTCCATTTAAAATAATTATAGAATGTATAAAATACTTGGTTGTCTACCTATTAAGACACATACAAGAAGTATTTGAATACAAGTACAAAACAATATTTATGGAAATAGACATAAATAATTGGAAGCATTAAGTGCTCATGGGGTAGGGCAGGTAGTTGGTGCAGTGGATAGAATAGGGGACTGGAATCAGAAAGATTCATCTTCATGAGTTCAAATCTGGCCTTAGACACCTAGTAGCTATGTGACCCTGGGCAAGTCACTTAACCTTATTTGCCTCAGTTTCCTCATCTATAAAAAGAGCTGGAGAAGGAAATAGCAAACCACTCCAGTATCTTTGCCAAGAAAATTCCAAATGGGGTCACAGAGAGTCAGAAATGACAGGAACAACTGAACAAAAAGGTCAAGCCAATGTAGTAAAAATGACAATACTACCTAAATTAATTCACTTATTTGATGCTGTACCAATCAAACTACCAAAGGATTCTTTATAGAGGTAGAAAGGAATAACAAAATTCAACTGGAGGAATAGAAGGTCAAAAATCTCAAGGGAAATAATGAAAAAAAAGTGGGAAGGAAGGGGACCTAGGAATATAGGATCTTAAGTTAACTACAAAGCAGCAATCATGAAAATGATTTGGTGCTGGTTAAAAAAAAATAGAGACATCAATCAACAGATCAGATAGATAACACATCTTAACATAAAGATAAACACAGTTTAATATCCTACCTACTATTTCTAGTTTTTTCCATCTGTTAATTATTTCCCATTTATCTTGCATATAGTTTGTTTGTACATATTTGTTTGCTGGTTATCTCTCCCATTAGATTGTAAGCTCCTTGATGGCAAGGGTTATCTTGTCCCTTTTTCTGTATTCCCAGTGCTTGGCACAGTGTCTGGCACATAGGAGATACTTAATAAAAGTTTTTTTGACTAATTGACAAACTCAAATTCCTCATCTTCTGGGTTAAGAGAAAAAAAAACTATTTGACAAAAACTTCTGGAAAAATTGGAAAGCAATCTGATAGAAATTAGGCTTAAACCAATACCTCAGACCAAATAGGTTCAAATAGACATGACTTAGCTATAAAAATAGAGTCTATCACCAAACAAAGAAGAAAACACAAAAGATAAAATGGATAGTTTTGATTACATAAAATTGAAAAATATCTGCACAGACAAAACCAATGCAGATAAGATTAGAAATGAAATGATTAACTGTGGGGAAAAAACTGCAACAACTTTATTTGGGAAAATAGATGAACTGATGCAGAGTGAAGTGAGTAGAACCCCAACAATTGATACAATAGCAACCACTTTTTATTTTTATTATTTTTTTAAAGCAATCGGGGTTAAGTAACTTGCTCAAGGTTACACGGCCAGTTATTTCTGGGTGTGGTGCTAAGTATCTGAGCCCAGATTCGATCCCCAGGTCATCCCGACACTGGAGCCGGTGCTCTTACTCACTGAGCCACCTGGCTGCCCAAGCAACCACTTTTTAAAGACTTAAGATCTTTGATGAAGAGATCTTGAGCTGCCATAATTCCAAGGGACCGAGGATGACCTGTACTACTACTTCCTGACAGGGAGGTAATATGCTTAGTTTACAGAAAGAGACACACATCTTTGGACATGGCCAATGTGGAAAGCTGTTTTATTAAACACTTTTCTTTTAAATTGAAGATATGGTAAGGAGAGAAAACAAATGCTTATTAATTTAAAAATAAAATAAAGACTTAAAATAACATAATAGTAGAGCCTCACTGAGGCTACCTGAGCTCCCTTTAGGCATAAGTGCCCTCTAATATCTGAAAAAAGAGGCTAACTCACACAACTGAACACAACTCTCAGGAGATGTTTGATTCTATTTGACAATAACCCATTGTTTTGGTTTATAAATAATCAAACTCATTACTCTGGGATTTCTCAGTGGAACCACAGAAATTACATATTGAGCAAGCAGAGACGTGTTAAAATGTACTTTATTCATAAGATTTGTTCATCTGTTAGTCATTTTTATTCTTGCTTATTAATATTTTTTCAATGAAATTATAGTGTATGTATTTAAGATGAATCTATTGTATTTTGTGCATGGGATGGAACTTGATCACTAAACCCAATTCACTCTGCTTGGAACAACTCAGCCACTGAAATCCTTTTCAGGGGTTTTGACCCAGGTGTTGGAAGTTCTGAACACATGCCCCTTCTTGTTCCTTTCCACCTTCGCTTTGACTTTGGTCAGTTTTAACATTGGAAGGATTCCTTCTTTTTTTTAATTTTAAGTGAACTGCCATCATGGAAAAGGCAGCAAGCCATGTCACTGCTCCTGTGGCTGTATAGGCAACACCCAGAAAAAAGTTCTTCCCTCCACTCCACGTCACAGTGGAAAGGACCACTCCCTTCTTCCCTTTGAATACAGTAACAGGGAAGTCTGGGAAGATTTGTTAAGGAAATATTTCAGTACTTCACCAATACCATACTTTACTAATCTATACTATATTATATATGATATATATATATATAATATACTATATTGGACTAATATAAGATATATCATGTAATATATATGATATTATATAACATGACATATTGTGATATCATTTAATATAAAATGATAAAATGCAATATGTTATGTGATCTGATACAATTCTATACCATATAACATAAATAGGTAAGACTAGCTAGCTGTTATATAGTTCCTTAACATTTGCAAAGTGTTCCACACATGTAACCTCATTTGATAATACAACCCTGTGAGACAGGTGGCATCATTATTCTCATTTTATAGATGAGGAAGCTGCAACAGAGAGAGGATAGAGCACTAGGCCTAGAATCAGGAAGACCTGTGTTCAAATGTGGCCTCAGACATTCATTAGCTGTATGACCCTGGGCAAGTCACTTAATCCTATTTGCCTCAGTTTCCTCATCTGTAAAATGAGCTGGAGGAGGAAATGTCAAACCACTCCAGTATCTTTGCCAAGAAAACCCCAAATGGGGTCTGACATGAAGAGTCTGACAAGACTGAAAAACAATATAAAAAACTAGAGAGAGGGACTGGAATTGCAATTTCTTTGGTTACAGTGAACCTTCTTGTCCCTGTCAGCACATTAATGGACAGATATTTTCTTTACCTTATAATCTTAGAGTTGTTTTTTAGTTGTTTCTGACTCTTCCTGACCCTGTCTGGGATTTTCTTCACAAAGATACTACAGTGGTTTGCCATTTCTTTCTCCAGATTATTTTACAGATGAGGAAAATGAGACAAACTGGGTTAAGTGACTTGCCCAGGGTCACACAGCTAGTAAGAGACTGAGGCCAGATTTTGAACTCCAGACCAGGTGCTTTACCCACTGCACCACTTAGCTTCCCATAATCTTAGAGAGCTGAGGTAAATGACTTGCCCAGAGTAACACAGCTAGTGCTATCAGATGTGTGACTTGAACTCAGATCTTCAAAGAGTAAAGGCCAGCTCTCAGTTCACTAAGCCTAGCAGGCTCTATTTATCAAATAAATAAATCATTAGCATTCTTTATATAAGGAGACACTTTTTCTTTCTGTCTCTCTCTCTCTGTCTCTCTCTCTTTCACCAAACCAAAAGGAAGAAAAAGGACATCTATAGCTCTTAGGCTAGATTCACCTTTCATTTTATGAATTGGTAGCTGGTGGCTAGGTCACTTCCCTTTGCTGACAAGAATCCTGTTAGACTGGGGCAGCCAGGTAGCACAGCGAGTAAGAGCACTGGCCCCAGTGTCAGGATGACCTGGGATCAAATCTGGGTTCTGACACTTACCACCACACCCAGAAATAACTGGCCTTGTAACCTTGAGCAAGTTACTTAACCCCAATTGCTTAAAAAAAAAAAAAAGAATCCTGTTAGACTAAAGTGAACCCTCTGGTACTTTTATCCACCAAGAGTGAGCAAAGAAGAAGAACTGAATGGTAAAACATTTTTGGTGGGAACAAGGCAACTTGGGCTCCTTTGCTTCAGGTTTTTAAAAGTCCATAATTCCCCAGAGGAGAAAGTGTTTGAAGTCCTGTCTGTTCTCATTAGCATTTAATGACATCATTGTGATTATACATGTGGCCTGAGGTTTTTATACAGCTGGTGCCTTTTGTAAACCAAAATAATAAACAAACAATGGCATCTCTTAGCAACAGGAACAGAAAAGAAGCATTTCCCAGCAAGGCCCTGAAAGGCCTCAAATCCCTTGGCAGCTGGTATTTCAGGCACCAGGAAGCTTGATGGGAAACTAGCTCCATTTTCCTTTTAGATCAGCATTCTTCTGACCCCTCTAGCCTTGGGCCTCACCTCTACCCATCAGCATGCTTTTCCCTGTCCTTGAAGATTGCCCAACTACATTTTGCCTTTGCATGGTGATAGGAGGGTCTTCTCCCAGGTTGAAGGTTTTTTGTCCTGGGTAGTAACAGAGGGTTTCTCAGCCTCCAACTTCCCCAGAGAGATGGAAAAAACAAAACAAAAAACCAACCTATGACTCTCATCTTCAGCAAAGCTGAAAAATAGGTGATAGTGCCACCATTATTTAAAAACCACTGGTTACCAATGTGATTTCAATGGTATGGAAAGCTAGAGTTGTCCAGAGCAGTGAGAGATTGATTTGGCCATGACTTGAACTCATGTCTTCCTGTCCCCAAGGCCAGCTCTCTATCCATTGGGCCATACTACCTCTCATTTCCACATTATAGAAGGGGAGATGGAGGCCCAAATAGGTGAACAGATTTGCCTACAGTTGTTCACACAGTAGCCAAGATGGGAGTCAGATAGCCTTCAGACTGTCTAGGGATCTAGGGATTATCTTTCTACTTATTGACCAGGTTCTGTCATTACCTAGAGGTGGTACAATGGACCTAGAGTCAGGAAGACAGGCTCAAATCCAGCCTCAGACACTTACTAGCTGAGTGACCCTGGACAAGTCACCTGACCCCCCCAAAACTCCCTCCATTTGCCTGTTTCCTCAACGGTAAAATGAGGATAATAAAACGTCTATTTCCCAGGGTTGTGAGAAACAAATGAGATCATATTTAGAAAGTGCTCAGCACAGTGCCTGGAACATAGTAGGTACTATATAAATGTCTATTTTTTTCTTTTTCCCCTCTCCCTGAAAAGAGAGATTATCCTCAACGTGGTGATTTTGGGAATGCCGTAGGGGAATCCTATTCTAATATGGATTGTACTATATTGAGAGTTACTCTGACTCAGTGACACATAGCTCTCAGTGACCTGCTTGTAAGTCAGTGTTGGGGGAAACTCTGTTAGGGGAGGCACCTGTGCTATTGTTCAGGAAACTCTCCCTGTGGTTTGTACCCCTACCTGATACACATCACACCTAGGTCATTGGGGAGAAACTGAGATGCAATGGCCCATCCCCTTCTACTGATGTGGACCCAACTGAACTTATCTCATTATGAAAGTTATCCAAAAAAAGCTGGCTCCATCTTGAATCCTGTGCTGATCTCCAATGATGAGCCTGTCAACGTGTTGCTACCTTGATGTACTTTTAAGAAATTCCTTTGAATTTTCTTCATCCTGTTCTGCCTCAATAATTAGGGTGAAAGCCTGAGCAATGAGTTTTACTTTTAACAATGAGATGCACTCTGAGATCCTTTTCACCTCTGCATTATGACCTATATCTCTGGAGGGAATATTCCCATCAGTGGGATCATGGATCCCAGCAAAGGCAGTGTGGGGCAGTGGAGAGAGCACTGAATATGGAGGGCCAAACTTGAAGTTCCAATCTTCTTCTTCTTTTTTTTTTTTGCTTTTTGGAGGGGGGAAGGCAGAGCAATTGGGGTAAGTGACTTGCCCAAGGTCACATGGCTAGTAAGTGTGTTAAGCATCTGTGTGGGATGAAAGAGTTCGAAGTTTGAGTCTGAGATCAGAAAAGGTCTTTATTCTTCCTCATGAGAAAGGACTCTGCCCCTGTCACTCAAATGGCATCTGCCAGGGAGAGAGCAACATGCAGAAGCAAGCCTATGGTTATATAACCTAATGCAGAAACCCAACCCCCAACTGGCCTTCACTCTCATTGGAGGGGAGGTTGGCCCGCAACCTAAGGGCGGGAATCTATCTCAGAGACAAAGGACATGGAAACATGTGGGTGTCCAATGCAAGGCTAGGAAAGCAGTTTTGTCCTTATTTGGCATATCTTGTGCTGAGGTGTCACTGTTTCCATTGCTCTAAGTCCCAGATTCCTGCAAGGTCAGGGGACTTCTAAACTTAGGCCTAGTGGATGCTGAAGCCACTCTAGATTTGATTTTTCAGAATAGGGAAACTTCACTGCAAGTTATCCCTTACATGTCTGAGGCCAGATTTGAACTCAGGTCCTTCTGTCTCCTAGCTGCCCCTTGTGTTCCAATCTTGCCTTTGTTGCTTACTGTCTGTGTTACCTTGACCAGGGTACCATCTCCATCACTTTCTTCATCCATAAAATTAGAGGGTAGGGTGGGACTATATGACCTCTAAGGTTCCTTTCAGTTCTAAAACTATGATCCTCTGAAGTATTGAAAACACTGACATACAGACAGAAATTACTCCACATTCTACTACACGGGTGAGGTGGAGGGATTTGGGATAGAGGAATAATTCACCATTATTTCCAAACAGCTATGTGGTGGGGTCAATAGCTCGGTCACTTAAGTGATGAGTTATAGGTTTGTTTCTTTTCCCTCCTATTTTTGTAAGGCCAAAACATTAAATAATATCTAAACCACTGACTTAATTTCGACAAATTAAATTCCATCAAATTTTTCTTTCTTTTCTTTCTATTTTTTTTCTTTTTTGCTTTTTGGAGGGCAGTTGGGGTTGTGACTTGCCCAAGGTCACACAGCTAATTTTTGTGTTAAGTGTCTGAGGCCAGATTTGAACTCAGGTCCTCCTGACTCCAGGGCCAGTGCTCTATTCACTGAGCCACCTAGCCACCCCAAGAGAGCAGTTCTTTTTTTTTTTTTTTGCCTTTTTTGGAGGGCAATTGGGGTTAAGTAACTTGCCCAAGGTTTCACAGCTAGTTTTTTTTTTGTGTGTGTGTTAAGTGTTTGAGGCCGGAACCGAACTCAGGTCCTCCTAGCCGCCCTCCATTAAATTTTTCTTCACTACTACCATACTGTGTATTACATTGTACTAGGCATTCGAGGAGAGAAAGATTAGACTTGTTGCTGAGTCATTTTCATTCCTGTCCAACTCTTCATGACCCCATTTGGTTTTCTTGGCAAAGATACCAGAGTGGTTTGCCATTTCCTTCTCCAACTCATTTTACAGATGAGGAAACCGAGGCAAATAAGGTCAAGTGACTTGTCCAGGGTCGTACAGCTAGCAAGTCAGATTTGAACTCAAGAAGATGAGTCTTCCTGTCTCCAGGCCCAGCTTTCCATCCACTGTGCCACTTAGCTGTTCCTAAAGCTTAGATAGTATGCTTTTAAAATACTTTCCCCTCACCCTCTGATGGGAGCAGCTGTAGAAAGGATACTGTAGGATATGTCAAAGCTGTAATTTCCAGGAGGGAGGCCATTGGCAAACTGCTGGATTCTGTGGATGCGCCTGTATAGGTTTTTGAAAGTGGGCAGGGCTGCTACCCGCATCCAGACAATGAAGTCATTGTTGATGAAGCCATTGTTTTCTGGATTTTCTTGGTCCAACTGATAGACAGGCTTCCTCCAGTAAGGGGGCTTGGCAGTTCCTGTGCAAAGAAACCAAGGGATTCGGTACAGACAGGCTGCCAGGTGACACCGTAGATAAAGCATAGGTCCTGGAGTCGAAGACTTGAGTTCAAATTTGACCTCAGACACTAGCTGTGTGACCTCACTTTTCTTACCTGTAAAATGGGGATAATAACAGCACAGAGTTGTTGTGAGAATCAGATGAGATAATTGTAAAGAACTTAGCACACACAATACCTGGCACATAGTAAAAACTATGTAAATGTTAGTTATTATTATCATTATTATTATTTTGACTATGGGAACCTCTGAGAGAGGAGGGCCATCAGGCTGCCTAGGGAGGCGTGAATTGATCCAGGTCAGTAAAAGAGCAGGATTGGGCCACTATTGGAATTTGACCACTATACTTCCAGTCTGGGCAATAAAGGGAGACACAATCTCTCTTTTCTCCCTCTTTTTAAAAATTTATTTTTAGTTTTCAACATTCACTTTTATAAGATTTTGAGTTCCAATTCCCCCCTCCTCCCCCTTCATCCTTTCCCCCTTCCCCAAGACGTCATGCAATCTGATATAGGCTATAAATGTACAATCATATTAAACATATTTCCACATTAGTCATGTTGACACAATCGCCTTTAAAGAAAAGCTTCTATGGTACATTTGTGAGCAGAGCACTGTGCCTGCTACCAGGGAGAGCCAAACGTTTATATAATCAGTCAACAAGCATTTATTTCACACTTGCTATTTTCTAGGTACTGTATTAGGCACTACAGAGACAAGTGAAACAGTCTCTGCCCTGAAGGAGTTTACATTTCATTGGGGTAGACAAAAGGACATATAAGATGAGACTGAAAGTAAATACAAGGTAATTTATGTGTAGGGGAAAGCTGGAGCAGCTGCATCAAGGTGAGGCTTGAGGTGAACTTTGAGGGAAATTAGAGATTACAAGAGACAGAAACAAGGAGAGAACACATGCCAGGCATCAGAGACAGTCAGTGCAAAGACAAGGAAATGGGAAATGACACGTGTCTAAGGAATAGCAAGAGGGCCAGTCTGGCTGAGTTGTAGAGTGTATGAAGGGGAATGATGTGGTGGTGTTGGGGCTCAGTCATTTTTGTTGTGTCCAACTCTTCATGGCCCCATTTGGCATTTTCTTGGTAAAGATATTGGAGTGGTTTGCCATTTCCTTCTCCAGCTCATTTTACAGATGAAGAAATTGAAGTAAACAAGATGAAATGACTTGCCCAAGGTCATACAGCTACTGAATGTCTTGGGTCAAATTTGAATTCAGGTCTTCTTGACTTCAGGTCCAGTACTCACTCTATCCATCGTGTCACCTAGCTGCACACTTTAAACTTAATGAATACTTATTGAATGAATGAATATTTTACAATATAAACAGTGGGGAACCAAAGATCCTACTCATTCAGCATCCTGTTGCTCCAAGAGTCATGAATTAGATCCTGGAAATGAATTCACACTAATAGTCTGAGCATATGACTCTTCAGGCCAGGGTTTAGGATCCAAGAGGGGAATTTTGCATTCATCTTTATGAAATAATACCTTATTCAATGTATTCCATCATCCTAATCTGTTGAGATCTTTTTAGATTGGGATTCTGGCATCCAAAACATTAGCTATCTCTCCTATACAAAAGGAAATAGGTATAAAAGTAATAATCATAGAGAATTTTAATGCTTTACTATGATAATGATAAATCAAGCAAAAAATAAAGAAATAAATTACAATGCTAAATAGAGTATCAAACAAATTATATTAAATAGATACATGAAAAAAACAAAGATTGTACATTTTTCTGAAAGCATGCATGCAACATGCACAAAAGTTGATCTGGCTTCAGGGGTGGTCTGGAGCCAGCTTGAACTGGCTCTTGAAAGCCAATTGTTAAATTTTTAGTATGAGTCTTTACTCCTCAGAAATAGGCAAACACCACAAATCAGTGCTTGATTTATTGTTTAGTGGAGTGTCTAGACTTTAGGAGATGGAGAAAATGTTAATAATGCAGATCAGACTTAAAAGTGTGTTGAATGGACTTTTTTTCTCAGAGAGCTGGTTGTTACATTTATTAGCACACCATTGTGCAAAGAAGCTATGAATATAGAAGACTAGAAATTCTCTGCACTACATTTATGACTAATAATACAATTAAGTTAGTGGTAGATACTAAGAACAAAATATGTAAATCCAAGCTAATGCTAAAAGGCTATTTATTAAATAATCCATAGGTGAAAAAAATTGAAAATAACAGATCATAGCAGAGACAATAACATGTATATTTCATTAAAAATCTATAGCAACCAACTCAGTACTCAGGGACAAAAGTACTGATTTTAATTCCTATATCAAAAAGAAAATAAAACAGAAAACTAATGAAATAAGTCTGCATTTTGAAAATCCAGAAAAGGAGGAAAAGTAATATACCAACAGAAAAAATGGAGAACTAGCCAAAATAAGAGGTCAGATTAATACAAAGGGAAAGAAGAAAACAATTAAAATGATAAATAAAACAAAAAGCTGATTGTTTGAAAATACCACTAAAATTGACGGTCAATTAGCAACTCTAATTAAAAATAGAAGAGAACCTAAATTCATAAAATTCAAAATGAGAAAATCACTTTTATACATCACCAAGAAAAATCAAGCGAAACTTATAGAGGAATATCATTAGCAATAACCATAAAATGCATCAAACATTATTTCTATCCAGACATACAAGAAGTGTAGGTTAATAAAATTGCCAGGGGTGGCTGGGTGGTGCAGTGAATAGAGAGCTGGCCCTGGAGCCAGGAGGACTTCAAATCCAGCCTCAGACACTTAACACTTATTAGCTGTGTGACCTTGGGCAAGTCACTTAACCCCAATTGCCCTGACTTTCCCCTCCAAAAGAAAAGCAAAAACAAAACAAAAATTGCAAAATTATTTTGACAGAAATCAAGAACCGAACAAACGGAGGGATATTCTTTTCTATGTGATTACATGGAACTAGCATAATGAAAATTTGTTGTTGTTCAGTTGTGTCCAACTCTGAAACTCCATGGACCATAGCAGGCCAATACTGGCCAGGCGGTTATCTTGGCAAAGATACTGGAGTGGTTCACCATTTCTTTCTCCAGTGGATTAAGGGAAACAGGGGTTAAGTGACTTTCCCAGGATTACATAGCTAATGAAGTATCTAAGGCTAGATTTGAACTCAAATTTTCTTGACTCCAGGCCCAGGGCTTTATCCACTGAACCACCCCGCTGCTTCATAATGAAAACAAGACTCTCCAAATTAATTTATATATTTAGTGAAATTCTAATAAAAATACCAAAAGGCTGTTCAATAGAATTAAATCCTAACAAAATTCACATGGAAAAGCACTCAGGCAAAAATACCCAGAATAGTTATGAAAAAGAACAGCTGAAGGGAAGTTGGGTCCAGTATATTTTAAATATATTACAAGGCAATAATTACAAAAGCTTTTGGACACTAGGGGGAAAACAGAGGAATAGATTGATGGAATAAAGTATAGAATGCAGACATAGAACCTGAAACACACAAGAGATTTGTGTTTGATAAAAATCACACTAAAACATTGGGAAATTTCATCATTATTCAATAAAAACTGATGGGAAAATTGGCTGGAACTCAATCTATTTTTTGGTCATTCTGCTACCCAGTTTTCCTAATCAGTTTTTATTAAGTAACAATAACTTAACAGACTTTCCATTCTTGTAAAGCCTGCTCTATGACATTCAGGATATATAAGACTTAATGCCCCAAAGAGGGAAGTTTTCAGTCACGTGGTTTGCAGATGGGACCATTCTCTCTTCCAAAGAAACCCAGTCTTCCTTTCCAAGTGTGGGACACTTGATGCTAACAAAAAAAGTGCTTAGTCTAGCTGGAATAACCTTCCTTGTGTTTTTATGTTTCTACCTCCACTTCTGAAATTCTTCTTAATTAGAAAGATTTCCTTTGTGGAAGGAAACAAAGATGTTCCTCTGCCTTGAGTTGGTTAATATGGCATCCTCTGTCCCACAGTAGTTGGGCTTGGGAATAATAATTGCTATGGTGAAATGATCAGACCTTTTGTTGTCACCACTTCAATACCCTCCCCTACACCATGGTCTGCCCAGAGTATCCCAGAACCTCCCAACCTGGGGACAGGAGAAATGTCAACTTCCTCAGAGTACTAGGTTCATCTATGTGGTATAAACAGCTGTATTAAGTTTTCTGGTTTTCTCTGCTGTGCATCACAGACCATCCAGGAACATTACAGAGTAGCTCCTATGAACCAGGAGGCCAATTAGAGAGAAAATAACAAGCCATCCTTGCTTAATGTCTCAATGGGAAGAATGCTATAAATACAAAGGAGTTTATATTTTATCCTAAGGGTATGGAAAGCCATTAAGTAGGGAAGTGACATGGTCAGAACTATACTTTAGGACTTTAAATTTGGCAGCTGTGTGGAAAATGTATTGGAGATGGAAGATGGATTAGGGATGGAAGAGACTGAATGAAGGGAGACCAGTAAAGAAGCTATAGTTCAGGCTAGGGGTGATAGAAATCTGAACTGTTGTGGTCTAAAGGTAAGAATAAAACTGGGGAAAGGTCACGATCATAAAGGGTGATCCAGAGAGAGGCTATGCCAGGTCAAGCCAGAGTTCATCAGAATAACAAATACAAAGGGCAGGGCTAGGTGAAAGGAAAGAATGAAGCTCTCTGGCCATCCCTAAGCTGGGGAGTCAGTGCAGAATTTATGAAACAAAAGGGAGCAGTAGGCATCTGAAAGATGAAGGCTTGTCTCACTTCCCTACCTAAAATATTACCTTAAGGTCTTACCACACGTTGCTCATTGCCCTGTATGGTGGGACTGAATGTTTCCCCCCCAACTACCTTTTTATTGATTGATTGATTTTTTTTAAAGCAATTGGGGTTAAGTAACTTGCCCAAGGTTACATGGCCGGTTTTTTTGTGTGGGTGTTAAGTATCTGAGGCCAGAACCAATCCCGGGTCCTCCTGACTCCCGGGGCCGGGCGCTCTTACTCACTGCACCACCTAGCCGCCCCCCAACTACCTTTTTAAAGTGAGATAAAATCACAATGCCAGTGTTAATGGTCCTTACCTGCAAATGCACTGGAAAGGTTATTGGACTTGGGATTTTGGAACTTGATGTGCTTATCTGTCCACCATGTAATATCACTGCTGAGTAGTGGGACATTGATCCTTGTAGATGAGTCGGGGTAGTAGGACAGAAGAATAGTGTCTGCAGGGAAATCCAAAGAAACTTTATCAGGTTTAGGGGTAAGTTCTCTGGTACTGTGACACACACAGAGCCAGGCTTCTGGCAGCATAGCTGCACTTGGAGATGGCCAACCCCTAGCTAAAAGTTCATTCTCTAGTCCTACCACCAACTACTCAATTACTTTTTTTCCCTTTGTGTTATGTCCTATGACTATTCTGGGTGATTGGTATTGGTATAAAATTCCTATTACTTTCTGAAACCAGAAGAGACACTAAAACCCACCAACCAGCTTCTTATCACTATTGTATGTACGAGACTTGTTGGACCCTTGTCCAAACCCCACTTTTTGTTGTTCCCTCTCCAGTCTCCTTACTTTTGTTGATAATTCCACCTAGACCTGTCATAGATTCTCCCCTCCTCCTCTTCCTCGTTCCCAACCCCAATTAAACAATCTATTTAAACAGATGCTTATTAAACTCTTTTTATGTTCAGATCATTATGATTCCCTCTCTGTTGAAGTACCTTCCTTCTTTCAAGGCCTAACATACATTCCGTCTCTTTCATTAATCTTTCATTAACCCTGATCTCCTTAAGATGAAAGATTTCTTCCTGCTCAAATTTCTCACAGTATTTTGTTTCAATCTCTCCTTAGCACGTAAGGAGAGATTACTTACTTATCCTCTTACTCTTTCTTGTTTAATAGTCATTGGCAGACTAGTCTTCCCATCCTAATTACTCCTTTGTCTTTGTCTTATCTCTCTTTGTAGATATAGTGCCTTTTACATTATTGCTTCTTAATCATTTTTTTTTCCTAAATTGACTGAATTTGGAAAATAGTAAAGTTTAGTTTAGGATTTTAATACACCTATGACTATCAAAAGCAATCAGGACTGATTGTTCTTTCAGTGAATACTCCAATTATGTTTGGTTCAAATTTAATGACTTCCCTTTATGGATCTTTGGAAGCAGGGTGGTGTTGTGGAAGAACCCCCAAATCTCTCTGGGCCTTAGTTTGCTCATTTGTAAAATGAGGTGGTTAAGTTAGATGATCTCTGAGGCCCCTTCCAGCTTTCATTTTATGTCTGTCTACTCATTTGTAAAATGAATACTATAATCCAGTGCCCAGTGTGGGAATTCAAATAAAGTCAATTCAATAACTGTTCATTACTATGCACAGGATGCCATGCTAAGCGAGGGAGAATGCATTCTGGAAATGTAGATTTTAAAAGGTGCAATTTTGCTGCAGAGGTGGTGATCTGGACATTTTAACTGATTGTACTCACTGAAGTGAATAAACCCAAAGGATGACAGAAGATACCTACCATTGAACATGCTGTTGGCTATGGCACCACAAGGAGCAATGGGTATGCCATTGGAAGTCCTCTGGAATGGAGCACAGTTCTCAACATTCTGAATTCAAAATGACACAAAAATGAGGAATGTCTTTTGTCTGATTACTTGGGTTGTTGAAAGAGAGAAAATTAGCAGCAAGAGAGACCTGGGAATGTCATGGCTTTTGGCTGTTGTTTTTTTTTTTTTTTTTTTTTTTTTTTTTTTTGGCGGTTATTGGGGTTTTTTTTTTCACAAGGCCCCGCGGTTTTTTTTTTTTTTAGTTTTTTGGTGCTTTTTTTAAATTGTCCCCTTTCTCTTCTAGGTCG
>NW_027187308.1:7579713-7582805 GCF_028583685.1 Petaurus breviceps papuanus
TTTTTTTTTTTTTTTTTTTTTTTTTTTGCTTTTTGGAGGGCAATTGGAGTTGTGACTTACCCAAGGTCACACGGTTAGTTTTTGTGTTAAGTGTCTGAGGCTGAATTTGAACTCAGGTCCTCTTGACTCCAGGGCTGGTGCTCTATTCACTGCACCACCTAGCCAACCCCTGTGATGTTTTTTTCTAAAGTTTCTCATTCAATGTTTATAAGGAATGTTCTACAGTTTGCATTTTGTAATAAGGATATATGTTTGCAGAAAGTGAGGGGCAGAGGGATAAATAATGCAAAATGTGCCAAAAAATATGCTACAAGATGGTGGTTGTTTTTATATGACTATATAAAACATGTATGTGTATGTATATGTTTATATATGTATATATGTTATATTCATGTATATATGTTTTCTTTACTAGCAATTCACAAATTAGCAATTTCCATGCTAACAATTCAAAACTGCTTAAGCCTTAATATGTTTTCTACTCCAGGTCTGAAAGGGCTTCCTTAGCAAAATGTATTTTTCCAGAGCTGATGTTAGATCAGTTTCTTCATATAACTCAGGAAGTTCTAAGCTTCACAAAGGGGTCCAGTTATACGGAGGTAGATCTGATGAGCAGGAATTAAATCTATCACTCCTTTCATTCACTAAGCCCTGTGATGGTAAAGGAAGGTTCAGGCATTCATGCCCAAAGGGGTAGACTAGGTTCATACCACTGTTGTAAAGGAAGAAAGTTTCTGCCCTCATGGGCAATCATCCATAGTTCATTCAGCCCCAACCCCCATATTCTCCAAAAATGAAGATGACAATTTTTCTTTAGGAAAATACTAGCCAGTATAGAGATTTCTGGCTTTAGTTTCTGCATTTTTCTTGTCAGGCCACCACTGGGGCTGGGATCTGCCATGTTCTAGAACAGAGAGAGTTCCATTGCCCAGATTTAGAATTGGAAGGGACCTCACTTGTTTTCTAGTCTTACCCTTAGTTCAATAGGAATTGTGTCTACCATATGCCTGATAAATGTTCATCCAACTTCTGAATGAAGACTTCCAGTGACAGGAAACCTAAAAAACCCTGAGGCATTACATCACACTTTTGGACAATTCTCATCATTTTCAATTTTGTCAGATCAAGTCTAGTCAAGTCAAGTCAAATCATTAAGTGCCTATGATGTTCCAGGTTCTATCTAAGTTCTGGGGATACAAAGAAGGGTAACAATGTGCAAACAATGATATATAAGCAAGACATGTAAAGTATAAATTGGAGATGATCTCAGAGGGAAGCTTTAAGGAAGACCTTCTGTGAAACTGAAATCTATCTTGGCAATTTCTTCTATCTATTGCTCCTGCCTCCTGGAACCAAGCAGAGCACACCTGATCTCCTCCGTGACAGCCCTTCAGGTGCCTGCAGATTGTAAGACTCCAACTAAGGCTTCTTCTCTTCTCTAAACAGGACCACTTCCTTCAACCGATCCTTCAGTGGCATTGTTTCGAGTCTCCTCATCATCCTGGTCATGCTGCTCTGAGCCCACTCCAGTTTGTCCTTTGGTCATTGTTGTTTTTCTAGACCCTTGATTTCACTGGTGTCAGGAACTCTCAAGGGAAAAACTCTCTTTGAAAATGCAAATCAGCAACTTTTGTGCAATTTATAGTTCTTAGAGAGTTGCCTCAGGTATTAGGAGATGATCTTGACTTGCCCAAGATCACAAAGTGGTTGTATGTCAGAGGCAGGATTTGAATGATCCCAGGTCTTCCTGACTGACTCTTCACTTTACAATAGTTTTCGATACTTCCCTAATGGGCAGCTAGGTGGTACAGTGGATAGAGGGCTGGACCTGGAATCAGGAAGAATCATCTTTTTGAGTTCAAATTTGGCTTTAGACACTTACTGTGCAACCCTGGGCAAGTCACTTCATGCTGTTTGCCTCAGTTTCCTCTTCCATAAAATGAGCTGGAGAAGGAAATGGCAAAGCATTTTGGTATCTTTGTCAAGAAAACCCCAAATGGGATCACAGAGAGTCAGACATGACTGAAGAACAACAAATTCTTCCTAAAATAGGGTGCCCACAACTGAGCATTGTAGGCTAGATATGGTCTGACAAAAGATAATGGGACTAAAGTCTAAGATGAACATTTCTCTTGTCCATTCATCTCACCAACCCAACCCTAGCAGGCTATCTGGTCTCCTGACTTATGGATTTTAATCAAAACCTCATTTAAACTAAGTACCTTAGCACTGAGAATTCTCAGGATAGAGTATCTGGTGTCATTTGGGGAGAAGGAAGTTGTGATGAATAGAACTTGCTTTATTACAGCCTCTCAGGGAAATCCTGATGAACAAGTCACTTCCTATCAGTGTTATGCTCACAAACTAATCAATGTTGCTAGCTCCTCTACTAGGCAGAGAGGGTTATCCAGATAGTTCCTTGTCCTCCCTATCTTTTTAAAAATGTTTTGTTGGCGTCTTTTGTTTTTAATGCACCATTTACATTGTCATTTCCCATTTTATCATGCCCATTGGGCAAAGAAAAAAACAGGCAAAACTGCCAAAGTATCCTATATTGGACAGTATATGCAAAAATCTACCCATATTGCCTCCCAGCTCTCTACTAGGATGAAGAAAGTCTGTCTCAGTGTCTCTTCTACAGAGACATTGAGTTCAGCTGCCTTTTAGTATTATCTCCAACATTTTCTATGAGTCATCTTTTCTCACCCAAAATTGAAGCCTCCATAGGTGGGGATCAAGGAATGAATGAAGTCAGAAATTGACCTTGTATGTGGGAGGGGTAGTGCTAAAAATAATATGCAACAAGTCAAAAATAGCAACAAGGGATATAGGATGATTTTAAGGGAGAGAGGGAAAGTTCTGCTTATATGGGAAGCACAGACAGTAAACTAGGAGTAATGAAGTAAGAGTGAATGAACATATCATCCAAGGTTGGGCTGTAGAGTACTTACTATACTAAGAGTACTTCAGAAGTCTGAGCCCCATAAATGTCACCTCAATTTGCTGTACCCCCCTTCCTTCCTTCCTTCCTTCCTTCCTTCCTTCCTTCCTTCCTTCCTTCCTTCCTTCCTTCCTTCCTTCCTTCCTTCCTT
>NW_027187308.1:7582815-7592006 GCF_028583685.1 Petaurus breviceps papuanus
CTTCCTTCCTTCCTTCCTTCCTTCCTTCCTTCCTTCCTTCCTTCCTTTCTTTCTTTCTTTCTTTCTTTCTTTCTTTCTTTCTTTCTTTCTTTCTTTCTTTCTTTCTTTCTTTCTTTCCTTCCTTCCTTCCTTTCTCAATTGGGGTCAAGTGACTTGTCCAGGGTCACATAGCTGGTAAATGTCTGAGGCTCAATTTAAACTCAGGTCCTCCTGACTCCAGGACCAGCGCTCTATCCACTATATTTCTTAGCTGTCTCATGCACTCAACTTACTTCAGATGTAGCTAAATCTTTAATCTTAGCTGTTATGTCATAGTCTGGCCCATTAGCTCTTAGACTCAGAATCAGGAAAGTCTAGATTCGAATCCTACCTTAGATGCTTTTTTAGCTGAGTGAACCTAGGCAAGTCATTTACACTCTCTAGGTCTCTATTTCTTCTTCTGTAAAAAGAGAAGCAGGAGAGTCAACAACCTCTAGATCTATGGTCCTATTATGCTCTTCTGTTCTCCAGAAAAACAACCATCTCGAAGTAATCAAACAATTTCCTTCTCCTTCCTCATATTTAAAGACTCATAGAATAAACAGCACCTAAGAGTAATTCAATGATTTTATTTTTTATTTTATTTTTTTTAAAAGCAATTGGGGTTAAGTAACTTGCTCAAGGTTACATGGGCAGTTGTGTGTGTGTGTGTGTGTGTGTATGTGTGTGGGTGTTAAATATCTGAGGCTGGAACCGATCCCTGGTCTCCCAACGCCAGGGCTGGTGCTCTTACTCACTGTGCCACCTGGCCGCCCCAATTCAATGATTTTAGTTTTTTTTTGATTTTTCAAAAAAATTAATTAATTAGTTTTTAGTTTTCAACATTCATTTCCACAAGATTTTGAATTACATTATTTCTCCCCGAGTTTCCCCTACCCCACCCCCAAAATAGCAAGCCTACTGAATGCCCCTTCCCCCAATCTGTTCTCTCTTTTTTTCCCCTTTTTTTCTTATTTATTTATTTTTTAAAATTAATTTGTTTGTTTCCTTTTAGTTTATAGGATTCAATTCCACAATTCCTTGAGTTTCACATTTTGTCCCCCTCCTTCCCCTCCCTTTCATGGCAGCATATAGTCAAGTATAGGATCTGTAAATACTTTCACATTATACATTAGTCAGGTTATAAAGACAGATTGTATCAGATGGAATGAAAAATGGTAAAGAGGACATAAAACCAAATAATAGAAGGAAAAAGATCAGATGTTTTGCTTCCACCTGGATATAAACTTAGTTCTTTCTAATTCTTTCTCTGGATGCACATATTTCTCTCCATCATGAGTCTTTTGGGATTGACTTATATCACTGCATTGCTGAGAAGAGTCCAGTCTATCAAAGTTGGTTTATCACACATACGTTGTGTCTGTAATTGTGTACAAATTTCTCCTGGTTCTACTCTTCTCACTCAGCATCAGTTTGTATAAGCCTCTCCAGGTAAATATGAAGACCGTCTGCTCTCGTTTCTTATAGCACAATAGTATTCCATAACATGCATATACTACAACTTGTTCAGCCATTCCCCAATTGATGGGCACCCCCTTAATTTCCAGTTCTTTGCTACCACAAAAAGAGCTGCTGCAAACATTTTTGTACATATGGGTCTTTCTCCCATTTCTATGATCTCTTTGGGATATAACCCTAGGAGTGGTATTGCTGGATCAAAGGGTATGAAAGTATTTATAGCCCTTTGGGCATAATTCCAGATTGCTCTCCAGAAAGGCTGGATCAGTTCACAACTCCACCAGCAATGCATTAGTGTTCCAATTTTCCCACATCCTTTCCAGCATTTGTCATTTTCCTGTTTTGTCATCTTAGCCAATCTGACTGGTGAGATGTGGTACCTCAGAGTTGTTTTGATTTGCATTTCTCTAATCAATAGTGAATTAGAGTATTTCTTCATGTGCTTATAGATATCTTTAATTTCTTTCTCTGAAAACTGCCTGTTCATATCCTTTGACCATTTATCAATTGGGGAATGACTTGTATTCTTATAAATTTGACTCAATTCTCTGTATATTTTAGAAATGAGTCCTTTGTCAGAGACATAGGTTATAAAGATTCTTTCCCAATTTCCCACCTCCCTCTTAATCTTGGTTACATTGGCTTTGTTTGTACAGAAGCTTTTCAATTTCATGTAGTCAAAATTATCCATTTTACATTTTATAATGTTCTCTAATTCTTGTTTAGTCATAAAGTCTTTCCCTCTCCACAAGTCTGATAGGTAAACTATTCCTTGTTTTAGGAGATTGCCTACAGTACCAACCTTTATCCCTAGATCATGCACCCATTTAGACTTGATTTTGGTATATGGTGTTAGATAATGGTCTATGTCCAGTTTCTGCCATACTGTACTCCAGTCTTCCCAGCCAATTCAATGATTTTAAATGACATTTTACCGTAATATCTTCTCCCAGAAGCTGGCGATTATTTCTGGAATTAATATATCGGTGCTGGTTCTGATAGAAGTTGTGCAGTTTATAGTACATGTAAACGTTGCCCTTAGAGGAGAAAAAGAAATGAATAATGGGAGATTAAGAAAAGGTAAATAGAATATTAGCAAGTATGAACAAGAGCTTTAAACAGTGGTATGCAGGAGACAGCTCATAATGGCTCAAAAGATTAAATTTTTAGTGTGAGCATTTACCTCAGAAATCAGCAAGCTATAATTCAGGACTTGCTTAATTGTTTTGTTGATTGTCTAGACTTAAAAAGGTAATGAAGGAAAAAAGTGTTTGTGTGTGTTTGTATACATACACATACATACAAACATTTATTCCTCCCCCCCTCCCCACTTCTGTGGCAACCACACTGGCATACCCAGGACAGCTGCTAGCACAGGTTCTTAGATCTTCTTTACTAGGAGAGTACAAGGGGTCAACAATCTTTTAAAATTACATTCATTAATTCAGGGGAAAAATCAGTACTCTGATCTTCAGAAAAAATCCAAACAAAGAAAAAAGAGAAAATATTAGCAGAGAAATAAAGACCAACAGACAGGGCTTCTGTCTGAGAAATTAGCACAGATCAACAGACAGATCCAACTGTCTGACTGAGGCAATACATACATAGTTACCAGAGAGAGAAGCACCAACATCTGGGTTTTTCAAAGCCAAGGGGCTCCTTAAGGGCTACCCAAAGTCTCATCTGGTCAAATCACAAGAATACTCTTCCAATGAGTGAGCCCCAAAGCAAAATGCTAACCTCAGAGTATATATGCCCCCCCCTTTTGTTTTTTTTTTTTTTGGAGGGGGGAAGGCAGGGCAATTGGGGTTAAGTGACTTGCCCAAGGTCACACAACTAGTAAGTGTTAAGTGTCTGAGGACAGATTTGAACTCAGGTCCTCTTGACTCGAGGGCTGGTGCTCTATCCACCGTGCCACCTAGCCACCCCTATATACCCTTTCAGAGCCAGAGGGTATTACAACCCTCATGACTCAGTGCCTAATTAGAAATTAACAAAAGGTGTAAAAGCCTTCCTACAAGCAATACTCCCCTAAGCAAGCTTCCCTTAATGGGCTCCACAGAGAGACCATTAATGGGTAGAGAATATCTTATATTCCATTAACATTACCCCCTCTCCCCTGCCCCCACCAGTCAGTTGTTAAACATTTACCAGCATATCCTTGGCTATTTTTTCCTAAAAAGGGCAGAGCATTCTTAGGCAGCTGAAAGGCTCCTCATGCTTCATGGTTCCCTGGGAAAGTCTACCACAGTCACTCAGTATTGGCAAATTCTAGCCCAGAAAAAGGTCTTAATGGTTATTAAGCCTTTTCTTTCTTATGTTTATGCAATGAAGGAGGTAGCTGTTTTGGCAGAGTACAAGGGTCAGCCTTGGAATAAGTAAGACCTGGGTTCAAGTTCTATATCTGACAATACTAGCTGCCCAACTATAATAAGTCTTTTATTATATGTCACTCATATCCCCATGTAATTCTCTTAATACTCTAAGTTATAGAGGAGTTAGCAATCTGCATTAATGGAGGGGAGTTCCCGAACTAGGATTTTTCTATATAGATGAAATCACAGGTTCAAATCAAAATCTCTCTTCTTCTTCCTTCCTTCCTCTCTCTCTGTCTCTGACTGTCTCTCTGCTTCTCTCTCAATCTCTCCCTATCCCTCTCATTTTCTCCCCAGAGTTCAAGTAGATGACAAAGCATGAAAGTCAGGGTTTTTCAAGCAAATACACACAAAAAATCTTTTAAAATATTGTGTTTGTTTGTATGACACTGATCATATATGGTGGAAGATTGCTGGACTTGGAAGCAGGATGAACTGACTCAGAGACTAAACCACGTCTAGCAGTGTGACCCTGGGCAAATCACTTCCTTTTTTTGGGGGGGGTCTCAATTTTCTTCTAGAAAAATAATCCTAGGGGTGGCTAGGTGGCGCAGTGAATAGAGCACCGGACTTGGAGTCAGGAGGACCTGAGTTCAAATCTGGCCTCAGACACTTAATACTTACTAGCCGTGTGACCTTGGGCAAGTCACTTAACCCCAATTGCCCTCCAAAAAGCAACAAAACAAAACAAAAAACAATCCTAGATTTCAGTAAGAAACACACCTAGGCAGCAGAAGTAGTTGCAAAGAGGCAAATTTATATGAGATCTAAGGGCACTGCAGGCTGCCATTCTCTCAATGCCCCTTCCCTCCCCCACTAGCAGGTCAGGCCCCCAAAGAGGACCTGCTTCTACCCTCAGGGTTCTAGAAGTAACCCTTGGAAGGGGTGAAGGCTTTTATAATATTAAAACTACTAAGTCCCAACTAGTGTAATTGTGACAATTGATATAAATTAGTCAGTCAGACTTAATTAGCTTCTAGAAACCAGTGTTTACTAAGGTAGTATTGTAAGCACAGTGGATATAACACTTGTAAAAGTCTGAAACATGCTCCCCTGGTAAGTATATCCAGAGGTCAGGGGAAAGTGGGTTCATACTCAGAAAGTGTGTGGCAAAAGTAGATCATTCACAGTTTCTGAAAGTCTGTTTCCCCACTTTATATGCCTTCATGTGCCCTCTCTTCTAGGAACTGTGACTTAGTTATCTACTATGAAGTTCTTCAGTGGTTATTGTTCTTCAGTCATGTCTGACTCTTTGTGATGCCCTTTGGGGCTTTCTTGGTAAAGATACTGGAGTGGTTTGTCATTTCCTTCTCCAGTTCATTTTACAGATGAGGAAACTGAGGCAAATACGGTTAAGTGACTTGCCCAGAGTCACACAGTTAATAAGTATCTGAGGCTAGATTTGAACTCTGGTCTTCCTAACTCCAGGCCTAATACTCCATCCACTGCACCACTTAACTACAGTATGGGGCAGCTTTCTACTGGACTTATAGAGTCCTGAAACTGGTTTTCCTCAATGTGCCTAGTCCAAGGCCACATGTGGCCTTAAGGCCACAGGTTCCCCACCCTTAGTCTAGTCTGTCCTTGACTCCTGATGCAGACACTGCTGCCAGTCACCTCTGTTCTGGGGACAGAGCTAGGAAGTTCAAATCTTCCAACACTTTGAAGTATGTAGGCCAACTAAGACTGTATAAATAGCACCACTGCCTAGCAACCATCAATACCCTCCAACAACTGCTAGACTGACTGTATCTGCTCTACATGTGCTTTGTACGTCACCAGACATGTGCATGTAAGCTCCCTGTGGGCAGGGAACATTTTACTTCTGTCATTATATTCCCCAACTCCCAGCATAGTGCTTGGCACATGGTGGATTTTTAATCAATTCTTGTTGACTGACACCCCACCCTCCACCCCCAACCCCCATTTATAGAAAACCAGACTGAGGCCCAGATATTTTAATTGATTTGTCGAAGATCACACAGTAAATTAACTGGTGAAGCCAGGACTAGAATTAGAACCTTGGTCTCTTTATTCCTGAACCAGCATTCTTTTCTTCTTTTCTTTCTTCTCTTCCTTCCTTCCTTTTCTTTCTTCTCTTCCTTCCTTCCTTTTCTTTCTTCTCTTCCTTCCTTCCTTTTCTTTCTTCTCTTCCTTCCTTCCTTCCTTCCTTCCTTCCTTCCTTCCTTCCTTCCTTCCTTCCTTCCTTCCTTCCTTCCTTCCTTCTTTCCTTCTCTTCCTTCCTTCCTTCCTTCCTTCCTTCCTTCCTTCCTTCCTTCCTTCCTTCCTTCCTTCCTTCCTTCCTTCCTTCCTTCCTTCCTTCCTTCCTGACTTGCCCAGGGTCACATGAGTAAGTATTAAGTGTTGGAGGTCAGATTTGAACTCACGTCCTCCTGACTCCAGGGCTGGTGTTCTGTTCACTGTGCCACATAGCCACCCCCAGTGTTCTTTCTGCTATAGCACACAGGCTTGAAAAGTTCTCATGGATCATATCAAGCCATTTGTTTCTCTCATTCTTGAAAGCAGTGTTCTAGGAAAGATTTCTGGAAGCTGATTGATAACAACCTGAGAAGAGACAAGCACAGAAAATGGGAGCTTGGGCATGGGGTATGCTCGACCAAGAGGTAAAGGTGAGAGGTGAAAGTAAGGCAGCTGGAGAGAATAATCCTGGAAAGAGGAAAATCTTCAGGATATGGGAAAAGGGAACAGTTTGTTATGTGGGTATTGGCAAAACCCCAGACCATAGCCATGACAAGCAGGAAACAGCATGGGTGAAAGGGAACAAGTCAAACTTAAGAGAATCATTTTCTCTCATGGCCACCCAACCTGCTAATTATATTTACTCACTTATTTGAACAACCCAATTCATGGGTTTGTGTCTACCTATGTGAGTGTGCACGCACACACACACACACACACATACACACAATGAATCTTATTGTTGGCTTCTGACTTTAAAAAAAATGCCCATACACATTAAATCCAGATAATGGAATTGACTGTACATTTTCTTGGAAGCTGAAATGGGAATTCTCTTTCAGCTCAATTATAGGCTCATATAAATGGTAAAATAAACAGGCAGAACACATACCACACTAGGACTGTTGTATTTTAATAAACTGTTTCCAAGGGTTCTCTTCCCAAAGGCTGAGTTCAATGAGGGCCTTCATGGCCATGGCCTCTCCAATGATTTCTGGTGGCAGGTCAGGCTTTGTGGAGCTTCCCCTCTTCATATTCAGCGGGGCTTTTCAGACAGTTTCCCTTTGTTGAAGAACAGAAGGGCTCACATGGGTTTGCCCTCCTGGTTTTCAGCAATATGTAATATGCGGTGATTTGATAACTGAATGCTCTGTGATTCCCTTAAGTAGTTTGGTTGAATTTTACAAGAAAGTCTCTGCCTGGAAGAAATGGTTAGCAGCTGCTAACACTTCATTTGACTTAGGAAGCTACAAAAAAAAAAAAAAGAACTTCGTACAGATGGGATTGTGGCCTTTTGGGTTTTACCTTAACAAGCTTTTCTCCTACAATTTAAGTGGCACTAGCTGACTTTTGTGGAGAAGGAGGTAGGCAGGGAGGCAAAAAGAAAGGTCAGTTGGAATTGTAGGTTTCTTGTATCACAGGGATATCTCAATACACATAGAAAATACAAGCAACACTTGGCAAGCAGGGGTACAATTTCTGCATTTGGTTCTGTGATCTATACACCATTATCTTCTCCAAATGTTCCATGTTACTGAACCTATTGAGTCATTGGTTTCTCTTATTCTAAACCTCCACCTGAAAGCAGCATTTCTGTATATTGACTAAGGACCTAGGAAGAGACAGGCTCATAAAATAGGGCATGGGGTAGGGTGGACAAAGAGGCCATTGGTCTATGAACCATAAAGTGATTCATTTTATAATGAATCCTTTCCAATGAAGGCATTCTCAGAAGGGTCTGCCATCGTGTTTCCATCTGGTATCATCATCCTTCACAGAAGGAAACTGGAGAAGGAGGTATTAGATCCCCAATTTCCCATGGTATGAAGTGTCTGTTTAGCATTACATAGCTTAGCACTTCATTTTTCCCTTCATTCAGGTGGTTGCAGGATGACAGTTCATCAGTCAAAGAGTTTCCAGTTTGGTAGGATCTGCCAGAGCCTCTACTCTGTTGGTCTAGCCTCAGAGAACCCCAAATCGCTTCTATGCCATGATGAGGGCATCACTCATCCAATCAATCCACGAGTTTTCATTTTCATTTTCATTGATCCTGACCTGTGGTAGAGCCATCTGATTATTGGTCTGATCAACCACAGTTGGACACACTGTACCTTGACCCCAACATAGTGATGTCATTTTGATCTTCCAGAATGAGGGACCGGGATCACAACCGCTATGTGCCAGGCTTGGGCTAAGAGATGGGAGGATATAAAGAAAGGCTAAAACATGGTTCCTGTCATCATGGAGATTACAGTTTAATGAGGGAGACAAGATGTAATCAACCATGTGCACAATAGATACTTAGAGGGTAAATGGAAGTTGTCTCTGAAGGTAACATGACTTGCTGAGAGTCACACAGGTATTAAGCAACAGAGCAAGAATTTGAACCCAGATCCTCTGACCTCCAATCCAGTGTTATTGTCCCCCCCCAGAACCTCCCTTTCATCTACTCTGCATTCCAGCTGAATAGGACCCCCACCTCATCCTGCATTCTCCCACGTCCTATTCTCGTAGGCTAGTCCCCATGGATTAGCTTGGAGTTTGACCCTGTCACCTATTTTCCTTTTGAAAGTTGTCTCTTCCTTTAAGTTTTAATTCACCTCCTCCACAAAGCCTTCCTTGATTTCCCCCCGGGTAACTAGTGCTGGTAATCAATTCAATTCAGCAAATATCAATTAGGCACTTGCTACCTGCACGAAACCATGCTCATTTGATGGAGACAAAGATGAAAAGTGATAGATTTCTACTCTTAAGGATTTCAAATCTGGGGGTGGGGGGCAACTAAGTAAAAGAGGAATAATGCAACATACGGTGTGATAAATGCAAGAGAGAAGTGCGGGCAAAGTGTTTTAAGAGAGTAAAGGCAGAAAAAATCACTTTAAGCTGGGGTGAGTGAAGGGGGAGGGGGAAGGGAGAAAGAGGAGGGGAGAGAGAGACAGTGATACACAGAGACAGAGAGAGAATGACAGAGAGAGACACACACAGAGAAGCAGAGAGACTGACAGAGAAATACAGAGAGAGACAGAGAGTGACAGAGACTGAGCACAGACACAGAGAGACAGGGGGAGAGACCGAAAGAGAGAGAGAGAGAGAGAGAGAGAGAGAGAGAGAGAGAGAGAG
>NW_027187308.1:7592106-7632367 GCF_028583685.1 Petaurus breviceps papuanus
AGAGAGAGAGAGAGAGAGAGAGAGAGAGAGAGAGACAGAAACAGAGCCACACAGAGAGACAGGGAGAGACTGAAACAGAGAGAGACAGAGAGGAAGAGGAATGAGGGAATGCTTTATGCATTGATTACATTGGATCTGACTTGGGCTTTGAAGGAAAGAGAAACGTCAGCAAGTGAGGAGAGGTGGATTTCAAGGCTGGAAGTTGGCCTGTATTAATTAGTATTAGGAGGTGGGAGAGGATCATTCCCTTGGAGCTTTGCCTGGGGCCAGTCTGGGTACCAGGTATGTAGCTCAATAAGGACTAGAAAACCGGGGAATTCTAAGAGCAGATAAGGAGGGGCATACATAGCAGCCGAGCTGATAAAACAGCCGAGCTAAAACCCATGATCTGGCAAGGACAACGCAAGTGAATGAAACATGTGAATGAGACATACTGACTACACAATGCAAAGCCCTGATTCCCCACTCTGACACACAGGAAGGGGCAGGAATCATCAGCTTAGAGGTCTGGCCATGGGCGGAGAGTCGTGCATGGACTGACATTCCTTCTACCTCCCTCCACTGACTTGCTCTGGACCTTTCATTCCTCCTCATGTGTAAAAATGGGTGAAGAATAGCATCTGGTCCCAGGGCTGGGGAGGAAGACCGTAATGTGTACACTTGATAGAGGAGATGATAAGCAATTGAGTTATTTCTTCTACAGGCTTTCAGTTTACAATTTATTTACATTGATTCATGTGCAGAAACATTTTAAAAAATATAAGCATTACCTCTATTGCCCCACCCTTTACACAAAGGAACACATAGTGTGCTTTCTCAATACATTTTACCAGTCTTTTTTTTTTTTTTCCAAAAAGGGGCAAATTTATAGAACATGTTAAGGTTACAGCACTGGTTTCAAAGGGCACAATCTGCCAATAATAACTGACATTTCTGTTGTGATTTAATATTTTCAAAGGGCTTTATATACATTATCTCATTGGTCATAATTGGTCAATAAACCCTGTGAGGAAAGGACCTCAGGTCTCATCGTCCCCATTGAACAGATGGGAAGACTAAGGCTCTGAAAGGTTAACTTGACACTAATCTCTATCTCATCACCTGGGTTCACAACCTGAAAGTCATCCTTGGAACAGTCCTTCTCTGTCACCCGCTCCCCTGACCTGCCCCCTTTCCAAATATCTAAATATAAAGTTCACCTTCTTAATCTCTTTGTATCTGTCCCCACTTTTTGCTCCTTCCATCTCTCATTTAAGCTATTAAGACACCCTCCTAATTAATTTCCTTACTTCTTGTCTTTCCTTTCTCTAATTCATCTTCCACATAGTGACCAAATTTATATTCCTAAGCACAGATCTGACGTAACCCTCTTCTGGCCAAGAAGTTTACTTGGTTTCCCATTGCCCTTAGTATAAAATACAGATTTCTCTATTCATAATTTAAAACTCTTCAAACTCTGTCTTCAGCCTATCTTTCTAGGTTAATTACACTTCCCCAAATTCCCCTTCCTCTCTCCACTACCCCCCACCATGGTCATTGACCTAATACCCAAAATTCCACCTCTCCATTCTTCATGCCTTCCACAGACTATCTCCCTTGACGGGAATATAGGCTACAAGCAACAAATATGGAAGTGATCATGTAAGGACTACTCTTCTTCCATTTCGTGACCTGGAATAAGCAAAGCTTATGTTGCCTGGAGTCAGGAAGATTCGTTTTCCCGAGTTCAAATCTGGCCTCAGACACTTACTAGCTGTGTAACTCTGGGCAAGTCACTTAAACTTGTTTGCCTCAGTTTCCTCATCTGTAAAATGAGTTGGAGAAGGAAATGGCAAATCACTCCTGTATCTCTGCCAAGAAAACCCCAAGTGCGGTCAACTGAAATGACTGAATTACAACAAAAAAACTAGGTGCTGAAGTTAAGAACAGGCAGACATTGCTGGGGGAGAGAGCAGGAAAGAGCTCTGGATCTGGAGGCAGATGACCTGGGTTCCAATCCCATCTTTGTTTTCACTCTCTATGTGACCTCATATAATTCACCAACCTTCTCTCTGGGACTCACTTATTCAATTGAAAAATAAGCAAGTTGAATTGGCCTCTAAGGTTCTTTCCAAGTCTAAATCTATGAGCTGCTATGTAGTATTTGCAGAGTCAATTAGTTATGGGAGACTTGCCCTTAATACAGAGGTCAAACAAAGACCTATGATTGACTGGCCATTAGGAAATAGGGCTAGGAATCAAAACCTGCCTGCCAAAGAAGAAGGTGATATCTTAATGGGTTTTAGACGGAGGTAAGGGGAGGTATTAGGAAATTTCTTAATGAATTGAAGAAGTTTAGGATAAAGTCATAAGGTATTTCAGGCATGTTGGGGTAGGAATGTCTCTATCTGAGTAACTCTAATCCCCACAGATTCTGACTCTAAAGCCATAGGGTTCAGCAATAGTTGAATGGTTTTAAGTGGGCAGTGAGACAGTCATACAATTTCTTAGTGTCAGCTCTTTGACAATCTCACGGGAATCTGATACATCACAGGTGAGAGATAATAAAAGAATGCTAGGCTTGTGTTAGGAAAACCTGGGTTTGAATCCTGCCTTTGACACTTGTAGTTTTTTAATGAGGGGTGAAGCACTTCTTGAAACCTCAGTTTCCAAAGTTCTAAAATGAGTATGATGTTTGTAGTACTGATCTCCTTAGGATTGTTGTAAGGTTAAAATGAGATTATCTGTGCAAAGAATTTTATAAATGTCAGCTAATGCAACAATAAAAACTGTTTTGTGTGGGGGGGGGTGGAGCCAAGATGGTGGTGTAGAAGCAGGAAAACTCTGTGAGCTCCCCCACAACCACCTCAAATACCTATAAAATATGACTCTAAATAAACTTTAGAGTTGCAGAACTCACAAAGTGACAGAGAGAAACAAATCTCCCACTGAAGACAGCCCAGTAGGTGGACAGGAAGGGTTCATCACAGTGTACTGGGAGCTGAGCCCAGCTCTGTGTGAGCTTGCTGTTTTAGCCTCAGGGAAGCCCTGACCCTGGAGTGGACTTCAGGAGAGTGGATCACCAGCAGCTGTGGCAGTTTCCAGAATTATCAACCCATAAATGCCAAAGACAAAGTGAGAGGTCAGTGTGGACTTTGGGAACAGGGAGTCCAGGAGTGCGGTCTGGTCTCTGCCCCCCGGGAGGGAGAAGTGGCTAAGGTGTGGTGGCCGCTGCCATGTGGCTGCTTCAGAGCTCCTGGCACGCAGATTGTAGGGGGACCAAGCAACCTGCTTGGATCCAAATCTCTGTCTTGGGCAGGAGTCCTGGGCTATGTAACTAAGTGTCAGAGATGGTGGAGGCTCCAGACAGGGCACCCAACTACTAGCTCTGGCAGCTGTGAAAACCCCAGTGATTTGGGACAAAGCTCTCTTCTCTGAAAGCAGAATTCTACTGTAGCAAAAAGCTCAAAAGTCAAGAAATTGAGTGGTAACATGAGTAAGCAAAGGAAACAAAGCAAGCTCAGCAACCCGTTTAGATTCCTATTTTAGAGACAAAAATGCTCAAAGCATGGAACAGGAAGAAGACAACAAAGTCAGAACTCCTGTACCAAAAGCTTCCAAGAAAAATATGAACTGATTACAGGCCATAGAGGAGCTTAAGAATGATTTGGTGGGGGGGCAGTGTCAAGATGGCAGGGTATAAACAGGACTTCCTCAGGGCTCCAGCTCCCACCTCCTCCAATTCATATAAAAGGTGACTCTGAACAAACTTTGGAGCTACAGAACCTACAAAATGACACAGAGAAGCTAACCTCCAACTGAGGACAGCCCGGCAAGCTGGAAGAAATTGGCCAGTGCAGTGCTCTGGGAACCAAGCCCAGCACTGCTGGACCTAGAGATTTTAGCCTCAGGGCAGGCCTGACCAGCCACAGTCTGGAGAGAATTCAGATCACCAGTAGCTGTGGTGGTTTCCAGAATTATCAACCTATAGATGCTAAGGACAAAGTGAGAGATCAGTGTAGTGTGGACATTGGGATCAGGTAGTTTGGGAATAGGGTCGGCCTCTGCCCCTGGGACAAGAAGCCGCTGAGGCACTGCAGTCATGCAGCTGCTGCTATGTGGCAGCTTCAGCTCCTGGCCTGCAGATTGTAGGGGGACCAAGACCAGTCTGAGGGGTAATCGCTCTTGCTTTAACCTGCTTGGACCTGGATTGCAGTCTAGGGTGGAGGTCCTGGGGTGTGTTACCAGCTTGCCAGAGCATGTGGAGGCTTCAGAGAGGGCACCCAACTATTATAAGCTGGTTACAAACCATAGAGGACCTTAAGAAGGATTTTGAAAATTAAATAAGAGAAGTGGAGGAAAAATTGGGAAGAGAAATGTGAAGAATGCAAGAAAATTATGAAATGAGAGTCAACAACCTGACTGAAGAAAATAACACCTTAAAAAATGTACTAACTCAAATGGCAAAAGAGGCTCAAAAAGGCAATGAGGAGAAGAATGCCTTAAAAAGCCGAATTTGCCAGATGGAAACAGAATCTCAAAAGCTCACTGAAGAGAATCATTCCTTCAGAATTAGACTGGAGCAAATTGAAGCTGGTGACTTTATGAGAAATCAAGATACTATTAAACAGATCCAAATAAATGAAAAAATAGAAGGCAATATGAAATATCTCATTGGGAAAACCACTGACCTGGAAAATAGATCCAGGAGAGATAATTTAAAAATTATTGGGCTACTTGAAAGCCATGATCAAAAAAAGAACCTAGAAATCATCCTTCAAAAAAATTCTCAAGGAAAATTGCCCTGATGTTTTAGAACCAGAGGGCAAAATAGAGGTTGAAAGAATCCACCAATCACCTCCTGAAAAAGATCCCAAAGAGAAAACTCCTAGGAATATTATAGCCAGATCCCAGAGTTCCCAGATCAAGGAGAAAATATTACAAGCAGCCAGGAAGGAGCAATTTGAATATTGTGGAAACACAATCAAGATAACACAGCTTCCACACTGAGGGATTGAAGGGCTTGGAATATGATATTCTGGAGGTCAAAGGAGCTGAAATTAAAACCAAGAATCACCTACCCAGCAAAACTGAGTATAATGCTTCAGGGGAATATATGGTAATTCAGTGGAATAGAGGACTTTCAAGCATTCTTGATGAAAAAACCAGAGTTGAATAGAAAATTTGACATCCAGATACAAGAAGAAAGAAAAGCATGAGAAAATAAACAGGGAAAAGAAATCATAAGATTATTTATATCAAAGATGAACTGTTTACATTCCTACATGGAAAAATGATCATTGTAACTGATGAAACTTTTCTCAGTATGAGGATAGTTGAAGGGAATATAAATGTATATATATATATATAATATATATATATATATATATAAATATGTGTGTGTACATACATATATATGTCTATATAGGGGGGTATATGGGTATATGAATACATATGTGAGTATGTGTATATATGTGTACAGACATACAAAGACAGAGGGCACAGGACCAATTGAATAGGAAGGGATGATACTTTAAAGGTGAAACTGAGAGGTGAGAGAAGAATATAATGAGAGGAAATGGGGAGAGACAGAATGGGGTAAATTATCTCATATAGAAGAAGCAAAGGAAAACTGTTACAATGGAGGGGAAGAACAGGAAGGCAAAAGGGAATGGGTCAACCTTACTCTCGTTGAATTTGGCTTAGGGAGGGAATGACATATACATTAAATTGGGTATCTTGCCCTACAGGAGAGTAGAGGGCAAGGGGATGAGAGGGGGGATGATGGAGGGGAGGGCAGGTTGAGGGGGAGGGAAGTTAGAAGCACACACTTTTGAAAAGGGACAGGGTCAAAGTAGAGAATAGAACAAGTTGGGGGTGGGACAGGATGGAGGGAAATATAGTCAGTCTTTTACAATATATCCAATATGTAAATGTTTTGCACAGCTTCACATGTACAACCTATATTGAATTGCCTATCTTCCCAGTAAGGGTGGGTGAAAAGTGAGGAAGGGAAAGAATCTGGAATTCAAAGTTTTAAATCAAATGTTTAAAAAAATATATTATTTTTTTCCCATGACACTGGGAAATAAGATATACAGGCACTGGGGTATAGAGATACTTCTTGCCGTACTGGAAAGTCAGAGGAGGAATGGGGGAGGATATAGGAGAGAACAGATGGGGGGAGGGGGGTATACAGTGGGATTGTTGTTTTGGGGTGGTGGGTAGGGGAAAGATGGGGAGAAAATCTGTAACTCAAAATCTTGTGGAAATGAATGTTGTAAACTAAAAATAAACATAAAATTTAATTTAAAAAATTGTTTGGGAGTTCTGGGTCATGTGTCCAACAAAATAGAGGATGAAGTACTTTCTCTGATCCTCACAACGGATTGGAAAGGAATACCCATTTATAGAGCATCTGCTATGTGCCAGACATTATGCTAAGTGCTTTACAAATATTTACTCATTTGATCCTCCCAAGATCCTTGTAAGATAGAGGCTGGTATTATTCCTCCATTTACAGCTGAGGAAACTGAGGCATAGAGAAGTTAACTGAGGTCAGATTTGAACTTAGATCTTCCTGACTTCATGTCCAGTGCTCTACCTACTGTGCCACTTAGCTGCCTAGGTGGTCATGTCTCAAATCTCTCCAACATAGGAATTAGGCACAAAAGATAAGGTAACTTCAGCTGTCTCCGTGGTCCAAGACACCAAGAACTCTAATGAGATAACTGATAACTAATGAAATAACAGCAGAAAAGTTTAATCCCTAACCTCCAATGCACTCACTCAGAACCTGCTCCTGCATCAGTCACCATATTCTGGAAGGGCTGCCCAAGCCAACCCAGGGACTTGCAGGAGAATTCACCTCTGCCTGCCACCTCTTGCCTATGCCCCAGAAAACCAAAAAATAGAAGGTTTCTGAAATTGGAATAGCCATATGGTAATGTTTTGTGCTTCAAGAGAGATCATCTAGAGAACTAAGGAACAAAGTAAAGTGGGGCAGAATGCCAGCTGTGTTTGTGGTCCTTCACTATGCTTGAGGGAATGGTCCCAGCATCCAGCTGATGCCAGCTCTGTCCCCCTAGAAGTTGAGGACAGGGACTGATTTCCCAGAATGGGACAAGGTTGAGATAGCTTTGAGATCCAGTTCTAAATACAACTGCCATTAAAAGGGGAAGGAGTCAGAAAGTAAGCAATAGGAGAATGTAAGGGTGGTGGAAACCTATAAAAAATTACCAAAGATCTCAAGAGAAATAAAATTTATAACATGAGAATAAGGATAAAGAAATAAAGAAAGCAAAAGACTTTGAGTGTAAACAGATAAATCAACAAGAAAAATATTAATAAAAGAAGGGAATAGGACCTCCAGATCATCTAAATAAGTATAGATATATACAAATAAACATTCAAGACAAAGGAAAATGAGTCAACACCTGAGGTAGAGGACTCTGTGGATTCTCATGAGAGCATGGAACTCTAACAGGATATTCCCAGAGAAAAATAGTAAATGTGAAACCAGAATTTATAGCCTGCACAGCAGACATAATCAGCAGAATTAAAAAAAAAAAAACTTGCATCAACGATTGCAAACCTCACCAGAGAAAGAAGAAAACAACTGATTTGCAATACAAATACAATAAGTAAAATATGTAAAATGCAATCTGGAAAAAGAGAAACAAAAGGCAGTAATGTAAAAAGAAAACATGATCTCTTTACAACTAAACATTGATCTCAAAGACAGGATATGTAGATACAATTCAAGGATTATAGGCAGTAGTGTAAGCAAAGTGGCTGGTACAGGCTCTAAAAAGCTGATTGTTAAATTTTCAACTTAAAGTGTGAATGTTTACACCTGATTTTCCAGGCTTAAGGAAGTGCTGGAGAAAATGTTAATAATGGTGCTTAATCTTAAAAGTATAAAATGTGAAACTTTTTTCTTCAGAGAGCTAGATGTTTAACATTTACCAGCACACCTCTGCCACAGCTAAACTACCCTAGTTTTTTACTAACACCTGAGGTCAGGAAAATGTAGCTCAGAATCTGGATGGGGAAAATAGAAATAAAAAAATAGGTTTTGTGATCTCTGTGAGGACAAGGACTGTCACTTTTGGATTTGTCTACCATGAAAACAGTGTCAAGGAGCAATTAAGGAGGATTAAGCTCATGTTGGATCAGTTCAAGTTCCATGCAGGCTTTGTGACCCTGGACAAGTCACTTAACTTCTAAGGACTCTTTGTTGTTCAGTTGTTTTCAGTCAGGTCTGACTGTTCATGACCCATTTGGGGTTTTCTTTGTAAAGATACTAGAGTTGTTTACCACTTCCTTCTCTAGCTCATTTTAGAGATGAGGAAACTGAAGCAAACAGGGGTAAGTGACTTGCCCAGAGTCACACAGCTAGTAAGTATCTAAGGCCAGATGAACTCAGTAAGAATCTTTCTGGTTCCAATTCCAGTGCTCTAAGCACTATGGCGCCACCTAGCCACCTTCTAAGGGCTTTAATAAACTGTTATTAAGATTATGAACCACAGAGAAAAGATGTGCCAAGCTGAATTGGTAGAAGCAATTTCTTCATTTAGGGTGAAGATGAAATTACATGTCCAGTCCCTATCCCCTATTCCTGGGGTCTCAGTTATAACTGAAGTTTAATAAACGATTTGTTGATATATTTATTTCCAGAAACAAAAGGCAATTAGTTCCCACCCATCCCCATCCTTGCCTTGAAAAGGTGAGATCCTAACTTTCTATACTTTGGACTGCACACTGCTTTTGGATTCATCCTGTTTAGGCTTGAGGACCCTCTTAGGAAAGTGAAGGAAGTAAGGAATCTTGAAACTTGGGACAACAGGAGGCAAAGGAGAAAGACCCAAACATTAGAAAATGCACAAATTTTATGTGAATGCCTTTCTGGTTCTTTCTCTCCTCCCTTCCCCCCCAGATGTTCCCAGGTTGTTGGGTTTTTTTTTTTTTTGGAAGAATTTATGGAGGGTAATTGTTTACTTACTGACAATGAATAAGCAATAGGAAAAGAATAGTTTGAAGTTTTTTGGATTCTACTTACTGGCATTTTCTCTGGAATGAAGAAAGGAATTGAGCAGGTACATTCTTTGTAGAAATTAGAGGCATTTTCCCTCAGTTTCGAACAATTTGAGCATATGTCTGTGTATGTAATCTTTAAGCCAAACAAACAAAAAAAGAGACATACTGCCGTTAAGAAGTGAGGCAAATTTGTCTTAAAGTTTCCTGCTAATTTACCTCATCTCTAATCTCTATTCCTCAAAGTTAAGTCTCTTTGCATTAGAAGGGATTTAAAGTTTATCTCCTCCAATTCCCTTCTTTTACAAATCTGGAACACAAAAATCTGGAGAAGAGAAATGACTTGTCCAAGGTCTCATGACCAGTAAGTAGTATCAGATCCAAGTTTTAGTCTAATGGGGAGCTCCTTCAGTCAATCCTCTCCCTCTTTGTCAGGCCAGGCTACCCTTAAACCATTACAGGAAAAATAAAAGGCCTTTCTACTCTGAAAAATCTCTAGGGAAAGGGATTTTATAAGCTTTCTCGGCAGGCTGTCCTGGCCCATTAACTGCTCATTATCAGGAAACTTCCTTGTACTTAACTTAAATCTCTGGGGCTGAAATTTCCTCTTATTATATGTGTAGTGGAGATTGAGGCACTAAAGGGGTGCTTGGAGGATCTGTAGGTCCTCATTAATCACCCCATGGCAACTCTTTCAGCCTGAATAGTCTCAGTCCCTTGATTTAAACTTTTTTCATCAATCTTATTCACTGTAATAATATAGCTAATATTTCTATATATTATACAGAACATATAGCATTATATAGTAGATTTTATCACAACATAATTGTATTATATGAAATATTGTGTATCATGAAATATTAGAAACATTATAATAATTTACATATGTAACAGAGTAGATAAGTGACTTAGCTTCACTGGGCCTCAGTTTCCTTATCTGTAAAACAAGGGGGTTTGACTGGATGATAATTAGTTATATCCTTCCAACTCTGTGATCCTATGACTGTTAATCTGAGCCTCTGTTTCCTTAATTGTAGAAAGAGTTGAACTCAGATAATAGATTATATCAAAATGTCTTAGTATAATTTTAAGCCATTAAAGTCTCAAAAAACTTCACTGGGATATTCAAGGTACCCCATATATAAAGTACTTTGTGAACTTCAGAGCTTCGGCTAAATGCTGGCTGTTATTATCATGAATAATAATAAAAAAATTTAAGTTTCTTCCTAACTCTAATCCTATATGACACATGGGCCCACTAAACCAGTAATGTTGACAAGTCTTGTCTACTGAGCAGCTTTGCCAGGAAATGCTCTGGCATCCTGAAAAATGTCTGAAAATCCCTCATCTCTACACATTCTTTTAGTTGTGAAATTTTGGAATTGAGGATGTTTAACCTGGAGAAGAGATTTGAGGGGGATCTGAGAGTTATCTTCAAGTATTTGAAGCACTGTCTATAAGAAGAGGAATTAACTTATTTGGCTTGACCTTGGAGGACAGAGGTAGAAGCTGTTGTTTGTTTTTCATTCTGGAAGAGGGCCATGACATCAGGAAGGTGATGTCATGACTTGCAAGTGGATTGGATTCCAGTGAGAGAGGGTTGTGCAAAGTCACCAGCCTCACTTCCTCCCCTGGAACCATCTGGGCCCAGTGGTAAGATATAGATCAGGACCACTGGAGATGGTCCAGGATACAGTGGGAGAACCTGGCCTTTTTAAACTAAGGTCTTACCTACGTCTCAGTTTGACTGAGGCAATGCCTGTTCAGTGATTTAAAACTAGGGAAGAAATGAGGCAAAGAATGGCCTCTTTGTACCTAGTCAAAAAAAATCAATCCGGGAGGGGAAGACCCTTAGGGTTGCTGGCCAAAGCAGAAACAGTTGCTATTTACATCCACTCTGAGTCCAAATGGTGACCAAGTGGGACTAGGGTTGGGATCAATTGTTGGTCCATTTAAGGAAGATACCCAGGGAATCTTTATTTACTTCCTGCCTGGATACTTTCCTGCACTCCAGGATCTCTAGAATTAAATATTGTAAGATAAAATCAACTCTGAAACTCTTACCTCCTCACATCACCTTTGCTGCAGGATTTGTCCCCCACCTCTAGGTAATCTCCTCTCTTCCTTGTCAGTTTCATTTTATGTATTCGCTTTCCCCTAGATTGTGAGCTCCTGGAGGTCAGGGACTTGTCTGATGACTTTCTTGGTATCTCCAGTGCTTAGCACAGTGCTTGGCATGTAGCAGGCACTCAACAAGTATCTATTAACTCTATTATATGATCAATTTTTATAAAAATGTCATGAAGCTGAGTAATAGGTGAATACTTCAGTTACTATTCATCAATTGCTGAAAATATGGAGAGCAGAGCTAGAGGCAATGAGTGTGTGGAAGCATATTTAAAAGTCCTTTTTAGTAAAATTGAAAATAGTAAGAAACAATGTTTCTCTGTTTGAAGATATGTTAGGCTGAGGACAAAAGGTCTTTCTTAGGGTGGTAACCAAAACTTAGAACAAAAGAGTCTTCCCTTCTCCCCAATCTCCCACCCCATCACCCTTGAAATTATTACGATTCATCTAAAGGCAGTCTCCCCTTCCTCATCTCCTGAAGGGATGCTGCCCAGGCTTCTCCATTCAGGAAGGAGGATGATTTCTGGGAGGACATTCTTTTCAATCCTTGAGGGGAGTGATCCAGGGAGGAACTGAGCATTGACTATTGTTTAGGACTGTTAACAACTAAACTTTATTTTAACATATTATGATATTCTCCTTGTCCAAGATTTCTATAAATATTAACTCAAATTGTCTTGGGAAGAGACAGATACCTGCCAGAAAGCATGGTGAAACTATGCCAATGTGAATGTCTCTAAGCCAGAAATGGCCTGGATTGTTAAAAGAAATAAAATAGTTTCTGGCACACGTGCCTGAAACACAGAAATAATAATAATAATGATAACTAGAATATATATATATATTTCACTTTAAGGTTTACAAAATATTTTATATATACTATCTCATTTGACTCTCACAACAACTCTGGAAGGTAGGTGCTATTATTATTGCCTTATATAGATGAGGTAACTGAGGCAAGTAGAGGTCAAGTAACTTGCCCATGGTCATACAGCTAGTAACTGTGCAAGGGAGGATTTAAACTCAGGCCTTCCTGACCTCAGGCCCAGTGCTCTTTGCACTGTGCCATTTAGTTGGTATGGTGTGTGTGTGTGTGTGTGTGCATGTATTTATGTCTATGTGTGTATATATTTCTCTTTCTCTCTTTACATATATATCCACATACATACATATCTATGTATCTCTTCTTTTATGGGTAGAAGTTTTTTTTTTTTTTAAGCAATCGGGGTTAAGTAACTTGCTCAAGGTTACACGGCCAGTTATTTCTGGGTGTGGTGCTGAGTATCTGAGCCCGGATTTGATCTACATGTCATCCCGACACTGGAGCCGGTGCTCTTACTCGCTGAGCCACCTAGCCGCCCCTAAGCAATTGGGGTTAAGTAACTTGCTCAAGGTTACATGGCCAGGTGTTTCTGGGTGGGTGCTGAGTGTCTGAGCCCGGGATTCGATCCCCAGTCATCCCGACACTGGAGTCGGTGCTCTTACTCACTGTGCTACCTGGCCGCCCCAATGGGTGGAAGTTTTAAAGAAGCAGATTTAGCCTTGGCATCAGGGAAAAGTTCTTGTTGAGTCATTTTTCAGTCATATCCAACCCCATTTGGGGTTTTCTTGGAAAAGATACTGGAGTGATTTGCCATTTCCTTCTCCAGCTCATTTTACAAGTTAGGGAACCAAGGCCAATAGGGTTAAGTGATTTGTCCAGGGTCACACAGCTATTATGTGTCTGAAGCCAGATTTGAACTCAGGAAGATGAGTCTTCCTGACTCCAAGCCCAGTGCTCTGTTCACTGTGCCACCTAGCTACCCTCAATAATTACCCTTAATAACTGCAAATGTAGAAAGAGTTGTTTGGGGAGTGAATAGGAATCTTTGTTGCTGGAGATCTTCAAGTAAAAGATGGATAAGTACTTATCAGACATGTAGAGGGCTCACTTTTCCGATAAGAATTACACTAGATGGCTACTGAGATTCTGTGAAGTCCCAAATGAAGTTTTGACCCTCCATTCCTTCAGAAAGCTTACCTTACATGTTGCCTTTTATGGGAACAGAAGTGGCATGAGCCTTCGACTAACTCTTTTTTCTTGCCTTCCCCCTTAGAAGAGAGCTACTTGAGTTCTCAAACAGCTTCTTAATTAAACTGGCAATGGGCCTATGCCTGACGACTCCACTCTTTGGTTTTGGCCTTTATCATTCTCAGCAGAGCAAATTTGTTTTGCAGAAAAGGTGATAGGCACCAGAATCCTACACTACTCAGATGACAATAGTGATCTCAGAGAAAGTTCTCACACACACACACACTGCGATGATGGCATGCTAGTAAAAAAATTTGTATGTTTCCTCCTCTACCATAATGCTTTCTTCCCCCTGTTCCTGGTCTTCCACATAGGCATGACATTATGTGTTGACTGCCATAGAGTATCCAAAGCCCCCACATTGGAATACATTTAACATGTACTACCATGTACAGAATACATACATATATGTATATGTAGATAGATGAGGTCACATGTGGCCCTCTAGGTCCTCAAGTGTGGCCCAATGTGGCCTCAAGGTCACAGGTTCCCCACCCATGGTTTAGAATGAGAAGACATAAGTTCAAATCCTGTTCTGTCCTTTAGTTTCCTTCATCATATAGTACAAGCCCTCCTGATCCCCCTAGTAGCTAGTGCATTTCCTTCCCAGTTTAATTTGCTTTTATTCCTACCTTCCAAGAGACAGTTCAGTGCAGTGGATAGAGAACTAACCTTGGAGCCTGGAAGTCCTGGGTTCAAGTTCTGCCTAACATGTATTATCTGTGTGACCCTGGGCAAATAACTTAACTTCTTAGGGCTCTAAGAAATTCTCTAAGACTGAGTTGCAGATAAGGTTCTACCCAGCATTGGTAGAAGCAGCTTTCCTCATCTAGGAATTCCCTATACTAGTGAAATTGCAGGGTCAGTTCCTATTGCTATGGATATACTTACACACACACACACACACACACACACACACACATTTCCTCATCCAATAGAACATAAGCTTCTTGAGAGGATTTTCCCTTTTGCATCTTCTACACAATAGCTGTCATAAAATGTTTAATAAATAAATATTTGTTGACTGATTGATCCTGTTCAACCCAGTCCATGTAAACCCAGAATTTGGGATGTTGGACCCTTGCCTACCAGGATAATCATATGCCTGAGTAACCTTGGGTATGTGATTTTCCTTCTCTGAATCTATTTCTTTATCTGCAAAATGAAGGGGTTAAATGAGATCATCTTAACTCTAAAATTTAATGATCCTGCACCTGCCAGTCATGCCTCTATACCTTTGCAAATTGGATTTGGCCAGATTATCTCCCAATCTATCACATTCCATTGCTTACCCTTAAGCCTACTCTTCTGCTCAGGACCCTCCTTCCCTAGCCCCAGCCCCAGGCAGCCAGTTTGCCCGCCCTCATACGAAAAAATGAGTCCAGGACAAACCTCAATTTCCTTGACGCTCTTTGCAGATAATATGAGGAGGATGCCTATGCTGAGAAAGAATGCTGCAGTGGCAAAGAAGCCAGGGAGAACTGCCCAGGCTGTGAGGTAAGGTCTCCAGGCTGGCAACTGCTGCTGTAGAAATGCAGTATTGTCTGGCATTCTAGATGGCAGACCCTGAGAGTGTTGTTTTCCATCTTCGTCTTGGCTCTTGTGGTGGCTCATGGGCTTTCTGGGCATGCAAAATATTATAAAAATACTAATAGTAATTTAAAAATTCCTAATAATCCCAGGGCCTTTTCTTGCTCTAGGTGGTCGGGCATCATGTTTATGATAATTTGGCTGTTTCTTCATCATCTGTAATTTAGTTTAGAGAGTCATAGATGGAGGGTATCCGTCTATTTTCACTCAGCTTAGGTTATGGGTAAACGAACTTTATTCTGATTCTAAGGGGCTAGTACATTTTTGGCCTTTGCTGCAAAAGTTTCAGCTGGCGTCTTGTACTGAGTCTTTAAGAACTATTTTGGTGGTAGTGTTGGTGGGAGGGAGTAGTGGTAATTAACAGCAGTATAATCTCCTTCCATAAAAGTGATTTCTTATACCCTGCCTGGATGACCTGGTAGATGCATGACTAATCTAAGGGCAATAATTTCTGAAGAGAGAAAAAAGTCCCTTAACAATGCTTAATTGATCCTGAAGAGTTTCTTTAAATCTTGGGTAATGAGCACAGTATATTTTCTCCCCAAATGTGACTGTAACCAAACACAGAAGATTAGGGGTACAGTGGGGAGAAGGGTCCTTGTCTTATAATAATTACAGAGCTATGTAGAAGGGTTAAGGCTTGTTCTACTAGGTCTACCATTAGAGAGAGGCAGATTGACATTCAACATAAGAAAGTGTCCTAACAATTAGTACTACTCAAAAGCAGTACAGACTGCTTTAATAGATGCTAACTTCTCTGTTACTGGAGGTATTCAAACAGAAATAGGAATTCTGGAGAGAGGATTCATGCTATAGGTAGAGATTTTAGCAGTTCTCTAAATGTGGCATGGCGACCTCTGGGGGTCCTCTAGATTCTTCTAGGGAATCCACAAGATCAAAATTATTTTCATAATACTAAAATGTTTTTATTTCACAAAAGCCTTTTAGGATTTCCAGGTTTTAGGAGTGCAAAGGGCTACTGTCCAAAAAGTCTAAGAATTATTGGATCAGATGACTTTTGAATTCCATTCCAACTCTAAGACTCTTCGGTTACAAACCAACTTGGAAAACAATTAAATGATTAGATAATCCTAGATCATCTACAGTAATGGAGGAAAAGTGTCAAGGAAAAAACCTACAAATAACTCCAAACTTCAATGGTTTTGCTTCCCACTCCCAACCCACTAAACTTTTAACAGGATTATTTGCACCTAGCAAAGTAGAAAATGTTTAGTTTCTTTCCTTCCTCTTCTAGGAGACAAGAGAGCTGGCCTTGTTACGAAGTTACAAGTTTTACAAGTTACAAAGTCCTGCTTTAGACAAGGTCTGGCCCAAGGGTGGGGAACCTGGGGTCTTGAGACCACATGTGGCCCTCTGAGTCCTCAAGTTCAGCTCTTTGACTGGATCTAAACTTCACAAAACAAATCTTCTTAATAGAAGGATTTGTTCTGTAAAACTTGGACTCAGCCAAAAGACTGCACCCAAGGATCTAGAAGGTCCCAGTTTCCCCACCCCTGGTCTGGCCTATTCAACCTTTCAATGCTTGAGATAACTCTAGTTTCAGAGAAGGTGCTGACCAGTTATCTGTTAATGAAATTTCTCACCTGGAACTTGATGCATCAATGAAATCACAACTGTAGTCCCTATTCTTATTGTTAACCCACCCTGCATCTCCCTTTCCTCCCCTTTCTTGAGAGTGGGTCTGTCTTACCCAGGCTGGTAGTTCAGTAGCCACTTGAGGCTGATTCTAAAACCAGTCTGCACAGAAACTCTAACTTGTTCCATTTTTCATCCTGGGCCAGTTCATCCCTCCTCAGGCAACTGGTGGCTCCCTACTTCTGGGGGCTCACCATTTTGGTGCTAGAATCAGTTTGGATACCCTTTTGGCTTTAGCCCAACTGCAGCTCAGAAATTCTAACTCAAGTGGTCCACCAGCTTCGGATTTTAGGTGTGGGCCACTATGCCTTGCCCCTTGCAATTTCTGTTGAAGAAACTAGCTAACAAGACAGAGTAAGAATAAAGGAAGGGTCTAGATAGTCCATATGCTGAATTATTAATCCCTGAATAAGAACAAGTTGACTAGAGGGACTAGTTTGTGAGATTTTGGGTATTTGTGAAAAATTCCCATAAAATACTCAATTAGAGGAAATATTTATTACCTCTTTGAATTTATAATGTGGAAGCTAGAAAGGAGAACTCAGAGCTTTTTGCTTCAGGTGGCTAGACAGCTTTATTATTTTCCCATCTCCCAAACCTACTTGTTTCACCCAAGAAGCCAGACTGGGCTTTCAGGTAATGTAGTTATTATTAGTTATAAACACCTCATTTAAGAGAAGTAAAAATAGAGGCATAATACTTACGGCAGGAACTTGATGTTTCTAGGACTTAATGACCCTGCTGCAAATGGAATAAGGCTGCTAAAGACCATACCAGGAAAGAGGTATGCCATGCAGACCAGCTGGCTTGGAGGTGATGGGAAAAATATGCATGGGGGTTGGCACTGGGCTGGCAAGGAATGCTCACAGTTCACTTTCATTGTTTGTTTTGCTAGAGCAAATATGGTCGAGAGATTGGGTGTTAAAGGTGGTAAAAAGCTCTGTGACTAGTTTAAACACAGAGGTGGTGCATTAAATTTTAGGCATGGTGGGGGCATCTTAGGGGATCTAATTCATGCTGCTTTGTGGGTTTTCCTTACTCAGCAAAAGACTTGCAAGGTAGTTATTAAAATAACATTACCCTAAAAAAGTCTGACACACAGTTGGTGCTTCATAAATGCTTACATCTTGACTTTTTTTTGGTGGGGCAGGGCCTTGGCAGGTTGTGATGTAGGAAACTACCTTCTACTGAAACTTAGCCTTTCCTGAAGCAGCTGGGAGATTTATTTGCAACTCGCAATGCTAGACAGTTGCCTGAGCCAACTGAGAGGTTAAATGACTTGTCCATGGTGATATAGATAGTATGTTTCAGGAGGAAAACTTGGACCCAGGTTCTCCTCCCTCTAAGGTCAGCCATAAGAATTGGAGCTCTCAAGAGGTAGAATGTGCTGCCTTGGGAGGCAGTGCGTTTCCTAGCTCTGGAAGTCTTTCAATGGAGTCTGAATGATTAACCACTAGTTAGGGATATTGATCTGGGTTGGACTAGATGACTGCCCAGCTTACTTCTGTCTCCTGTGATAGGCATTCTCTTGGATGATAGTTTATTGCCTACATGATAGAAACTTTTTTCTTAAATTTCCAAGTTCTTCATTCAAGTCAAAGATCTGATGTATTGCCTTTCTTCACCAAATGGGATGATGCATGAAGAATTTTATCTGGTATTATCTTTACAAAATAGTTCAGAGATATTTCATTTATCCTAAACAGTTTTTCTTTGGTTTCAATTTTTAAAATGTCTTAGGAATAGTCCCAGGAGATAGGACAGCCACACAGTTGACAAGCTGTTTTCTACTCCCACCTTCTTCAGTCTGCTAAGTAGACTTAAACCCGTTCCATAAATTTGAATTTTTTTTTTTTTTTTTTTTTTTTTTTTTGTGAATGCTCCCATTCTTTCCTATGTGACTTTGCAGGGACAATCTGTCGCAGCTGTGCTGAGTTGATATGCCTCCACTGGGCATACAAAACTGCTATTGGACACTTCAGAGAAGTGCCCTAAGTCCTTGCCTCAGGTTACCTTACCGTTGTGCTGAAAGCCTTCTTTAGAGTGACCAGATGTCCTGGATGCATGGGCTAGTCTCACATTTCATTGCCTTGCTGTGTTTTAACTCTGCTGGAATCCACATGGGAATCTGGCAGTAAATGCAGGCACCCCCCACTCCCCACCCCTATTTCCTGGGTCTGGCAAATCAATGCTTGAAAAGTCAGTCAGCCTGAACACTGTCAGTAAAACCCACACCTTCTTCCTCTCCTCAGTAGTATTATAGGCTACATATGGATATTTGGCAGTCTTGGACTTTTACTATTTACTTATCTGATGATTTCCTGATGCTCTTCCCTTGGCCAGCCAAAGACACTGTATAATATCAACAAACTACTCCTGCAATGTTCAGACCTTGGTGAGGGGGAAGTTGAATGCTCCGCCTTCTTTCTTTGTAGGCAAACACCATCCTTCTCTTTATGGACATTTCATCGGAGACTCCTGAAGTATTCTGTACCTGGGAAAGCCAAGCTGTCTTCAAACCCAATCATCACCTTGCAAGCAACACCTTTCCTGATCCCCACAGGTGTTGGTATTTTTCCTTCAACTTTCTGAAATTGCTTAGCATTGTGTTGTGGTGAAAAAGAGCACACAATTCAGAGTTTAGGGGACAGGTCAATAAAAGCTTCATTCAGATTATCACAAGGCATGGCAGGGAGGGGTTGTTCAATTCACAGAGGAATGTCTCTGCCAAGTGAGCGCTAATTAGAAATCATTTCCAGCCGGTGAATGTAGAGGAAAACAAAGAAGTAAATATGAAGGGTGGTTATGCTGTAAAGCAATTTGTTGCTAAATTCGAGGTAACAATGCTCTATACAAGGAGAGAAAGAAGATAGAGGACAGTTCTTCTTAGTAGGTTTGCAACATCTTCAAATCTGGTTTGTCACTGTGAGAAGGACATTGATGATGTTGACCATGTTATTAAAATCTTAGCAATGAGTGGAGTATAGAAATCTGTCTTCCCTTACAGGAAAATAGAAGAGAAGGGGATAAGAGAAGGGGGTTTGACTCAGAAATACTGTGGGCTATATCCCAAAGAGATCATAGGAAAAGGACCCACATGTACAAAAATATTTATAGCAGTTTTTTTTGTGGTGGTCAAAAACTGGAAATTGAGGGGATGCCCTCAATTGGGGACTGGCTGAATAAGTTGTGGTAAATGGAATGTAAAGGAATATGAACAGGTAGACTTCAGAAAATCCTGGAAAGACTTATATGAACTAATGCTGAGTGAAGTGGCAGAACCAGGGGAATATTGTTCACAGAAACGGCCACAGTGTGCAATGACTGATTTTGATACTTAGCCCTTCTCAGCAATACAAGGACCTAAAACAGCTCCAAGGGCTCATGATGGTAAATGCCATCCATATCCAGAGAAAGAACTATGGATTCTGAATGCAGATTGACGCATACTACTTTCTTTTTTGTTTTATTTTGTTTTCTTTCTCATGATCTCTCCCATTCATTATAATTCTTCTATGCAACATGACTAATGTGAAAATGTGTTTAATAGGAATGTATGTGTAGAGTCATATCAGAGTGTGTGCTATCTTGGGGAGGGAGGAGGAGAAAATTAAAAATTTATAGAAGTGAATGTTGAAAACTACCCCCCCTAAAACCCTCCCAAACATTTCTTTAAGCCCCCCCCCAAAAAAATAAGGGAGACAGACTGGGGGAAAGGGTAATCAGAATTCATGCTATCTTGGGGTAGGGGAAGGGGAGAGTTGGGGAGAAAATTTGGAACTCAAAATCTTGTGGAAATAAATGCTGAAAACAAAATAAATTAACTGAAAAAAAAATCTTGGCTATGTACTGGGGTAAGGATAAAACCTAAACACAGGGAAATAGACTTGCCTGCTCAATTTATACTGCAAAGGAGCCTTGTTCAAAGATGGAGTCACTCATGTCAAGACATACATCAAGTCCCTTTTTGCTTCTAATAAGTGTTCACTAAACCAACGCGCCAATAGATTGTATGACTTTTTATTCTATTTTATACATGGGTTTTTAGCTATTATTTGGGATATCTCAATTTTCTTACACAATATAAATCCCGTTCCCCTCTTTCTTTGTCATGTTCCTAACACTTGTCGACCCATAAGCAAGCTGTCACTTTGCATGGTAACATCTAAGACTACTTTACCAGAGCTCGGGCCAATTAAAAAAACAAACAAAATTTAAGCCAAGATTCAAATATAGCATTTTACAGGGTGTTGATAATATCTCTTCGTATTATGAGGGCTATTGTGTTGTCTTTTTTGAGTGTGAAGAATATCTGATACACTTACTGTTCTCCATAAATAACAAAAATAATATTCTAGACCAATACCAGACAGCATGTAGAGTAAAGGTCTCCATGAATCTAGTAAAAATGACACAAACTTGTTGTACTTTATAACAAAAGAGAAAGAAGCTGGCAAAAGAGGCAATAAGATTCAGGCCTGCTAAAGCATCCCAAAAGGCAAACATCCATCGTGTGTGACTCATTTGGCAGTGCATGGTCACATTAAATACAGATGCAAATTCTATCCTTAGGTCAAAACTTGAATCTTCATTAGAATTTGGAAATTAAAAAAGTCCCAGCTTCAAAGACTCAGCTCTACACAGGCTTATTAGTCTCGTTTCCAGCAGCTCAAGAACTTCTTTTCTTATCTGAACAAGAGAAAAACAAATGATTAACAATGGTGAAAAAGAAAAGTTCTCAATGTGAAGGGTAGACATTTTGTTGAATTAATTCAATGCACTTGACTCTTGGTATTTACTCAGCTGTTATTAGACATGTGGCCAGAAAAGGAGTAGGTCCAAACCCACATCTGATCCAGAGGTGAAATGTTTACGTAAGTAAATGAAAAGGTCCTGCAGAAAGCATCAGTTCCATAAAATGGCCTCTTGTTTGTATCTGTTTTAAAATGTTCCATCTCAATGGATTTCCAAGGTCTGTCTTCTGGCCTCTTTACAGGCTTATGTTCATCGTTATAAGTGAATTAATATTCCAATATGACTATTTTTAAAATTACTTTTACTGACACTGCTCATAAACAATAATAAAACAATATCAAATAACTAATCACAAGATAAAAATATAGTCATCCTATTTCAGGCTACTGGTGGCAGTGTGCTGTTGTGGCCATAGGACTGACCTTGGGGTTAGGAAGACCAAACTAACTCTGATGCATCTTAGCTTTGTGACCGTGGGTAAGTCCCTTTTTAACTTCTTGGTACTCAGGCAACTTAGACAATAAATTACAGACAGTTGCCAGTTGGGGGTGGGGGAAAGTGTTGGAGGAAGCAGGGGAGTGGAATGTTGAAACTAGATAAAATCTTAGTTTGGTCAAAAATAAGCAAAGTAAAAAATAAATTGCTGGCTTATCAGCTAATCACTCAGATTCAACCTGCCCAATCAAACTTATCATTTTAGACTAATAATTCAACTATATTTAGCTTATGTAATTCTAGGGACATTGGTTTAGGCAATAAGTAAATTCTTCTAGGATTATTATTAATCGTATAATTTCTGGTTGTAATGGGTCACCTTGCTGCATCCTGGGCTTAGTACATATTTACTCTAATTTCCTATAACTTTCTAATCTCCATTGATAGTACTGAACCACAATCACTGATCTTCAGAATGACGGCCACAAGGCTCTGGATAAAATCTTCATTTAGCAAAGAAAGGAAGTATGGCATAATGGAAGATACACTGGCCAAGGAGTCAGAAGATTGCCAGATGAATCTGCCACATGAGTTGCTACAAGTTGTGTGAATTTGGACAAATCATTTAGTGTTTAGTACCAGCGACACTGGGCAGCTAGCTAGGTGGCACAGTGGATAGTGTGCTGGGCTTGGAGTCTGGAAGACCTGGAAGAAGTTCAAATATGGCCTTAGACACTTACTACCTGTGGTGATCCTGGGCAAGTCACTTAACCCTGTTTGCCTCAGTGTCCTTATTTGTAAAATGAACTGGAGGAAGAAATGGCAAACTACTCCAGTATCTTTGCCAAGAAAACCCCACCTGGAGTCATGGAGAGTCGGATGTGACTGAAATGACTTAACAGCAACTAGCTATACTGTCTTGTTTTTTACAGCAAAGGAAACAGATACAGGACTAAATGGCCTTCCCATGATCATACTGAAGTCCTCAGGAGACTTTTTTTAATATAAAAAGAGATAATGCATGTAATGTGCTTTTGTAAGTAAAACATGTCATACAGAAGGCAACTTTTATCCTTAATGTTTGTCAGCTACTTTAAAATATTCAGTAAGTCTGACTGATTAGCCCCAATTACTTTCCTACATTACTATGATATTGGATTTCTCCAAGACATTTGGTAATAATAACTAGTATTTATGTCAGTGCTTTAAGTTTTGCAAAGCACTTTACACACATTAACTCATTTGAGTCTCACCAAAACCCTGTTAAGTAGATGCTACTATTATACCCATTTTATGGACAGGAAACTGCCTAACCTTAAACAGGATGTTTAGTGACTTGTTCAAAGTCACACAGCTAATATGCATCTGAGGCAGGAATAGAAATCAGGCTGTCCAGACTTCAAGTTCAGCACTGCCCACTGTGCCACTTCCCTCCCTATAGCCAGTGTTTCCCCCTCAGATAAGCAACACATCAATTGCTAATTCAATTTAAAAGAAAAAAAAAACAGAAACAAAATAAAATTAACACTAAAAGGGTAGGATTAAAAGGACCTGCAGAAAAGGGGGTGCAAGGCTTATTAAACTAGCCATATGTGGAGTCCTTTGGGATTTTCTGTCTCTTAAAATTTAAAGCATGAGAATCTATATAACACAGAATAGACATGTAAGAGTGTTTAAGAAGTAGAAAACGTTGTCAGAAGGGTTAAATTCTCCACAGTAAGCTACCTCAGAGTCAAATGCCAGAAACCAATTTGAGAGCCAGAATGTGCTGGCTCTCAAAGTCACAGGCTTTATTACCATGTTTGAACTCAAGTTCAAATTGAAAGAAAATGTGATTAAAAACAATTGCTGGTTACATGGTACCTCGGGAATGTCCATCAGTCTCCTCAACTTCTGATCTCTCCAGTTCCAATCAAAAACCAGATACTTCAGGGAGTTCAAGTTAAGGACATCTGAAAGGGCCAGAGAGATTTGTTCTAGTGAAGACCACATGGCACAAGCTTATCAAAGTGACTTTTCCCTCCTCCCCCTCTTTGGGTCACTTTTACAGTCGCTGCTGTCTTCTCCCCAGGCAACTAATCTTAGGACATTAAGTGCTACTCTGGCCTGCTGGGAAACAAACACAACCACTTTTCAGATTTCCTCACCCCCTAATCCTGCCCCTGATTCTGAGGGAAAACAAAGGCAGAGAAAACTACTGTTGTTAAGCTCATGTCCTGACAGGAAATCCACCCCAAGCCACCATTACATGAAACCACAGAGGCTCAATTTTCATCTCTGGCAACAATTTGGTGAGATGCATCCTGTGGTTTGGGGTTAGTGGCCCTTCGGGGGAGATACGTCAGACTCATCTGTGGGACCCCTGTAGAGGAGAATCAGATGGAAGCATGGGCAACCGAGCTGTGTGGTGAATTTTCAGCATCTATTTTAAATTGTTAGGGCAGAAAGGGAAATCATGATGATGGACTCTGCTCAGGCCTTAAAAACAAATTATCATTAGTAAGTCAATTAACCACTCTGTACTTCATACAAGAGATAAAAAAGGCAATTGTCTTTAGGGATGATCACTTAGTCCTCACTCTTTGCACCAATTTTACTGATGAGGAAATAGAGGTGCAGAGAGGTTGACCTGTCAAGAGTCACACTGTTGTTCATCCTGCTTTTTTGAAGAGGACCAATGACATCACTGCTGGTATTTTGATTTGTGCATGAATTGGATGTGAGGCAGAGTCAGCCTCACTCTCTTTTCCAGAGTCGCAGAAGTCCAAGAGGGGACAAAAGTCAAGATGTCTGGTCTTTAAATGTTTGATAGAATTCACCTGTAAATCTGTCTGGTCATGGTGCTTTTTCCTTAGGAAGCTCATTGATGGCCTGTTCAATTTCTTTTTCCAAAATAAGATCTATTTAGATATCTTATATTCTTTCCTGCTAATCTAGGCAGTTTATATTTTTGTAAACATTTTTCTATTTCACTTAAATTGTTCAATTTATTGGCATATAATTGGGCAAAATAACTCCTCATAATTGCTTTGATTTCATCTTTGTCAGTGGTTTATTCACCCTTTTCATTTTTACTACTTAGTGATTTGGTTTTCTTATCTTTTTTAAAAATCATATTAACCAATGGTTTACCTATTTCATTAGCTTTTTCATAAAAGCAACTCCCAGTTTTATTTATTATTTCAACAGTTTTCTTATACTCAATTTTATTAATCTCTAGGAATGAAGGGGAGGGGAGAAAAAGGAAAGTTACATGGTAACCTTATTACATCTGTATACATATATTTTTTCCATTTTATATCATTTATTTAGGTAGTAGAGGGAAATAAAGTCAGCCTCATAATACTCATTAATAATCACACTAGGTCACATCTGGAGGGCAATTTGGAATTACATCCAAAGTAAACTTCCTGTACTCTTTGGCCCAGCAATACCACTTTATTGTATATTCTGTACATAATGGATTTATAGCTTTGTGTGCAATTGTCTTTTTTTTTTTTTCTATTCTGTTGTGTTATGGAAATGCTTGTTTTACTTCTTAAGCTCAGGAAAAAAAAAAGACTGGCGATGACCCAGGATGCAATGGATGGCCTTGGCGTCTTTGATGCCTGACCAAGCTCAAAGCACACCACGGCGCCTGCTTCAGCCACTTTCATGGCTGCTGGAACAGACTGTTCTCATCTGCCTATTCCAGAGATGCTAGTCCTCCCTGCACATCCCATACGCCCCAGGAGTCACACAGTGAGGAGATGGCAGAGTTGCCTCCTGCCTCTTGTGCTCTTTCCATTATATTATACTATCTCTCCATTTGTTTAGGCCTATGTGATAGTAATGGCAATTAAAGATTCCCCTGTATTGGCTTGGTTTTCAAATTGATTGTGTTAAAACCCAGAGTTTGTTAATCCCACCTGTGGGATGGGCTTGTTGATGTGAAAAGAAAGTCCTGAATTGGGAGGAGCTGGTGATGTAGATTTGGAGACACAAGAGAGAGGCGGAAGATCTTTTTTGGTAGCAGCACCTCGTGGAGAGAGAGAGACTAAGAGAATTGCTGGTGGCCGCTTTGAATTGCCCTGGACTTTTGAGACCTGCCCCCTGAGCTGCCAAGGACTGAGGAGACGTGGCTGTTTTGCTGGTACTTTGTCTGTCTGTTTTGATGTTATTTTGCCAGATTTGTCCACTGGTGAAAGACTGTCCTTTTGTTGAAGAAGTCCTGGAACCTGGCTGTTCGCTAAGAAGGCCTGAGACTGTCCTGCAGACAGAGAGTGAATACTGTCCACTGGTGAGGGACAGTACTGTTGTTGCAGGGGTCTGGAGACTGTCCGGCAGACAGAGTGAATACTGTCCACTGGTGAGGGACAGTGCTGTTGTTGCAGGGGTCTGGGAGCCTTTCTGTTGGTTCAGAAGCCCTGAAGAAGGATTTTCTTGTTGTATGTTTACAGAAATCCTGGGAGAGGGCTTTGCTAATGTGTTCAGGGGTTCTAGGACTGTTCTACAGACAGAGGATAAATTCATGAAGGGACTGGCAATGTATCTTATGGCCTTGCTAAGCCTTGTCTCCCCAGGAACTAAGATTGCTGAGAACTTGCCTCTTGTCAAGATGAAGAAAAGACCTCCATTTGGGTATTAAGTGCTGTGTTTAAACTTGATGTAACTCTGGGGTAGATTCAATTGTGATCCTAGGGGTGGGGAACTTTTGACCCTATTGTGCTCTGTGATTGACAAATGAAGGTACTTTACCTATGTTTGGAAAATAATCTCCATTTGAGAAGAGGGGTTTTGTGGTGGACCAAATGAAGGTATAGCCTAGGGGTGGAGTAGTATTTAGAACTGGGACTTTGTAATTGATTGAATGATTAGAAAGTCCTGGGGTGGGGTAGTCCTTGGAGATTATTTAATCACACTTAGTAAATGCCGTATTTTGAATGATGTCATGTTTTGATCTTCTCTGTTCTGGGTTTGTTACTGAATAAAATAGAGAGCACCTATGCTGGTATTTTTAACCTGGGAAGTTGCCTTTGCTTGATATTACATTACAGCCTAGAAATGAAGTCTGAAGCCTCCTCCCCCTCTTCTATCCAATACTGCTAGACAGTAGAAGCAGGAGGGATGGTGTGGGTCTGGGCATCAGCTCCATTAAAACCTAGCTGAGGAACCTTGGGCAAGCTAATTAACTTTATTATATTCAGTGAAGGGGCTTTATGCATCTGGGGGCCCTAGGTAAGTCAATTAATGTCTATAAGCCTCCTTTTGCAAACCTTAAGGCATTATATGAATGTGATGTTATTATTTTCAAAGGAAACATCAGTGATAACTAGTTTTCAGGAAGGAAAGAAAAAGATTGCCTCTGACTTCTGGGCAGGCCTCTTAACTCATACAACCTTGTATTCCAAATAAAGAAAGAAAATCCTAATTGCATTCCGAGGTTTTCATCAAGTCCCATCCCTGCTTAAAAACGCTGAATGGCTCCTGGATAAACCGGAAGGTGCTTTTTAACTTATTTCTCACCACCCCCTACACAATGCCTCTGCTTCTGTCAGATTGATGGCCTCATCACTCCCCGACATACCACATATATTTCCCAATCCTGTACTTTTGCTTCACACCATGCCTTGGAATATTCTCCTTTCTCCTCCCCACCTCTCTGAATCCCAGCTGTGTTTCAAGGTCTAGCTCCCATGACACCATCTTTGGGAAACTCTCTCAGATCACCCCAGCCCACAGTGACTTTTTGTCATTTGACACTTACATTTTTCTGCCCTGGATCTTACCTATTTTTTATGCATAAGTATCTTGTCTTTATGAATATAAGTTTTTTGATGGCAGGGATTTTGTTTTAAATTTCTTTGTGTACTCTAATGTGTGGGAAAAGGAGTGATTATGCTCTGTAAATGCTGACTGAGTTATCTCTTTGGACAATGACCCTTTTTGGTCTACAGAGAGCCCGAAAAACTCTATTTCCATCCCAATAGGCTTTATACTTTAGCCCTCTATCAGAAGAGGAAGCAATCCATGGTACTATAACAGTAAGACAGTCATTTTTGATTCTAACTAATCCAGGTAAAGCGGGTCCATTTTCTCACAAATTCCATTAGTCAACAGTTAGCTAGGAAGCTCTGGGACACCCTTAGGCCCTTAGGGTTCCTACCTTGCTGAATGAGGGCTTTGATCCTTCCAGGTGTTCCCACTCCCAGATGCACCACACCTTTCTCCAACAACTTTATCTGCTCCTGAATCTGCTCCAAGATAGAAGAGAAAAGGGGTGTCAAAAAGAAAGGACTTTCAGGGCAGGTAAGTTTAGAGAACTTTTTCTAAAAAAAAAAAAAAAGGTGGTTTGGAAAAAGGGTGCATGGGAAGTCACTGCAGAATCAACCTCTGTTATAGCATATGGTGACCCCAGGAACACAATCTCATGAAAACAGGCATGGCAGCCTGCAGCCCTGGCAAGAGTGAATGAAAGCAGCCCTATGGCTGATGATAATAATAACAAAAATAGCCAGCATTTATGCAGCACTTTACAGTGTTTGAAGTGCTCTACACAGATCAGATCATTTCAGCCTCACAAAACCCCCGTGACTTAGGTGCTCTTACTATCCCCATTTTACAGACAAGGAAGCCGAGGCCAAGATGTTAAGTGACTTGGCCAGCATAACACAGCTAGTAAGTTGCCTGGAGGAAGATTCAAACTCAGGTCTTCCTGACTGAAGTCTCAGCACCATCTCACTGATCCATCGACACTGGCCTCCTTGCTGTTCTTGAACAAGACACTCCACCTCCCAACTCAAAGAATGTTCACTGGCTCTCCCCCTCATGGTATTCCTGCTTCTCCTTAATTCTAGCACCTTCCCTCTGCTGATTATTTCCTATTTAAGCTGCCAATAGCTTTTCTGTACATGGTTTTTTGCATGTTGCTCTCCTATTAGATTGAGAATCCCTGAGAACGGGGACTATTTTTTTTAACTTTCTTTTAAGTACATAACTAAATACACTGCTTAGCACACAGTAGGCGGTCAATATGTTTTTTGTTTTTGGAGGGCAACTGGGGTTAGGTGACTTGCCTAAGGTCACATGGCTAGTGTGTGTGTGTGTGTGTGTGTGTGTGTGTGTGTGTGTGTGTGTGTGAAGTGTCTGAGGCCAGATTTGAACTCAGGTCCTCCTGAATCCAGGGCCGGTGTTCTATGCACTGTGCCACCTCGCCGCCCCTAGTCCATATGTTTATTGATTGACTGACTAACCCAATGGCTTCCTGAAGAAAGGAAGGATGATAAAGAGAAGAAGGCCTATTAATGAGAGTGAAAGAGGAGAGTGTAAAAGCTGGCTTGAAGCACAACATAAAAAAAACTAAGATCATGGTAACTGTTCCCATCACTTCCTGTCAAACAAAGGGAGAAGAAATCGATGTGGTATCAGATTTTTTTATTCTTGGGCTCAGAGATCACTACAGATTACTGCAGTCATGAAATTAAAAGATGCTTGCTCCTTGGAAGGAAAACCATGGCAAATCTGGGCAGGACACTATAAAGCAGACATCATCTTGGCAACAAAGGTCAATAGAGTCAAACCTATTATTTTTCTAGTAGCAATGGATATGTGAGGTTTGGACTACAAGGAAAACTGAGTGCCACAAAATCGACACTTTTGAATTATGGGGTAGAGAAAACTTTTGGGAGTCCCATGTACAGCAAGGAGATGAAAAAATTAATTTAGGCTATTTACTAGAAGGTCAAATACTGAAGCTGAAATACTTTGGTTACATAGTGAGAAGACAGGACTCATTGGAAAAGACTTTAATGTTGGGAAAGATTGAAGGCAAAAGGAAAAGGGGAAGGCAGAGGATGAGATGGATAGATAGTGGCATGGGAGCAATGGACATGAGTTTGGACAGACTTCAAGAGATAGTGGAGGACAGAAGGGCCTGGCATGCTATGCTCCACAGGGGTTATGGAAAGACAAGCGTGACTAAATGACGAAAATTAATGAGAAGAGGGTGGGGGAAAAGAAGCTGAAGAGTACCATATGTGTCCCCCCACACTGCCATCACACAATTCTCTCCACATCAGCTACTTCTGTTGGCACACCACAGACTCCTTCCTCACCTTTATGTGTTTTGCAAATAACTTCAGCACTTTGCAATCTCCTTTGAATGCTGACATTGACCTAGTGGAAAAACAAACAAAAACGAATTGGAAAAGGACGGTAATTTCTACAATAGTGATGAGTTGAAAATGTTTAACAACAGGCTCTCCTAGAAAACAAACACAGGTAGGATACATTTAACATTTTTGTCATCATTTTCTTTAAGTTTAGATGGTCAAACACAATAATAAACCAAGCCCTAATTTGTAGTGTACTGATTTCCAGGGAATAAAAACTCACACTGCCAATTTAACAATTGTCTCCAGCATATCCCTTTCTATAATCCAGATGAAGACTGAGGTTCAAGTTTTTCCTTAAATACAACATTTTGCAGGAAAGATAATACATTTAGGGGATGGTGCTGCTGGGGGTCATTAGCATCCATATTCGATGTTATGGCAGAATCAGAGTTGGAAGAGATCTCAGAAGTTAGTTATTGAGTATAACTCCTATGCCACAAAGATTCTCTCTATAACACATCCAACATTTATTGGAATGCTAGTGAGGGGAAATCCACTACCTCCCAAAGAAGTATATTCTCATTTGGGGTCTGCTGCAGTTGTTGGAAGATTTTGCTTTTCCATGAAGCCTAAAATTCTATTTTCTGGAGCCACATAAAGTAAGTTAAATTTCTCTTTCTTAGAATAACCCTTCAGTTGCTTGAAGATGGATCCCTGAGTCTCTTCTGCAGATGAGGATTTTACTGTGTTACTGTTATATTTCATGCAATCTGACATGACACATGCTATATTTGAATCTGTAGAATAATGAGCCATGTCTAATGACCCAGAATAATGGATTCTTTTGTATTGAACTAATCTTTCATACTGGATGGTTACTTAGGGTGCTTTCCAACTGGCTAAGCTGGTAAAGAATATGCTTTAAGGGACATTAATGACCGGCACACAGCTCTGAGTAGGAACAGGTATTATAGCAAATTTGAGGGTTACTCACCAGCAGTCTTTATGAAGAGAAACTTAGTGTGCCTGTACAGGAGCCAGCCCCCCTGTTTCAGATCATCTGTCAAATCTAACCTTGGAAGAGACTGTAGGATTATAGGAGAACATGAAAACACTGAGAACTGGTAAACCTGGTGTGGCAGAGTGTGTTATTCTCTCCTCAAAAGGTATTTCTGCACTTTTAATGCTCAAATCAATTTGAGTGGGAGGCCCTTCCTGGGCCAACCTTTTTGCCAGCAGATTTTAAATCTGGAATTAATTTTTTCTACTTAATGTTTCAAAATGGCAAAAAATGGTGACAGTACTTTTTTTTCCCTTATTACCAATGGAAAGTTGACATGAATTCTTATGACAGCAGGTAGAGCAGCTCAATGTATAAGACTGAAAAACAGCCAGAGACTTTTTAAAGGGAAAAACTATAGCTGAAGGTCAGTCCTATTGTGGAGAGAAGAAGGGCTTTTTGGGGCTGTTTTAAGGTAATGAAAGTGTATAATTATGAGAGAAAAGCTAAAAGTCAGTGGCTCACTACGTATTTTTCTAAATTCAGGCTTAGGTTAATACATATATGTATGTCCATAGTCAAGCAAATTCCCTAATCTCATGTTTATTTGGTAATACTGTTCCTGTGGAAATTTCATCCAAAACTCACCTTCTTCAAGTAAGCATTCCCTAGATAAACCTTATTCTATTCTGATTACTGACCACCATGTCTCTCTAATTCATCCTTTACAAAGAGCTACCAAATGCATCTATCTACTGTACATGTTATAGTATGTCATCCCATTGCTCCAAATCCTTCAGGGGCTCCCTATTACTTTCAGGACAACATAGAAGCTCTTTAGCATGACATTTAAAGGCTCTCCACAGACTGGCTCCAACCCGCTTTTCTAGTCTTGTTTAATAGTACTCTTTTATGCGTTTAGTCAAACTGGATTATTAGCTCATCTCCAAATTTCTCTTGCCCACATTTGTGAAAGTCATCCATTATCCCTAGAACAAAATGAGGCATAGACATTGTTGGCTAGCCACGGTTTGTATGAAAAAGATCTGGGGGTTTAAGTAGACTGTAAGATCAAACTGATTAAATCACATGACATTAAGAGAAGCATAGAGCCCAGAATGAAGGAGTCCTTTTCTGTTCTGCTCTGACTAGATCACAATTGGAGGCAATTTTAAGTGTTATATTTTAAGGGGAATGTGGATAAGATGTAGATGTCCATCAGAAAGAAGCAATCAAAATGGTGAGGGACCTTAAGATCATGTGTTACAATGTTCAGTTAAAATAACTGGGAATTTGATCCTACAAAAGAGAAGAGTGGTGGGGCTGGGAGTCTGGAGGGTAGAGAGTAGGAGCCAGTGAGGACATCTCCAAACATTTGAAGGACTCTTGTGTTTAAGGGGAGTTGTATTTGCTTTACTAGTTTCCAGAAGGCAGAATTAGAAGCTTCAAAGAGGCAGGTGGAAGGAAATACTTCCTTATAATTAGAGGGACCCCAAAGGAAAATGGATGATTAACACAAGAGAGAATGAGTTCCCCTTCTCTAGAGGTCTTCAATTGGAGGCTGGATGGCCCTTTTTGAGAATAGTGTAGAAAGGACTTATTCCTGTATGGGTTTGGGCTAGATCAGAGGCTCCTTACCCTGGAATCTAGAGACTCTTAGATTTCACAAGGTCAATGCACTTGGATAGGAAAAAAAATTAATCTTTATTCTCACTAACCTCTAACTGAAATTTAGCATTTCCTTCAAGAATGGCCACAGTAGTACCAGCAGCAGTATTCATGCCTTTGTCAATAGAAATCACTGATATTTTTATATCACAATATAGTTGTTGCAGGTATTTTGAAATATCATTTATACACATGGCTACTTAGAAATGATTATAGTTATTAGACCTGTTTCTAGATATATTTCCATGTCACAAAACTTTTTTTTTTAATTTGATAACCATCTTTCAATATAATTGCTTTTCATTGTAATCCCATGAACTTTAGCTTATGTGTTTAAAACCATTATTCTGGGAAGGGGTTGACAGGTTTCAGAAGACTGTGAGAGGGGTTCACAAAGTGGGGAAAGGGAAGAGAACAAGCATTTATTAAGTGACTCCTATGTACCTGGCACTGTGCTTTACAAATATTATCTGGTGATTCCCATGACTCTTACAAGGTTAAGAACCCTTGTACTTGATGGTCTCTGAGGTCTCTTTATTTCTGAGATTTTGGGATTCCTTTCACACCACTTCCTGTTGAGATTCTTTTCTTTCTTTTTAAGGAGCACCTCAGGTGCTAATTTTTCCATGAAGCCTTTCTTGATTTCCTCTGAGAAAAGTAATCTGTTACTATTCACATTGTCTCAGTATTTATTTGCCTGGATATCTCTTTTGCCTTTATAATGGTCTATTTTCTATAATACTTATTTATTCATACACATCATCAAAAATATAATAATATAAATAAAAATATAAATAATCATAATCCCTAGTCTTCTTCCCTGCCTCTTCCCCTTGTGAAATATAAAAAATATTATGTTTCCACACAGGTGCAGGGAAGTGGGTTTTCTTCTCAAAGAACTAACCTCTTTTTGAAAAGATAATTCTTAGAATAGGGGGCTTTTTGCAAAAACAATTCTTAGAATAAGGGGAAAACCAGTCTCAATAGGGTCAGTTGTTAAGACAGGGTAAGCAGGTCAGTCAGGTTCTAAGTACACATACTTAATTGCTTTTTGAACATACATGGAGGGAAGGGGGGGGTATCATGACAAGGGAAACACGAAGTTGTACACCTCAGAGTACTTAGCCAATGAGGAAATGAGGAAGGGACTTCGAGTTTCGGGACAGGGATTTAAACCCCAAGCTTTCGTCTTTGGTGCATTGCCGTGCAGGCAGGACACCCATTTCCTGTAAGGACTGTAGAATAAATGAGCTTGCCTCATCTACCTTGGGCATCTTTGTCATTCCTCTGGAATTTTTATAAATAACACCCCCATTAAATTGTAAGCTTTTTGAGGGTGAGGCTTTTGTAGGTTAACTTCTTTGTACCTCCAATAGATAGCAGACCCTTCTGTACATACAGACAACTCTGTCTCTTGGTGTCATCTCTGTCTTTATATAGATGTATATATTATAGCATATTTTCTATGAATGTTTTAGAATGTTGTGCTCTTGCGGACACATTATCCGGTCCATTTGTCTGCAGCCTATCACAAACAGGTGGTGGCCTTGACAAGGCCGGAGGTGGCTGGTCCAGAGAGCAAGATTTAAAGCTGCATAATCACCACGGGGCCTGTCACCACCTCTGCCTATGAGTAGTCAGCTACAGGGTTGTGAAAGAAGCCTTTATTGAAAACTGTTCCACTTGGCAAATGTGCTTAAGTGTCTTTCATGTGTACACTGAATTAACTCAACCACTGTTCAACTAATGTTTAGATAGTTTTAATTCTGTAATTTAGATAGTAATTAATTCACAGCTAAACACTAGGGATATACAAAGTCCACGACCTCAGAGGGTTTATAATCTAATAGAGGAGCAAAGACAAGAACACATCACTATACATGAATTTTTGTTACTGCTCAGTCATTTTCGGTCACGTCTGACTCTTCATGACCCCATCTGGGGTTTTCTTGCCCAAGATACTGGAGTGATTTGTCATATCCGTGTCCAGCTCATTTTACAGATGAGGAAAACTGAGGCAAAAAGCTTTAAGTGACACGCCCAGGGTCACACAGCTAGTAACATCTGAGCTCAGATTTGAACTCAGGAAGATGAGTCTTCCTGACTCCAGGCCCTATATTCTATACACTATGATACGTAGTTACTACTTAGAATATGCTAAATTCATAGTGAAAGTATGGAGGAAGTACTACAAGAGACCTGTATGTTACTATGTGTTGGGATTAAAAAAAGACAAAAATGAAATTGTTAGTCTTTGCCTTCAAGAAGATTACAGTCTATGGGACCACATTTTTCCTTTCCTCAGTATCTCTCTATAGCACCCAAAGGTTCAGTACCCAGTAGTTACTAACTTATAGGTACTTTAATAAGGGGTAATTTTAGTTGCAACTACCAGACTTATTTTGTGCTCTTGACCATTTCAAAAGAAGCTCTGATCTCCCAAGTTTTAATCTGAGACTATGCTAAATTACAAATTCATTTAACTGCAAATGGATAGCAATCTTAGCTCTTCAGAGGATATTTATTTATAGATTACTCATCCTCCCCCTATCCCCCCATACCCCATCATTTGTCCATTTTCCTACTCATTGGCATCTCTTCCAAAGGAAAATGGGCAGAAGATGGGCAGGAAGGTAAAATTCTAAACCTACATACTAAATTACTGGCTACTCTATTAAACAGCTTATTGCGATATTAGCCTAAGAATATTATCATTTATAGATTTTATTTAGTCAAAGTCTCTCTTGCCTAAATTATTTGTTTTTTTAAATAAGGTTTTCATTTTATTTTTCTCAATTACATATAAAAACAATTTTTAACATTCATTTTTATAATTATTTAGTTCCTCCCTCCTTGCCCCTTCCTTGAGAAGGCAAGTACTTTGATATAGATTATACATGTGAAGTCAGGCAAAACATATTTCCTTATTAGCTATGTATTGCCAAAGGTATTTGAGAAATGATTAGATATTAAAAATAGATATTCTTCCCCCCCCCTTTTTTTTCTTTTTGGAGGGCAATTGGGGTTAAGTGACTTGCCCAAGGTCACACAGCTAGTTTTCGAGTTAAGTGTCTGAGGCCAGATTTGAACTCAGGGCCTCCTGACTCCAGGGTTGGTGCTCTATTCACTGCACCACCTAGCCTCCCCTATTCTTCCCCCCCCCCCTTTTTTTTGAAGCAATCGGGGTTAAGTAACTTGCTGAAGGTTACATGGCCAGTTATTTTTGTGTGGGTGCCGAGTATCTGAGTCTGGAACCTATCCCAGGCTCCCGACTCTGGGGCCGGCACTCTTACTCACTGCTCCACCTGGCCGCCCCATTCTTCCCTTTTCTAATCATGCCTAAGAAGATGATAGGGGTTTTTAGTTTGGGGTTGTGGTAGGGTAGAAGGGCTAGTGGCATAGTGAAAAAAATGCTGGGTCCAGAGTTATGAAGGCCTGAGTTAAAATCTAGCCTCAGCCACTTACTAGTTGTGTGACCCTGGGCAAGTCACATTGCCTCTGTCAACTCTGTCTTTCTCAGTTTCCTCATTTGTCAATTGAGGATAAAAATATATCTCCTTCCAGAGTTACTGTGAAAGTCAAATGAGGCAATAGATGTAAAGGGCTTAGCATGGTGCCTGGCACAGAGTAAGTGCTTCAGAAATGTTAGTAAGCTACACACCTAATGAGTTCCAAGGCTCGGAGTGCAGAGCTACAGATTATCAGCATCACCAATGACTTCTTCTCCTTGTGGTTCTTTCGAAGTTTGGCCCATTTGGGACAGACTGTGAAAAAGAAAAAGCAAGGTCATTATTTTAAAGACAGCAGACCAAGGTCACCTGGGCAGTCAGGGGCTTTGTCTATAAATCTGATGCACTTTACATAAGCCATGGTGCTTCTCTCACCTAGCCTGACCCCTCATTTTACAGATGAGAAAAGAGAAAACCCTGAGGCCCAGAGATGAAGAGATTATGTCAGGAAGCAAACTGATCCTATGCTTTTTAATAAATTAAAAAAAAAAAAAAGGGACAAACCCCTTCCTCCCTCAATCTGTTCCCTATCATTTCATAATGACCACCATATAAACAAAGACAAAATAAAACTTAAATTTAGAAACTGAATAAGGCCATTATTGAACTTCTACTTAAAAATAAAATCTGTTTAAGATAATTTTGTTTTTAAAATATAGTCTTTTAGCTTGTAAATTCAATTTAATGACTATTATTAATTAATAATCAAACTCTGATTTGATAAATAACCAAATAAGTAAATATTATTCAATTTAATTTAATTATTAAGAATGTACTAAGTGTGGAGGTACTGTCTTAGGTGCTGGGGGTATGAAGACAAAAGGATAATCTGTCCCTGCCCTCAAGGGGCTTCCATTCTGTTGGGGAGAAATAACATGTATACTGGTGGGCAAATACAAGATAATCTGTTGAGAGAGAGAAGATAAACAAGCAGAGGGAATCCAGAAAGGCCTTCTGTTGGGGCTGGCAACTGAGATAAGCTTTAAAGGAAGCTAGGGAATCTAACAGGGAGAAGTATGGAGTTAGCAAGGGGGACAACCTGTACAAAGGCAGGAAAGAAGGACAGGAAGAGCTTCTTTGAAATAATCAGGTTTGACTTATTTAAATAGAAAAGATCTCTTCAATAGAATAATGACAATTTGGTAAAGTAAACCGATATGGGAATTTACTTACTTTGCTTTAGATATGAAGAAAGACTATGAGATAGATCATTGGCTGGGAGGAAACAGGAATCTACAAACATAAAAAAAAGGTGTTTTAATAGAGAATTAAAACAATACTAGCAAAAAATGATAGTAACTAGCATATGAGCAATAAGGTGGTGGACTAGACAGATCCTCATGATCTTTCAAATCTTTCCAAAATAGAAATTATATGCCAACGATAAAGCAACTTCAGCTGCTTCCATGGTCTAGGATACCCAGAATTCAAAAGTTAAAAAAAGAAAAAACAAACAACTACCCAAACCCAGGACTTGATCCTCACTGACCCTGAGCTTGCTCAGCACCCCTCCCCACCTCTAGTAGTAAGTCTACACCAGCAGACCCAGGGACCCGGGTTTACATCCAAATCCACCCCTGTACCCTGCCCTCCTTCCCTTTTCAGGGTCATGGATACCCTGGATCTAGGTTGCAGAGGCTTGCTTGGGTCTCAACAGGAGAAAATAGGGGTATTAAATAAGAAGAGGGGATCAGAGGTGAGGGGAAGAGAATCAGTGGGAACAAGGTCATCTTAAAAAAAAGATTAAAGTAACTGAAGGAACATGTCATGAAGCAAATCTATCCTGTGCTTTTTAATAAATTAAAAAAGAGGCAAGCTCCTTCCTCCTTCAATCCTACCATTTTATAACAACCATATAAACAAAGATACGAAAACTAAAATGAAAAGCCTTTTGCACAGACAACATTAATGCATCTAGGATAGGAAGGAAAGTGGTCAAATGGGGAGAATTTTTTTTTTATCATTTTTTATCAGTTTTCTCTGATATGTATGTGATGAATACAGAGAAGAATGCAAAGATTTATATGAACTGATGCTGAGTGAAGTAATCAGAACCAAGAAAACAATATACACAGTAACTACAATAATGTAGATGGAAATAACCACACAACAATAAATCAAAAGTCAATATAACAAAACTAAAAAGATTGAGTAGTACTAAAATGAAGAGATATGAGAGGATACCCCCAACCTATCCCTTTGTGGATGTGGGAGCTTACACATTGCACGTTTTCAGACTTTATAAAGGATGACTCTCTAGGAGGGGAAGAGGCATGGATACATGTCATGTATTTCATGTGGCAATAGGTTACAGCAGATATTTTCCCCCCATTTTACAGTTTGGAAAACTGAGGATTTCAGGGAGTGAATGACTTGCCAGTGGTCACAAGGCCAAATGAATATTTGAGACAGGACTTAAATTGACCCAACATTCTGCACTCTTTTCACTATATCATAATATGTCAATTAGGAAAATAAATTAATTCCTTCCTTCCTTCTTTCTTTCTTTCCTAAAATGAATGGCTATTTGCCTAATCAACTTTCAGGCAGGGTGGAGTAGCAGATGGAATACTGGACTTGCAATCAATGAAACCTGGGTTCAAATCCTCCCTCTAACTAGCCATATGATCTTGGGCAAATTACTTCTTTGGGCCCCAGTTTCCTCATTTATCTAATGGGAGAATTGGACGAGGAGGCCTCTAAAGTTGCTTCCAACTCCAAATCTATTGTCCTCTTCTGAGTCATTCTGTAGCTTTGAAAAATGATTAAAATGTGCCACATTTCTCAAGAGTAGTTAGGAAAATGATTAGCCCTGAAGTAACCAAATATCTCATATTTCTATTTGTCACATATTAATAATTTTCAATGTATAATGCTATTTTAAAAGTACCTATGAGGTAGCTAGGTGGTGTAGTGAATAGAGCATGGGTCCTGGAGTCAGGAGGACCTGAGTTCAAATCCCACCTCAGACACTTAACACTTACTCCACTTAACACTTAAATCCAATTTCTCTGCCTTTCCCCCCCTCCAAAAAGCAAAAAAAAAGTACCTATAATACAGTTATGTACAAATTCTGACACTCAAATCTCAATATTCCACACATACCACAATAGAGATGCAATATTTTAGCATGTCCTTTCTTTCATAGCTTTTCTTACGTTTGGTCTGTTTACTAAATGCCTGTCTTTCTTTCTCACTCTTCATTGCATTTCCTTGCCCTCTTCCCTTGGTCTGGTGACTGTGCCTGCACAGTAATACAGCCAGGAGGGCAGCCCATTGGGTGGAGCAGGAGTCAGCTGCCCTGACCCTGGGAAGAGTTATTAAGGCCTTGGTGTTAGCTCAGAGGGAGAGGTGTGGAGCGACCTAGGGATCTGTGCTTGGCCTCAGGCTGTTGCACAGCATTCTCAGTGACTTGAGTAGAGAGGACATGTCTCTCATCTTAGCAGATAACACAGAACTGTTAATGCTGTAGATGACAGAATCACAATCCGAAAAGTTCTTGAAAAGCTAGAACATGGGGATGAATCGAATGGGATGAAATTTAATGGGGGATAAGCATAATGTCTTAAACTTGGCTTCAGAAAGACATCTTCACAAGAATAAAATGGGATGAAGGACATGGTTAGATGGCAATTAATCTAAAAAAAAAAAAAAAAGATGTGGCCTATAAGCTTGATGATATGCAGCTAGGTGGCACCATAGTGCATAGAGCACTAGGCCTGGAATCAGGAAGACCCCTCTTCCTGAGTTCAAATCTGGTTTCAGACACTAGCTGTGTGACCCTGGGCCAGTCACTTAACCCTGTTTGACTTAGTTTCCTCATCTGTAAAATGAGTTGGAGTAAGAAATGGCAAACCACTCCAGTATTTCTGCCAAGGAAACCCCAAATGGGGTCATGAAGAGTTGGACACAAGTGAAACAACAAGCTCAATAAGAATCAGTCAAATGATACAATGGCCAAAACATCTGATGCAATCTTAGGCTGCAGACGAACAGCTTCCAGGAGTAAGGGGCGGATAACAACACCTCCTTTCTCTGTCCGGTCTCCGTCAGACTGTGCTTGGAGCACGGCGTTGAGGTCTGTGTGCCTCAGTTCAGAAAGGACATGGTTTGGTTGGAGAGCAACCCAGTGATGTAGGGCTTAGGTGCTAGCAGAGGCAGGCCGGAGAGCATTTAGTGAGCGCCTGCTCTGTTCCAGGCACAATGGTAAGCACTGGGGATGCAAAGAGAGGCAAGAGACATCTCCTGCCCTTGAGAAGTTCACAATCCAAGGGAAGGGCTGCGGCAGTGGCAGAAATGATAAGACTTGCCAAGCGATTAGATATGGGGGGGGGAGCGAGAG
>NW_027187308.1:7632467-7632730 GCF_028583685.1 Petaurus breviceps papuanus
GGGGGAGAGAGTGATGGGGAGACACAGAGACAGAGAGTGAGGGAGAGAGAGAGAGGGAAGTGAGGAAGAGAGAGAGGGGGAGAGAAAGGGGGAGAGGGGAACAGAGAGACAGACAGAGAGAGAGTGAGGGAGAGAGAGAGAGAGAGAGGGAGGGAGAGAGGGAGTGAGGGAGAGAGAGAGAAGTGAGGAAGAGAGAGAGGGGGAGAGAAAGGGGGAGAGGGGAACAGAGAGACAGACAGAGAGAGAGTGAGGGAGAGAGAGAG
>NW_027187308.1:7632830-7735411 GCF_028583685.1 Petaurus breviceps papuanus
AGAGAGAGAGAGAGAGAGAGAGAGAGAGAGAGAGAGAGAAGGAGAGGGACAGGGAGGGAGAGGGGGTGAGGAGCTCAAAGGTGGCACCTGGGTTCTGAGCCTGGGCACCTAGGAGGGTGGTGGTACCCTGGACAGTAAGAAAGGAAGAGTTTGGGGGAAGTAGGAGTTCAGTTTTGGACATGATGAGCTGAAGATGTCTATAGGACATTCCATTCTAGATGTCTAATAGGGAGATGAAGATGTGATTGGAGGTTAGGAAAATGTTAAGGTTAGATGAGTAGATGTGAGAGTCCTCTACATAGAGATGAAATGGTTGTATGACTTGTTCCTTCTGTTCACCAGAAGACAAAACCAGGAGCAATGAGTAAAAGTCATAAAGAGGTCAATTTGAGCTTGATGTTGGGAAAATCTAGAGCTATTTGTAAGTGGAATGGGCTTCTTCAGGAGGCAATGATTTCTCCCCCACTGGTGATTTCACAGCACAGGCCAGACGACTCACTCACTGGGTGTGTTATAGTGTGGATTCTTTTCTAGGTATGGACTGGACTCCATGGTCCCTGAGGTCTTTTCCAATGCCAAATCCCTGGGATGGTGTTACTGAACTTAAGCAAAAAAAGTTGGGGATATAGCTCAAAAAAGGGCTGCAAACTTAAAATGACTTTATAATGAGTTTACTGTATATAAGAGAATGAAGGCTCATGGTCTTTCATAGGGTCACACAGCACTAGAAGTTGTCTTGTTACCTCATAAATCCTCCCTAGGAAGAACGTATGTCCACAGGAAGAGATAAAGGGGAAAAAATCCACTAAGTAGCAATAGACAAAACCAAGCTTCACTGGAAGTTTGTGCTGAGGATGTCTAACATTTGACTGATAAGATGAAACAACATAGACAGGACTGCTATTCCCTGGCCTCATCAGCCGCCTAGAATGATTTCTGACAGCTGCTGGAGCATTTTGGGCTTGGCAAGTCTCAGACACCAGATACTGTTCACGTGGAAATAGGTTGCTTCATCAGCCTAAAGGGTTTTCTTGCTGGAATGGAACCAGACAGGGGAAATTGTTTCTCCAAACCTAATGTGTGTTTATAAAAAGTATGTCACAAAGGAATCATAAAAAAATCAGAGACCAGACTCCTTTTCTGTTTTTCCAGGCTTCAAGAAAATATAACCTTCTTATGGGAAGAGGAAATCAAGTTAACATTGATAAAGAAAAGGGTAGTACATGAAGATTTCAATATTCAACATCAAGATTTAAATACTGAAAAACAGTGTATACAGAACAACTTTTTAGTGGGGCTGATTTGGGGCTATTATTCCTCTGTCTTAACTTAATGACATCTCTTTATGACCCAGTTCTGAAATGAATTAAAATTAATTTTGTTTTGAGTTAGTCAATATTCAGTCAGTAAACATTAATTGTCTACTAGGTGACAAGTTCTGTGCTAAGTGCTCAAGACTGAATTCTCAAGGAATTCAGTCCAACGGGAGAGACAATAAAGAAGTAACTATGTACAAACAAATAATGTACAGGATAAATGGGAAATTATCAACAGAGGGAAGGCACTAGAATGAAGAAGGATCAGGAAAGGTTTCCTGTAGAAAGTGGGATTTAGTTTTCCGGGCATGAGGGACAGCCTGAGAAAATCTCTGGAATTTAGAGATGGAGTGTTCCAACCTCTTGACATTTTTGGGGACAAATGGAGACAATGTAGGCAGTCAAGGCATTATGAAGCTTCTGACTTGGAAATTTCTGACTTAAAAAGATAAATTTAAACAAATTTAGATGTATCCGTCTGAGTATGTGACCTGGCTAATGTCCAGGAATGAAGAGCAAATTATTAGTCCACGATGGTTGTATTGATACAACATTTTCAATATCATTATTGTTTTAAAAATGGTTGTCCTGTAGAGACATAAAGGGTCAAAAAGAAGTTAAAAATTCAGCTTGACAAATGGTTTTGACTTTCCCTCCCCCCAAAAAAAGAGAGAAAGAACCCAAATCACAATTTCTTACCTTATTAGGCTCAATAGATTCCATTTTGGTGAACTAGTAAAGCCTAATAAAGAACAGGTAAGAATGTGTGTCAACATAGGCACAATTTACTAACCTGGCATGTGTTGATATGAAAAGTAGGATGCTAATAGGGAAGAGAGCATGGGCCTTCAGTAAGGATCTCCTATGCACTTACTGTATGCCAGGCATAAATTTAGGTGATGAGGACACAAAGGCAAAAGCAAAATAGATCCTGTTCTCTAGAAGCTTGCGTGGGGGTGGGTGAAGAAGATATGTTGAAGAAAAAAGTTAATATCAACTATATATAAATACAAAGCAACTTGGTGGGAAGCATATGGAAATCAGGCCTCTTGTAGGAGGGAGAATTGGAGCTCAGCCTCAAAGAAAAAAAGGGATTCCAAGAAATAGCTGTGAGGAAGGAGGGTCTTTCAGGCATGGGAGACAGTTAGCCTGTGGAAAGGTGGGAGGTGGGAGTGTTGTACATAGGCAATTGCAAGTATGCCAGTTTGGCTGGAAAAGTGTGTGTGTGTGTGTGTGTGTGTGTGTGTGTAGGAGGGACAAAGGTCTAATCAGTCTGTCAAGTCAATAAGCGCCTACTATGAGTCAAGGAAAGAAAGGCTGGAGTCAGGGTGTGAAGAACATCAAATCTCTAGCAAAACATGGCGGCAGCAAAAAAAAGTGAAAACCAACTGGGGGCCACTGGAATGGCTGAAAAAAAAATGACTATACAATGGAATAGAACATTATTGTGGAGTAATAAATGACAAATATGAGGAATTCAGAGAAACCCGTGGAAGATTTCTGTGAACTGACAGTGAAATAAGGAAAATCAAGAGAATAACATGCAAGATGACTACAGAATGTAAACTAGTTGTTTTTGTGGTAAGTTCCATTTGGAGTAAGTGAAACACTGATGAATGTCCTGGAAAACAGACAATGAAACATGCCTCCTCTTGCCACAACAGAGAGGTGGAAGGGACAAGACAAGCAGAACAGACCACTATATACACTTTCAGATGCAGTTTTTCTTTGTCAGGGAGGGATAAATTTGGGAGATGGATGGGTACTGAAATGACTGTGATAAAAAGGTAAAAGGCATAAATAAAATGTAAAAGGCTGGTAAGTGGTGCAATGGGTAGAGTTCTAGACCTGGAGTGAGAAAGACCTGACTTCAAATCCAGCTTCAGACGCTGCCTGGTTATTGAGCCTTTGCAAGCTTTGCATCTTTTGTCTGCCTCAGTTTTTTTATCTGTAAAATGGGGAGGACAACAGGACCTACCTCCCTGAGTTGTTGTGAGGTTCAAATGAGATAAAATTTGTAAAGCACTTTTCAAACCTTAAAACACTATTAATCAATCAATAAACATTTATTAAGGACCTACTATGCCAAGCATGAGGTTAAGCTCTGGGGTTATAAAAAGAGGCAAAAGAAAAGCCCTGATCTCAGAGAGCTTATAGATGAATGAGAGAGACATGTGAACAAACACACACGAGGGAGACTACATACAGGATAAATAGCAAATAATTAACAAAGAGAAGGCAGTAGTGTTAAGGGAGGTTGGGGAAGGCTTCCTGCAGAAGGTAAGGTTTTAGCTGGAGCTTAAAGAAAGCCAGGGAGGTCAGTAGTTGGAGTGGAGGAGGGAGAGCATTCCAGGCACGAGGGCTGCTGTTGTGGTTCAGTTGCTTTGAGCTCGGCTGACTCTTAATGATCCCATTTGGGATTTTTTGGGCAGAGACATTGGAGTGCTTTGCCAGGCAAGGGTGACAGCCAAAGAAAATGCTTATATAAATGTTAATTATGATGATGACTGCCACCACCACCACCACCATCACCAGAAAGTGATTCCCTTTATCTATTTTATATAACCTAGTAGATGATTTTTATGAATGTATTCACAATCCATAAACAGTGGATTATGACTCTGCTTGCCATTTCAGCTTAAAAAAAAAAATCATCCTTTTTCAGTTCATTCCAACCCAACAAGAGTTAGTTGAGTAGTTACTATATGCAAGACATATTAGACTATTATATATATATATATATAATATAAGCTCCTTGAGGGAAGGGTCTGTCTTTTGGCTCTTTTTGCATCCCTAGCAATTGGCACAGTGCCTGTCACATAGTAGGTGATTAGCAAATGTTTATTGTTTCATTGACTGCTTATTGAGGGATACAAAGCACAAAAAGGAAAGGAGTCCCAGAATCATCACTTTAGAGCTGAATGGAATATTAAAGGTCATTTAGTCCAACTGCTCAGTTCCTGCTTTTAATGAGCTCACATTTTATAGAGGGGAACACAACATATAATCAAATAAGCTAATGTGAAGAGGGAGGAGAGAGCACAGACAAGTGGGGGAATCAGGAATGTCATTTAAAGACCTTCAGAGGGGGTGGCTAAGTGGCGCAGTGAATACTGTATCAGGAGGACTCGAGTTCAGGTCCAGCCTCAGACACTTAACACAAAAAAACTAGCTACGTGACCTTGGGCAAATCACATAACCCCAATTGCCCTACCTTCCCTTCTCCAAAAAGCAAAAAAAAAAAATTAAAAAAATATCTTCAGAGAACTGTCTAGACCAGAGGTGTCAAATTCAAAACCCATGAGGGCCTCAGGTAGCTGCAACACTCCCCAGTGCCATGGGAACTGAACTAAGATGTAACTGGGAAATATTTAACAAAGTAAATAAAAATACAATAGAACACAGATAATGTTAGCCACTGGTTACACTTTGCCAATAATATCAGCCACATCCCACTTAGTTCAAATAGTGATTCCTATGAAGTGGCTGTAAGTACTTCAATTCACACTATTAGAAGTTATAATTATGTAGAATATGATAATTGGCTCCACCCCAATGGAAATATGCAGTGCAAATTTGAATAATGGGACCACTTCATGGACTTAGTAATTTGCATTAATTAGGACCTAGCAGGAAAATTTTTCTATTTTCTTCCCTTTAAAAATAAAGGCAGAAACTTGAAAATTGAAGTAGAAATTATACTATCTTTGGAGGAAAAAAGACAAACTACAATTTCATTTTCAGACAAGGCATTTCTTCTGTGTGCATAAAAAAGTAACAACTAGGAAATGATGAACTTCACCTTGTTCCTAAAGGGAACAATGCAAAAAAAACAGGTACACAGGAAAAGAAAAATTGTGTTCCCCAAATTCCAGAAGGTCAAATATTCCTTGAATGATGCTTATTTCTACCTGGCAGTTTCAGTTCTTCTAATTCAATCACTGAACGCTTGATGCTCAGCTGATCCATCACCAGCTTCTGCAGGTCTTCAGGAACTCCTGGCTTTGGTTCTGATTTTGCAAGAAGGTCAGAAATTTTCTTCTAAGGTTTGGGAAGAAAGAAGAGGAAGGTGAAGGTTAAGAATGTATTTGACCTTTGATGGGTTGATTTTTAACAGGATTTTGACTGTCCTATGAGAGGAATGAATGTCTCCAGGGAGAACTCAAATTTGAATGTGAACCCAAATAAACATATCTGAAAAAAATAACTTAAATATTTCCTGATATAACTAAGTACTTCAAAGAATGAATGGCTGATCCCTGAGGCCCTATTTGGCTCTGTTTTCTATGTCTCCTATGAGAACCTAGGGTCTTGTGACTTAACATGACACTATTTTTGTTTAGATAAAGAAAGATAATGCTGCTTGGCAACATGGGAAGCTACCATAAAGTGTCAAGGTCCTCATTTCTCTTGGTTCTATTTTTTTTATGCTTCTATGAGTTATGCAATTATTTACTGGAAGGGCTGCTTTGAAAGAATTCTTGTGTAGCCTTGGGAAGTCCTGTATCCCCAGCTGTTTTTCCTGGGAGCAGGGTGAAAATTGAGAGAAGTAAAAACGTACTTAATCAAAATTTGGGGAGACAGAACTCTAGCTGTTCAATAGAATGAAAAGCAGCCTAGGAGACCTGCAAAGAACAGCAAGGATAGGAAACCTATCCTCTTTAATCTGTTCAGACATACAAGTCTTTTCTCATTCCTTTTTAATTATTTTACCAAGGACTAATCAGATGGGGCCATCTTTTGTTGTTTCCTATTCTTCCTTTCTGTCCCTCATTATTCTCATTTCCTTGTTCCAGTCCCGAATGGTCAAGATCCCTGCCAAAAGTATCAAATATTAAAAAACTGTGTCATCAGTGAGCACATTTTGAGTTGACCCCAGCCAGAATTATCTAACTACAGCCCTGACCTTGAACACTCAAAGGTCTGCCATTTCAGAAGGCTACTGCCATATGAACTACTAGAAAAAGAGTAGAACTCATTTCTTTCTAGGATGTGCCAAGTCTCAATTACCCTGGCATATCATCCCATTTTCCCATCTGGGCCCCTTGTGAGGAAAGAAAACATATGCACATATACACAGAGTTTTCTAAAAGCCCACTGTTAAGTAATTGGTTTGAATCCATCTTCTTTCTTTTAGACCCAAATCCTTTTCCCTCTGCTTGACTTCAGTAAGGGATCCTTATATATACATACATACATATACATGTATGTATGTATGTATACACACATTTGTTATTGTTGTTTTTGGCAGGCAGAAAACTCTGCTGCTGTTTTCTTCGGAATGGGAAGGTCCACGTTCATCATTATATTTCCAAAGCTGAACTATATGGAGGAATTTATAGTGGCACCAGTCTTTCAAATAGAAATCCTCTGTTTAGCATTTAAAGGCCTTCATTACCGGTCCCACTCCTACCTCATCAGCCTTCTTATACCTTGTTCTGTGATCCAGGAATGCTGGCCTCTTTGTTGTCCCTTGCACAAAACACCTGGTCTACCAACTCTGTCCATTTTCACTGGCTCTTTCCTCAACCCATCTCCCAACATCCTGGATTTCCTTTAAGTCCCACCTAAAATCCCACCTTTGACATCTTTCCTGATCTTCCTCAATACTAGTGCCTTCCCTCCCTTGATTATTTCCATTTGTTTTGTATACTGCTTATTCATATATAGTTACTTATTGCTTATACCATTAGACTGTGAATTCCCTGAGGGCAGAGACTGTCTTTTGCCTTTCTTAGCCCTCAGCACAATGTGTGGTACAAGGAAGTCACTGAATAAATAGTTATTGACTTGACTTTGCCTTCTAAATATTCAGAGTGACAAGTACTAATCTGGTTTTCAGCTGTGTTAAGTGGGAGACTGAGGGACTCCCTACACAAATACCTTGGTCAAAGTGAACTGAGGTTATTTTTAGGTTACTATAGACAGGTCCAGAGGGGACTGTTCTGAGGTATACTACACTAAGTTCTGGGAAGGGTGGATGGATCAAGGGAAGATGGATCTTATTCTTTGGAAACTGGGAAACTTTGGAAAATTACTGACTTGCATATCTGGGATGGTTTAGCTACACTCTCTCTGGAGTAGAGGGATGGACAATAGATGACCTCTGGGTGTCCCTTCTAGTCCAAGGACTCTGTGACCAGCTTTTAAGTAGAAAGACAGTAGTAGCTGGCAAGAGAACTCCCAATTGTTGGTTAGTTAAATATAAACAGTACCTTTCGTCTCTTCTTGGTCTTGGGGGCCCCTTCTTCCTTTTCTTTTGCTGGCAACAGGAAACATTCTTTGGGCTATAAAGCAAATGGAGTAAAAGGGTCTCAGTTTTGAGTGAAGGTTGGGAAAATGATAATGCCCCTAGAGTATCTTTTATTATGCATTTTTCAAAGTGTCATGGTAGAACTCTAAAAATGGAGAGGGTATTTATAAAGCAATAATGTACTACTACACAGAAGTTAGGCAGAAAGAACACACAAGAAGTAATTTATAGTTTAGAATGGAATGGGCTGAATTTACCAATAAAATGGAAATTATAGCAGATTAAAAATTTGAATGTTACAATATATTGCTTTCAGGAAATGCTATAAAAATGAGAGATACCCACAAAGATAAAATAAAGGTCAGGAGTAGAATTTATTATTTTAAAAAAGCAAGTGTAGTAATAGATAAAGTTAAAGCTAAAATAGACTTAATCAAAAGAGAAAAATAGAGAAACTCTACTGTGTGTCAGCAATATTATCCAATATTGTTTTAGACCATTTAAAATAACTAGATGGTATAAAATACCTAGGAACATACCTGCCAAAACAGACAAAGAAACTATATGAACATAAACATAAAATACTTTTTATACAAATAAAGTAAGATCTAAATAACTGAAGTAATATTTATTGTTCATGGGTAGGTAAAGTCAATATAATTTTTTAAAAAATGATAATTTTACCTAACTAATCTATTTATATAATGCCATTCCAATTAAATTACTAAAAAAAATCTCTTACTGAGTTAGAAAAAATAATAAAGTTCATTTGGAAGAACAAAAGGTCAGGAATTTCAAAGAAACTAGCGGAAAAAAATATAAAGGAAGCAGATTCAGCGTTTTCAAAACTTTAAGAGCATTGCTGAAATGTAAAATGGATAATTTTGATTATTTTCAATTAAAATTTTCTTGTATAAATAAAACCTAGGCAGTCAAGAACAGAAGGAATGGAGAAAACTGGGGGGAAAATTTTCATAGACAACCTTTCAGATAGGATGTGATTGGGCTATAATATTGCTGTGGTGTAACAGGAAATGATGAGATGGTTGATTTAGAAAAACATGGAAAGATTTGGATCCTCAATAGGAAGATGCTCTCCACCTTCAGAGAAAGAGATGACAAATAGGAAATAAACATAGTGTCTATCTGTCTGTCTATCTATCTATCTATCTCTGTCTGTCTCTCTCTCTGGGTTTAATTGTAGCCTTCTTTTGGGTAAGGGGGGGAGGAATGGGAAAAAATAAATTAAAAAGTGCACATAAGAGAACAAAGCTGGGCAGCTTCGAAAACAATGTGTAGTAATTATATAGGTTTTCTTGAAATGGAAATTTATTCTTTTATATTCAATCCTTTCTTCTATTCTGGTGTGTACATGGCAATTTTTTTCTTTTTTCATTTTATATTTAAGTTGAAAATAAAAAAGGAAAAAATAAAAAAAATATAAAATGAGGCTTAAGAAAAAAAGAAGTTAGGTATAAGTAACTTGGGAAAAAATCAGAAAATACTTTAGGGCTGGAACAGTGACTGGCATTTATCTAGATTCTGGGAAGTTTTCAAGGGGGCATTTAGGTGGTGAAATGAATGCCTTTCTGCAGGACCCAACCTCAAAATTTTAAAGATAAGTGCATAGATTTAGGAGTGCAGGACTGGAATCAGGAAGGCTCATCTTCCTGAGTTCAAATCTGTCCTCAGACCCTTACTGTATGACCCTGGGCAAGTCACTTAATCCTGTTTACCTTACTTTCCTCATCTGTAAAATGAGCTGGAGAAAGAAATGACAAACCATTCCACTCTCTCTGTCAAGAAAACCCCAAATGGGGTTATGAAGAGTCAGACACAACTAAACAATAAAAGTTTGCAAAAGTACTTTATATACAGGCCTTATAAAAGCCCCATGAAGTAGTTAGTACAGAGAGTATATTATCTGCATCTTACAGGTAAGACATTGATAGATTTAGCTATGACCAATAATTTATGTCAGAAGCAGGATTTGAGGCCATATCTTCCTCAATCCAAATCACTTCTCTATCGATTACACCATGCAGCCCTCCCTCTTCAGTCTTTTTGCTACAAAGTCAGAGAAACCGAAAACTGATATTCCTAAAACACAGGTCTGGTCTGAACATGTTACGTACCTACTCAAGAAGTTCCAATACTTCCTTGTTGCCTCTAGAATAAAACCCAAACACCTCTGGCTTCAGGAATTGGTTCTGGCCAACCCTGGTTTATTGCTCACATTGCCCTTCTTCTCACACTCTGTTCCAGCCAGGGGGGCCTGCTTAGAGCTCCTGTCCAATGACACCTCCTATCTCTGTGTTTTTGTATATATGAACCCTCCTCACCTCCACCGCTGACAATCCCTAACCTCCTTCAAGGCTCACTTTCAACTGCCACCTCCTGCAAAAGGTCTATCTGAATCTGCCAGTTGTTGCACTCCTCTCTGTTGTTTTTCTGTTATCACATCACCCAACACAGTGGTTGGTACTTATGAGCCCTTAAAAAATTGCTTCTTGGATGAATGAATGGATGCCTTTCTGCAGGATCCAACGGAAAGATTAAAGGATCATAGATTTAGAGTTGTAAGGAACGACAATAATGAAAACAGATAACATCAAGAGCCACTTTAAACTTTCTGAAGGTTTTTTTTTAATATGTATTATTGCATTTGATCCTCACAACAACCCTGTAAAGGTTAGTGCTATTATTATGTTTATTTTACAGATAAGGAAACTGAGGCTGAAAGGTGAAATGACTTATTCACAGTGACACAGCTAATAAGTTTCTGAGGCAAGATTCAAACTCAAGTCCTCTAGAGGCCAGGTTAAACTCTATTCATTGTGCCATGTACCCCATCTAGGGCAACCTCAAAATTTTATTTTATTTTTTGCTTTTTGGAGGGCAACTGGGGTTAAGTGACTTGCCCAAGGTCACTCGGCTAGTAAGTGTTGTGTCTGAGGTCATATTTGAACTCAGGTCCTCCTAACTCCAGGTCTGGTGCTCTATTCACTGTGCTACCTCGCCTCCTCATAACCTCAAAATTTTAAAGATAAGGAAACTAAGGCCAAGAGAAGTGAAATGATTTGCCCAAGGCTGCAAAAAGAGTAAGGAACAGGAAGCCACGGTTTGAAGGAAAGACTTCTGACTTAAAATTCAATGTTGGAAATAGATGAATCAATTAAACATTAATTAAGCACCTACTGGATAATTAAGAAACAGAAAAGAGTAGCTTAGTACTAATGAATCCAAGAACATTGAATGGATGACTCCCTTTTAGACAAAGAACTGCTAGGAAAACTGGAAAGAAGTTTGGCAGAAATCAGGATCAGACCACATTTTGTTGTTTAGTCATTTTCGTCATGCCTGGCTTCTTGTGACCTCATTTGGGGTTTTCTTGGCAAAGATACTGGAGTGGTTTGCCATTTACTTCTCTAGCTCATTTTACAGATGAGGAAAATGAGGCAAACAGGGTTTAGTGGCTTGCCCAGGGTCACAGTAAACATCTGAGGTCAGACTTGAACCCAGGAATATGAGTCTTCATGACTCTAGGCCTGACACTCTATCCATTGTGCCACCTACTTACCCATCAGATCACTTAGCACAGTACAAAATGTCATACCGTAAAAAAGTTAGAAGACAACAGAATCAGGAACTTTAATGTCTATAACTAAGGTGAGAAATCTTCACTAAACAGGCAGGTAGAGGAGATTATGAAAGATAAAACATCTTTCGCTACATAAAATGTTTCCCATGAATAAAATCGTGAGGTCTGAATTAGAAGAAAATTCAAAAAGTGGGGAAAACATCTCTATCTAACACCAATGATAAAAGATTAAGAAAAAAATAAACAGAATTGACAAAAATATATGATACCAAGAGCCATTTTGAAATAGATAAGTGGTCAAAGGATATGAGAAGAATTTTGGGTAAAAAAAAAAAAAGATTTGCAAACTATTAAAGCTCCAATCATTTATTTATTTATTAATGATACCACTTTGGTCCTCTTCACCTATGAAGCACAATAGCCAACAAACTAGCAAATAACGGAAAACAAAGAATGTACCAGTGAGTGGTTATAATAATTATGTCATATAAACATAAGGGAGTATTATTATGCAGCAAGAAATTATAGATAGGAGGAATCCAGAGAAAAGTGGAAAGATGTGCATGAAATAATAAAGAATAAAACACACAGTGATGACAACAATGAGTATAATGGAACTATCAATGAAGCTCCTGGAAAAGAGGAAATGAAACATATTTCCTCCTCTGTCACAGCAGAGAGGGCACCAATCACTAAGAAAAAACAGTATATCTAATGTCAGAGGTTTGTTTATCACGTTTTTGCTTGTTTTTCTTTGTAACGAGGGAAGGTTCAACCTGGGGGAGAAGAATGAGGTAAGATTATTATGTAAAGGCAACAAGTATTTAAAAAAATTCAGTGCTAAATCTTTGAGTAAAGCTTAAAGGGTTAAAAAAAATACTGTAAAGACCTCAGCCATGTCCACAGACCTGTGACATAAATGGATGGCAAGATCTGCTCTCTTGTTACCACAGTTCTATGAATGGTGAGATTGGTATTTTTGACTGATTACCTAACTGTATGCCTCAAATAAATATGGTTTTTTAGCAGATTTTTATTTAGCATTTTCTAAGCTTTTCCTTATTTAGCCCAAAAAATTAGAGATGGACTGTATTTCTACTCAGCTGGGTCAAAATCTTCACAGTGGATTTAGTACAACATTACTACAATGCAACAACATTAGTAAACAATCCTCATACTCATGTTTCTACAAAGGTACCATCAGTCCTACCACTCCTACTCCCCCAAACAGGCAGCCTATTGATTTGACCCCTAAATGCCTTGTACAATTTAGCTCTATTTTTATACTGAATTTTTTTAAATGTAGAAAAACAGGATATTTGGGCTAAGACCTTGATTTATGAAATAGAATGCCTCAAATTCCTTATTTATTAATCATAAGTAGAATATAAAATGCTTCCTGTGTTGAGCTTTTTTACTCAACATTTTAAAACATATTGCCAAGATCTAAAATGTAAAATAAAAATATTCCAAGTTTCCCCTTTCAGTTACCATTCCAGCTGGGAATACTTGTTACCAATGGGAGAATGGATAACCAGCGTAAATCTTGCTTCACCATCTCCTTTTAAAATGATTACAGACAAGCCTTTTCATTATAGTCCTGCAGACAATCTGCAAATTCAGTGAGCTATTTAAGGATGATCATGGGCCAAAGCCAGAAGCAGACATGGTTCCATATGATCCCTCCTGTGTAATTACCAAGGCCACAGTTAAACAGTTTTGGGGCTATGTTTCAGCCAGAAGAGGTGTAGATTTTAAATATTCAGGAATTGAGTAACATAAAGATCTATAGATTCTGGGGCCTTCCTCTCAATACAGAATCATGCCAATAGCAAAATGCATTGTAACTGAAAAAAACAGTGTTATGATCTCTCGCTTAAAAATGAGGATAGTCCTGTCTTCACCTAACACCTAAGGTTTGTTGTTTAATCGTTTTGGTCAGGTCTAACTCTTTGTGACTCCATTTGTGGTTTTCTTGGCAACTGGAGTGGTTTGCCATTTTCTTCTCTGGGTCATTTTACAGATAAGGAAACCGAAGGAAGTGAATAAGGCACGGTTAAGTGACTTTCCCAGGGTCACCAGTCTGAGGCTGGATTTGAATTCTCAAAAGACAAGTCTTCCTGGCTCTAGGCTCAGCACTCAGTCCATTGTGCCATCTAGCTGCCCCATTTATCTAAGGTTGAATATTGCCATTTAAGAGAGCTGTCCTTGTGATGCTCATATTCATGAATTAGAAGCTGAGCTGAGGCCACTAATCAAAACCACTAGATACGTCTTAAGATGACAAAGCTCTTGATGATTATTAGTAATAGGTTAAGCTTCAACACATGACCTAAAGGTAAGGGGACTCAATGTAATGAGCAGTTTCATAGTAGCTCCAAGTCACTAGTATCTAAGGCTGTGAAAGCAGGCACTAGAAAATTTGTTCTATTTTCTCACATAGGGAATGGGGGAAAGGAGTTCGATGGTCTGTGCTTTTAAGTTCAGAAGGCAGATGGATCTACCCATTACCATTCCACCCAAATATTTGGGAGTGAACTCAGTGACAGGAACCCATTCCACCTAATTCATAAGAAAAAAGGTAAGACTGTGTCAATCATTTAGATGAATATGCTTCGTTATACTTAGTAAACACATGGCATTAGATTTATGGAAAAATTCAAATAATCACATGGTTCTTCTATCAGCTACTCAAAAAAAAAAGGGAAGAACTTGTTTACTGAGCTCATTGGAGTATGGTACCATTAATGGATCCAACTTTGTAGAGCTGATGCCATAGGGGCCAGTTAGTTCCCTAAAGAGCCAGATTGTTTTGTATGAATACAGAACGCATATGGATGTTTTTCAAGGTTTCTTATTGTTCATAGAGGGAACTGGGTGAGACTGAGGGACTTCAGTATGAGCACCTGTGGAAAAGAACACAAGGGATGTATCTTTAAATAGAAAAAGGGTATTTTGGCAGCTTGAAGAGTAACAAGAAAACAAAAGAAACCCCTTCAATAGAATGTGAAAAGAATTCAAAATCTACTTTTTTTTATGGTGTCAAAGGTATGAATGTACTAATCTATGTTTTTTTATGGTGTCAAAAGGTCCTGAATGTACTACTATTTCCTCTTTTTAGCTTACTTTTGAATCCGATCATAAAGTATACAATAAATCAACAAATAACTCCACAGATTCCTTGGTTAGTCCCCATCTTTGCAAAACTAGGATTTGCCAGTTTTGTGACGAATAGCAAGTAAAGCTTTAGATGACTGTAAATCTCTTTTGAGAATAAAATGCTATAAACATAATATCTGCTTCCACTGATCTTGTGGGAGGTAAAAATCTCTCAGAGAATTATGGGAAAAGGTCAAAATGTCCACTACTTGTGAAGAAGAGGAGTGGGTTCATTGTGTTTTTATAGCAACTGGAGGGAACAATTGAGTGGGAGGAAGGAGGAGGAGGAAGGAGGAAGCAGAAAAAGCAGAAGCAGAGGAAGCAGAAGGAGGAGGAGGAGGAGGAGGAGGGGGAGGAGGAGGAGGAGGAGAAGAAGAAGAAGAAGAAGAAGAAGAAGAGGAGGAGGAGGAAGAGTAGAAGGGATTTGGAAAGTAGCACTGATTAGAGCAAGGTGAAGAAAGACAGGTGAAGTGAGGAGTTTTAACTAAAGATCAGGGTGACAGAACAAGTAGTAGTTTAGAACTGAAGTATAGTAGGTACAGAAATGAAGGCAGAAAACAAACATTTATTAAGCATCTATTATGTGCCAGTCAAGGACTGCTAAGTGGTACAGTAGATAGAGTGCCAGGGCTGGAGTGAAGAAGACTCATTTTCCTGAGTTCAAATCCTGCCCCAGAAACTTAACTAGCTATGTGACCCTGGGAAAGTCACTTAACGCTGTTTGCCTTAGTTTCCTCATCTGCAAAATTAACTGGAGAAGGAAAATGGTAAAACACTCCAGTATCTTTGCCAAGAAAACTCTAAATGAGGTTATGAAAAGTCAGACATTACTGTAAAATGACAGAACAACAACAAAATGTGCCAGACATTGTGCTAAATGCTTTATAAAAATCATCTCATCTGATTCTCACTTAACAACAAGTAGGTAGACTTCAAATATGGCATAACTCATGCTTATGTAAGGAGAAGGAAGGAAAGTACAATTTTGAGGAGAGAGTGAGGCAAGAAAAAGGTGTCACTGTTCCTGTTTTCCTGTGGTATCTTAATTGTTTTAAGGTCTAACACACAAAGAAGGTTCATGGCACTATTCAAAATCTATGAACATGACAGATAAGAGTCCAAGAGGAACTCATTAAGATCCCACAAAAGAGATTATATTCTGGGAAGTTTCACTGCGAACTCACTGGGGATGACTCTGAAAGACATTCCTGAAGTGACTGATGCCAGGGATGAAAGAATATGATGTCATCTCTAGGAGCGGGACAGCATATAATTTATTTTGGAAGAAACATATAGAGAAAAAAATGAAGTGCTGGCAAGACTCTGGAATAAAGCAGGCCAAGAATAAGGACCGTTTACATATAATTTAGGCACGAACTGGTTGCTAGAGATGATGTAGTTGCACAGTTAAGGAGAGTTTGTAATATTCTAAGTCAGCTGATGGGGTAATGGGCAGACCTGGGATGTGGGCTACAGGGAAGTAAAAATGAGGCATGCCTGTGGCAAGGAGAGGTTAGAATAAGCCTTCTGTCCAGAACGCAGCTCTGGGAGCATCAGGAAGGCATTAATGCCCTCACACAGAGCATTAATAGATCTAGAGTTATTTTATATTGAGTTTTACATTTACAAATGGGTTGCTTACCTGAGAAAACCTATCCTAGTATAGAGAAAATTTCACTCAAAGCTTTAAAAAAGCATACATAAAACAACTGAACTGCATTGTAGTTTTACTTATTTTTGGAATCAGTGTTGCTGTTTAAATTTGATTCTCATGAGCTCACTGAGAGTCTGTCAATAAAACTGAATAAAATCAACAAACATTTATTAAACTCCCCTACAGAATACTATGCTAGGCACTGAGGGAATCATGGGAGATTTTCTGGAGGATATACCATTTCAGTGGGAATATAATAGCAAGACCTACAGCTAGGTGGTTTAGTGGATACAATGGAATGTCTGGAGTCAGGAAGACCCAAATTCAAATCTGGCCTCAGACACTTCCTAGCTGTGTAACCCGTGGCAAGTCACTTAACCCTGTTTGTCTCAGTTTCCTCATCTGTAAAATGAGCTGGAGAAGGAAATGGCAAACCTCTCCAATTCTGCCAAGAAAACCCCAAACGCGGTCAAGCAGAGTCGGACACCACTGAAATGAAGGAATAATAACAAGCTGAAGAGAAGGATAGGCTAAAAAAAGGGGGGTGGTGGCAGACAATCAAGGAATAGGAAATAGTCTAAGTAAAGGAAAAATGTAGAAAAACATGGTGTGTGTGTGTGTGTGTGTGTGTGTGTGTTCAAAGAGGGGAAGGAAGCCCATTTTGGAAGCAAGGGAAGCAACACACTGTTGATGTACAGCACCTACTTTGTGCCAAGGACTGTGCTAATTTATAATTGTTATTTCATTTCATCCTCATCACAACCTCAGAAAGTATGTGCTATTTTATATGTGTATGTGCTTGTAGACATATTTCATTTTACAGATGAGGAAATTGAGGCAGGGATTGATTTGCCCAGGGTCACACATCCAGAATGTGTCTGAGGCTGGATTTGAACTCAGGTCTTTTTGACTCTAGACCCAGTGCTCTATCCATCGAGCCACCTAAGGCCCCGATACTACAGTACCACTCAAATGGCACATCCTCCAGGTTTTAGAAGGTCTTCAGTTCCTTTTTTTTTTTTTTTTAACTTTTCTTCTTAATTCCTCATTTGTAATGGGTTGCATCCTGCTCAGTCTCCAACAAATGCTTCTCCATTGCCTTTAGGAGATCTCCAAGTTCAGTTCTTTGGAAACAGTAGATTCCACAACTTGTAGTCAATTGATATCACCAAAAGAACAATAGTGTTAAGAACACAAAGCACTTTTTTCCCCCCAAGGAGAAGGCTGAAGTAATTAAAAGAATGTAATTTTTCAAAGTTGAGCTGAATTCCATCTGCTCGGTTCTGGGCCCACCTCACTGCCCATCTGCCTTGTCTCTCTTAGAAATGTGTTTTAAGGGACAGGCACTACAGGTCATCCACTCAGTCTCAATTGTAACTCATACTACAATGACAAAAGCTTACAGCATACGGTCATTTTAGAACTAAACCGACTGGCAGTGTGGGGGATTCTCTAAAATCATGTTGCCACCCAAATTTGAGATAAAGGAATATCATAAACAGATGTGACTAACATTCAAACTGGGATTAGGAGGATTATAAAGGAGACAAAGGTCACAAGAAGAGTAAAGCAAGGTTGTCTGAACAGTCCTACTTAATTGCTGCCAACACATCACTGATGAAAAACAGTAAGGGAGAGAAAACGTGAACTTGGAACCCAACGGTAATGACAATGGGGACAGAGGATGCTGAGTGGTTCTTTAATCTAGCCAAGTAGGGACAGTAGCAATAGTGGAGTCTAAAAAAAAGGATGAAATGTAAAGTGGCTGGAGCATAGGAAGAAAAGGAGGAAAAAGAAGGACATAGAAAATGGAAGTAGAATGAGATATTCTAATGCTATGTGGAGATTTTAGGAGGGAGGAGAAAAAGAAGCATGAGTAGGGAAGTTGATACAAAACTAAACTGTGAAGCAGTTGGAATAAAATGAGACTATAAGAGATGTGGACTGAGAGTTTGAAAGAGTCTATGATATCAAGATATAAAAAAGGGAAAAATGAAGTTTGTCCAATGGGAGCCAGGGGTGGGGTGGAAAATAAAGGATAATTGAACTCCCAAAAATAGAGAGAAAAAGAGGACTGTATGAAAACATCTTGGAAATAGGAGTGAGACAATAAGATTCTGTTGGTCAGCCACTCAATAAGCATTTTATTAGTACTTATTATGTACCAGGCACTGTGCTCAATACTAGGGACAGAAAGGCAAAAATAATCCCTGCTCTCAAAAAGCTCATATTTTAATGGAAGAGATAACATGCAAATAATTATGTAGCCTAGAGAGGTGGCTCATGCCTATGGTCCCCACTACTGGAGAGGTTAAGGTGGGTGAATCACCTGAATCTGGGAGTTCTGCGATTCAGAAGGGGTAAAGTCAATTGGGAATCTACACTATGTCTTGATACCAATATGGTGAGCCTTCAGAGCTGGTGGTAAGCGGAGGAGAAGAGATGGGCTGCCAAAAGAGGGGTAAACTGACATGTGTCAGAAACAAAGCCGGTCAAAGCTTCTGTGATGATCAGTTGTGGGGTCCAGGCCTATAAGTGGCCACAGTACTTCCAGCATAAGGGAAAATGGAGGACCAATCTCAAAAGTCAAAATAAGATAGCCTCATCTCCTCCAACAATGGAATATAAGATATATATTATAAACAGAAGGTTATCTCAGAGGGATGGGACCTGTGGCAGAGATAATGATGATGGTGGTGGTGGGTTCCTGTAGAAAATGAGATGTAAGTTCAGTCTTGAAGGGAGCCAGAAAAACTAAGGTGTGGAGATGAGAAGACAACATTCCAGGCCAGGGAACAGCTAGTGTAAATGCACAAAGTTAGGAGAAGGAGTGTTATGTTTGAGTAACAACAGCAAGTTAGGCCATTGTGGTTGAACTGTACAGGGCAAAATGTAAGAAGATCAGAATACTGGAAGAAGTCACCTTGTGAAGGGCTTGAAAATGCCCCAAAGAGTGCAAGATTCAAAAGAATTGAATTTCTTATGAGGAAATTAATCAAGTGTGACAGTGTAAGAAGCCAAAGGTAATCTGCAGTTAGGAAGGACCAAGAGTTGTGAATGACAAGACATCTGGGACAACTTACAAGGCCTAGGACTGAAAGAGTTGGAGAACTTAAGTAGGTAAAACCATTATTCTATCAGTCAAGGCCCCGTGAGACTGCTTCAACACAGGAAAAGTCAAAGTTGTCCTTTTATGCTGAAATTTGTGAAAGGATATTAGAATAGTAACTGAAATTCAAAATGGTATCATTTGGTAGAGTACTGGAAGAAGGGAATGTGGGTCTTAAAGTGACTTACTCCACTCTGCATCTGCTGCTCTGTCTGGTCTCAACTCCAAGGAACAAGATGGCCGTCCCTGCTGAAGCTTATGGCCTCTAATCTCATCACTATGATGCTAAAGGAAGCCTTGACCACAGGCCCTTTACTTCCTCTCCTCCCTGGTTGGAAGTCTGGAGGGTGGAGTAACAAACTCCAGTCAATGCCTTCCTTTATAGAGGGCAGAAAATAGACTCTGGTTCACTAGGCTTTATTTCAACTCCAAGCAATAAGCTACCTTTGTACTGGGTACCTCCTGCTTATTCCTCTCCCCTTTCCTGCCTCAATCCACTGGACTGTAAGCTCCTTGAGGGGAGGGACTGTCTTTATTTTTATTAATCATATCTCAAGTGCTTAGTACAGTGCTTGGCACACAGTAGATGCTTAGCAAATGTTTACTGGATGATTGGAATGAAGTTGGAAGGAGATGGAAAGGCACCTAGTCCAACCCATACTTGGACAGACTCCCCTCTTGAATATCTTTGACAAGTGGTCATCCAGCCTTTGCTCGAAGATCTCCAAGTATGGTAAACCCACTACCTAACAAAACAGATTACACTGCTTTTGTACAGCTATAAATATTAGCAATTTTTTAACAGCATCAAATTTAAATGTGGTCTTCAGTTGTTTTCAAAGATTTGCCCTAGTTGAGGACTCTGAAGCCAAGCAGTCCAAGTTTAATCTCCACTCTTTTTTTTGTTCTTTTTTTTGAAGGGGGAAGGAAGGCAATTGGGGTTATGTGACTCGCCCAAGGTCACATGGCTAGTAAGTGTTAAGTGTCTGAGGTCAAATTTGAACTCAGGTCCTCCTGACTCCAGGGCCAGTGCTTGATTCACTGTGCCACCTAGCTGCCCCTAATCTCCATTCTATACAACAGCTTGGAGACAGTTATTTCTCTTAATACCATTTTCCAGAGTCTTCTCTTTTTCAGAACAAATATCCTGAATTCCTTCACTGATCTCTCATATGACATGGTCTTCCAACCCTTCAGTATCCTAGATGCCTCTTCTGGACATCCTCAAGCTTGTCAATGTTTCTCCTAAAATGTGGAACCCAGAACCAAGCATAATACTTGAGATGTGGTCCGACCTCAGCAGCTTATCTTGGGACTGCAATCTTCCTTGAATTGAAAACAGTGCCTCTAATTAGTGAAACCTAAGACCACATGACAAATGCTGCTGAATGGAGTTTATAGTCCATTAAAATCTTTTGATCTTTCCCACACAAGTGAATGTATAGCCCTGCTTCTCCACCATGTACCTACAAAGCTGATAAAGTTCAAAGCATTGGACTTATATTTTTATATATATTATCTCAAAAAGTAGCTTGGAGTGGTGGATGGACAACAGGCTTCTGAGTTAGGAAAATGTGGGTTCACATTCTCCCTCTGACACACACTGTCTGTGTGATTCTGGGCAAGCTATTTAAGCTCTCAGAATTCCAGATAACTCTTTAAGGGGGGAGGAAGGGAAGGAAATAAGTGTTTCTATAGCCCCTACTATATGCCAGCCACTGAGCTAAGTGTTTTTTATCAACCTTATCTCATTTGATCCCCATTTTGTATCCCTTGCATTTAGCACAGTTCCTGGCATAGGTGCTTAATAAATGCTTACTAGCTGACTGAAAAGTTCTGTGCCTGACACATACTGGCTGTACAAACTTGGGAAAATTGTCTCAGTATTCTAGGCAACTCTATAGCCTGTAACCTGTAGAGACAGTCAAGGGAGTTTCTATCCCTCTACTGATAAAACAACAGGTCCATTCCCAATCCTGATTTTTAATACATAAAAATAACTGGGTAAAATGAACACAGTTAAAATTGCTGAAAGAATAAGATCTCTGAATATGTATATTCAACATTTCTCTTAATATATTTTTAATACTTGGGTTTAATCAGAAGTCATAGCGATAGTTCAATAACACTAATTCCAAAGTTCAAGGTTACAAGATACTAAGTGGTAGAGATGAGATTTGGACCTGATTCCTAATCCAACACTGTTTCCACTACAACACAGATACTCCATATATAAAAAGGGCTAAGGACATCTGACAATAATTCTTTTATTGTTCACTGAAACTCTATCACTTCAAGGTCGAATAAGGTAATCCCCCTTTCTCCTGTCTCCTTCCCCTTTTTCCCCCTCCCCTGATGATTTTACAAAATGGTTTATTTCGGAACATCAGAAGTTTCAAATTTGAATGGGAAAGGGAGAAAAATTGGCTCCAGCCACCGCAAACTTATGCTGCTTAATAATGTAGGTTACCTGCTTGTCTTTCTTGGGTGAAGCAGGCACAGGGCTTGGTTCCTGCTCCATCATTTCTATCATATTTGTGTCTTTTTCCTTTTCTTCATTATCTGATGGATCTAAGAAAAGAAGAACAAAACAAGGCACATTAAAAAGTATGAAAAGGAGAAACGGGTTCTCCTTTTCATTAAACAGAATGAATGAATGAAACAAAGAGTATTCATTAAAACACTCATGAACCAAGCGCTAATACAAATAATAACCCAAATAATACAAATTATGGAATACAAATAAAATGAAATGCACCTAGTCCAACTCATACTTGGACAGATTCTCCTCTTGAACATCTCTGACAAGTGGTCATCCAGCCTTTGCTTGAAGATCTCCAGGCATGGTAAACCCACTATCTAACAAAACAGATTACACTGCTTTTGTACAGCTATAATTATTAGCAATTTTTTAAACAACATCAAATTTAAATGTGGCCTTCAGCTGTTTTCAAAGATTTGTCCTAGTTGAGGCCTCTGAAGTTAAGTAGTCCAAGTCTAATATAAATAAAATACAAATAAAATACCCAAGAAATACAAATAAAATACCCAAATACACATAAAAAACCCAAGAAATCCCCTATCCTAAATAAGTCTATATCTTAATGGAGAGAGACCCTATCTATAAGAAAGTAGAGGAAATGGAGGGATTTGGAAAATTACAGGGATGGTGAATGGAATCATAGGTGGGAAGTTTGGCCAATTCAGACCTTTAAAGAATATATTCTTGAATTTCAAATCAATTTCTTGATTATAGATGATATATTTCACATGTGAGTTTCTAATGACTAAAACAATCACCAGGAATCTTCCAGTCATTAGAAACTGACAACTGAAATACATCATGTGTATTCAAGAAGTTGATTTGAAATTAAACAATATATTCTTTTTTTTTTTTTTTTTGCATTTTTGGAGGGTTAAGTAACTTGCCCAAGGTTACACGGCTAGTTTTTTTGTGTTGTGTCTGAGTCTGGAACCGAACTCAGGTCCTCCTGACTCTGGAGCTGGCGCTTTACTCACTGCGCCACCTAGCCACCCCAACATATTCTCTTAAAAAACATATTTCCACATTGGTCATACTGTGAAAGAAGAATACAAATAAAAGGGAAAAACCATGAGAAAAAAAAAAGAGAAAATAGTATGCTTTGATCTGCATTCAGACTGTAGTTCTTTCTCTGAATGTGGATAGCATTTTCCATCATAAGTCTTTTAGAATTGCTTTAGATCATTGTATTGTTGAGAAGACCCGAGTCTAGGATAGTGGATCAATGCACAATGTTGCTGTTACTGTTTACAGTGTTCTGGTTCTACTCACTTCACAGCATCAGTTCATGTAATTCTTTCCAGGTTTTTCTGAAATCTGCCTGCTCATCATAGCATTCATATACCACAACTTGTTCAGCCATTCCCCAATTGATGAGCATCCCCTCAATTCCCAATTCTTTTCCACCACAAAAAGAGCTGCTATAAATATTTTTGTACATGTGGGTCCTTTTTCATTTTTTATAATCTCTTTGGGATACAGACTTAGTAGACAATATATTCTTTAAAGGTTTCCTAAGCCTCTAAGACCTGTGAAGAATGCAGCCATTAATCTTTAAATAACATTTTTTTTAATATCCCACTGTCTACAGGAAGTCTCCCCCAACTCAGTGTCTTTTCTGTTAATTATTTCATATTTATCCTGTATATAGCTTGCTTTGCATCAATTTGTTTGCATGTTGTCTCCCCCATTAAACTATAAACCCTCGAGGGCAGGGGCTATCTTAATTTTACCTCTTTTGTATCCCCAGTGCTTATAAAAATACTGTGAAAATAAGTCAAATTCTTGTTCCAAAGCTTATATAGGAAACCTGCTAACACACAAAACAGGAGAATTTCATTTCACTGAAACTTGTATAAATTAGTCTGTTTCTTTAGCAGTGATCTGATACCATTCTGTGGATTTTGACAAGAAAAGGATTTTGAAAAGGGATTCTTATCTCTGTGATATCCATTAAGATAGTAGCCAAAGAGAACTGTTTTCCTTCAGGTGGGGCCTCTAAGACCTGCAGGCTGCAGGACTTTACCCCAGTCTCCAATTCTCCCGTTCTAATTGTGTAAATGTCAGGAAGCCCCATCAAGCAAATACCTCTTCTCTTGGTCCCAAGAGTCAATCAATCCTGGGCAATGAATCCAGCAGAGAACAGGCAGGCCTCTCCTTGCCTCTCCAATAACCAAAATGTCTCCCTAGAGGCACTAAAAGATTTCACTAAAAGAAATGCAGGACTTCCATGGCTGGAGACAGCCAGACTAAAGCAAGGGGTAAAGTAATATCCTTCTAACTCAGGCCAGAAAGGGCAGAGATGAATTAGAAGGATGAGCAAACACCCATCACCTGTGTCCTTTACAGAGAATCTGGGTCCAGCTTCCTAGTGGGAATCACATGCCTTTCCAAAAAAAATGATTAGAGTCTTTTGTTTTCCAAAGCACTGCAAGAAGCATAAGAGAGAAAGTTTCTGTTTTACAAACTGGGAAAAATATCCAGATACTATTTTTTTTTCCTGTGGGAAAAGAATGTCGAGAAAGACTGTGAAGTGACTAGGGACATGTCTCTTTGTCATCCATATACAGGGAAAAATCCATCACTATGCTTCCTTCATATGTCAAGTGTGGATAATAATAGTAATAATGATGATGATGGTGATTCTCAACTAAAATCCCACCTTCTCCAGGAAGCCTTCCCCAATTTCTTTTAATTGCAGAACTATTATGATTCCCATTTTATAGATGAAGAAACCGAGGCAGACAGAGGTTAAGTGACTTGTCCAAGGTCCCACAGTTAGTAAGTATCTGAGGCTGGATTAGAACTCAGGTCTTCCTGACTCCAGGTCCAGTGCTTTATCCACTGGACCACCTAGTGGCCTCATTACCAAGAGCCAGAGAGGTTAAGTGACCTGTATAGGGTTGTGTGGTTAGTATGTAATAGAACTAGTATGCTAGTGGCTGAAGACTTTCTTTTCACTATGTTCTGACTGCTTCTACCTAGTACAGACCTTCGTTATGATGTGCTGGAGCTGGGGTTGCAAAGGCCTAACAAGAGGCTTTCTGGTCCTCCCTCTACTGCTCTCAAACAATGCTTCCCACCCTTGCCAGGTTTGTCTTTGTTGTCCCCAGATGTGATCACACATCCAGTCACATTTTGCTTATTTTGCTCAGAACCTACTGACTCTTAATAATATTCAAATACTTTTGCTTGCTATTCAGAGCCCTTTGTATTATGGCATCTCTTTAACTTCATAGGTCTTAAAATTATAAATATATGTGTACACACACATATGTGTACATATGTATGGATATGTATATACACATATATATGTATGTATGTATGTTTGTTTCCCTTCCATATACTCTGTCATCTAGTCATAACTGATTATTTGTTGTCCTTCTAAATGCCTTGTACTTTTCCCTTCTCCATCTTCTTTTTGCCTTTGTTCCTGTCCTTCCTTATACTTGGAATGAGCTCCTTCCCCTCTCTGCTTACTGAATTCCTACCAGGCTCTAAAACCAAAATCAAATGCTGGCACCTCCATGAAGCCTTCACTAATCCTCTATGCACAGTTGGTGGTGCTTCCCCCACCCCCTGCTGCCAACACATATCATACATTTTGTTTAACTGTAATATCATTTGTGTATCTGTCAGCCTAACAACCCAACATGGGAAGAACCAAGTGAATGAAGAATGTCTATTGTCCAGATTATGAGAGACACGTGGATGGATATTTCATAGAGCTAGTATATCAATATACATGATGGGTAGGGACTGAGAATGGATAAAGAACTGGACCTAGAACTGAAGGTGTGGAGAGCAAGTGAGAGTGTCTATGTTTAATTACACAGTGCTTTTAAGGACTCCAGCCTTCTAAATGAACAAAAGGCCATCTTATTTTTTTTCCTTTTAAATTTATTTATTTTTAGTTTACAACATTCAGTTCCACAAATTTTTCAGTTACAAATTTTCTCCCCTTTCCTCTCTTCTCCCCATTCCCTCCCCAAGACGGCATTCAATCTGATATAGGTTCTCACATATACCTTTACTTTAAACATATTTTCACAACAGTTAAGTTGTAAAGAAGAATTATACGCAATGGAATGAACCATGAGTGGAAAGAAGAAACAAAACAAAACAAAAAAAGAGAGAAAGCAAATTACTTCAATCTGCATTCAGACTCCTTAATTCTTTCTCTGGATATGGATAGCCTTTTCCATCATCAACTTTTGGAGTTGTCTTAGAACCTTACCTTGCATTGCTGAGAAGAGCCAAGTCTATCAAAGTTAGTTCTCACAGATATAATGTATCTGTAATTGTGTACAATGTTCTCCTGGTTCTGCTCCCCTCACTCAGCATCAATTCACATAAGTCTTTCCAGGTTTTTCTGAAGTCTGCCTGCTCATCATTTCTTATAACACAATAGTATTCCATTACATTCATATACCACAACTTGTTTAGCCATTCCTCAATTGATGGGGATCCCCTTGATTTCCATTTTTTTTGCCACCACAAAAGAGCTACTATAAATATTTTTGTACATATGGGTCAAAAGGCCATCTTATTAAATACCAGTAGTCCTCCAGTGGTGACGAAACATGGACAATAACATCAGTGAACAGTTAAAAGCGAGTGCTACAATAAATTAATTGTGGCACTTAGGTGACACATTGGATAGAATAAGGCCTGGAGTCAGGAAGACCTGAGTTCATATCCTGCCCAAGACACTTACTAACATGATCCTAGACAAGTCATTAAAACCCTGTCCAACTCAGTTTGCTCATCTGTAAAATATGGATAATAAAAGTATGTATTTCACAAGGTTGCTGTGAGGATCAAATAAGATATGTAGAAGTGCTTTGCAAACCTTAAGGTACTTACTTTATAATTGTTAGCTACTATCATTGTATACATATGGTAGATATTTAGCTGTAAAGGACATTTTAGCTCTGGTTCTATAGCACATGCAGAGAAGACCAATGATATCTCCAGGTCCCTTCCAACACCCCATGACTTTCTGAATCCATTTAGTCAGATTTGATTGCATTTTACGTTTCTGGTGCCATATCATACCCCTGGAAGAGAGTTGTCTATTATCTGGGTAACTGATACTGCACAGTGCTGTGGACACAACTGTCCCTTAAAAGGCCAAAAGTTTTGATGACATTTATCATCCCTAAGGAGCAAGAATGCTAAACTTGCCCAAGATGTTCAGTTCTGGGAACAACTCCTCCAAGATTATGCTCCCAACTCCACATGTGACTCTCACAAGTATTAATTAGGGAAGAACATAGTTCCCACATTCAAATAGCATGACCACAAGGCTGAACAATGCAAAGGCCTTAGAGCCAAAAGAGCCATATATATTCCACTGCAGTTTATGAATTATTTTCAGAAAAAAAATTGCAGGACTAGAGAGGCTATACCAATGGATGCATGTCCCCTAAGTCTGAATTCACCCCTAGTGAACTTTTGTCTCTTCCCATATTCTTATTCTCTCTCTCTCTCTCTCTGTCTCTTTCTCTTTTTCTGTCTTGCTGCTGACCAAAAACATACACAAAATCATCTAGGCCTTTATAGAAAGGGCTAAAAAGACATTAGTGCTCAAAGAATCAATTCTCAGGAAAGTATAAATTTGATTTTAAATGGAAAAGATGACCCATAAAATTGGGACCCATAAATCACTGCAAAATCATTAGGCTAATGCTAAATTTGCTAAGGAATAGTGGGGGGGAAAAGCCATGAAGGCAATTGATGGTATGCTTTTCTTCAAAGTTTATTCACCACAATTAGAATTCAGATACTTGTTTATTTATCTTCTCTGTCCCACTTACCAGGAATACCCCTCCCCTTCCTTCTTAGTAAAATCCTACCTATCTTTCAACATCCAGTCTACGTCACTCCTCTGACTGCAGAGTCTTCCTAGACCATTCAAACCTGTAGTGATCTCTCTTCTCTCAACAACTCCAGCATTATTGTTGTTCAGTCATTTTTCAGGCCCGTTCAATTCTTCATGACCCCATTTGGGGTTTTCTTGGCAGAGATACTAGAGTGGTGCGCCATTTCCTTCTCCAGCTCTTTTTCCAGATGAGGAAACCGATGCAAACAGGGTTAAATGACTTGCCCAGGGTCATACAGGTAGGAAGTGCCCGAGGCCAGATTTGAACTCAGGAAGATGAGTCTTCCTGACTCCAGGCCCTGCACTCTAGCTACTGGACCACCTAGCTGGCCCCTAGCAATATTGGCCCTTACTATAAATTTGGCAATAAATCACTTATTGCCTTGGGACTTAACACTTGAATTGTAATTAAACAGTTTAACATGTTTATGTCTTAGCTCTTCAAATAAAAGGTCTTCTACACAATGTTCTCAGACTCAAATCAATTCAAGAGCTAAAATGTCAGATTATGTGTAAATTAAAACCTTTCCTGTACCTATAATATTCCAATTTCTAATTTCACAACAGAACAAATTTCAGTTCCCTCTCTCTGCAATATTCCTTCTATGTTGAAAAGGAATATTTATTCTAGAGTGCATTTTACACTAAGCAAAATGAGAAGTGTCCTGGAAAATGAAGAGATTCCAAGATGTACAGGACTTCTGATAATATCTATCTGGAACGGAATGGTCAAATTTATGCATATTTCTATTAATTACTATCAGGCATTGGAATAAAAAGCAATTTGTGAAAAATGTAGAAAACTAAGCTTTTATTTCATTTAGTATACTAGGGATCTAGTGGTATAATAATTGTAAAGTACTGAGCAAAGTGCCTGGCATGCAGTAAGTGCTATATAAATGGTAGTTATTATTACTATTACCATTTCAAATATTCCTGTGGGTGCTTATTATCTACTTTCCATATTTTTTTAATCAGTTTTTTCCTCTGTAAACAATTAAACATCCTAAGGAGAAAGTTTGCATCATTGAAATTTTTTTTTCTCATATCTGTCTTCTGCCCTTTACAAATTCTAGGTTTAAATGAAATATATTATGAGCCAAGTATTTAATAGAAGATGATTACCACATGGAGATGAGACTGTAAAAGAAGATTTGGTAAATTTATATTGGTAACCCTCAGAATATTTAAGGAAGTCTTCACACTGAGTTCTAGACTTGTTTTAGGAAAACATGGCATAAAATACTAATTATGCCTTAGATCCTTTAAAAACTTTCTTATTTGTAAATTTGCTCATTTATCCACTCACTTGAAAAATGGTTCACTAATCATTTCATCTGTAAGAATCATAACTTGTTCCCAGATCTGATGAGAAAGATAACCTCTTATAAGTATAATTTCTCTCTAGTCAGGAAAGGAGAAAGAGATCTCAAAATCCATGGTGGATTTGACCTTAATGTTAAAAAAAAAAAAAGGGAAGGGGTCAATCTAGAGGGATCCTATGGCTAAGGCATTAAATGGGCAGTTATAACTCATAAGCTCCTAAGGAGCCGGGACTCACTCTCTGAAGGGGAACCTATGTAGAATGAGCTTGATGTGCTGGAGTCTTTGAATAGAGCTGGGAGAGCCATATCCTTTGTGGTGCTAGGGATGTCGGCTTTGAAAATGGAACCTGCATGGTCTGGCCCATATATAGGCTCATACAGCACCTTTGTCCTTTCTTTGCTTGGGTTTGAATTCTGGTTTCGTTAGTCACTACCTGAGTGGTCTGGGGAAGTCCTTTAACCTCTCTGGGACTTCGTTTACTCATGTGTAAAAGCAAGGGATTGTACTAAAGGACTCTGAATGGTCTTTCCAGTTCTAAAGCTATGCTCCTATGTTGGAAGACTAGGTTCTGCTGTTTCTCACATGTGTGCATGCTGTACTTGCCAATAAATGCTTTCAGGCTTTGCCCTTGGATTGTGTCTCTGATCTCTGTCTAGGTGGACACTGTACCCAAATTAATCAAAATACGAATTAATCAGTATTTACACACACACACACACACACACACACAGAAAATATAATATACTACTGTGGTTTAGTGGAAAGAGTAATAAATGGAATGAGAAGGTGTGGATGTTAAATTGGCAATCTGTATAACCTTAGGCAATTTAATTAATCTCCCTGTGTCGTAGTTTGGGGTTTTCTTGTCAAAGATACTGGAACAGTTTATCATTTCCTTCTCCAGCTCATTTTACATATGAGGAAACTGACGCAAGCAGGGTTAAGTGACTTACTCTGGGTCACACAGCTAGAAGTGTCTAAGGCCAGATTTGAACTCAAGATGAGTCTTGACTTCAGGCCCAGCATTCTATCCACTGCAACACCTAGCTGCTCAGTTGAAATTGGGTTAGAAGAGCTTTAATGTCCTTTCCAGCTCTAAAAATGATGATTTTCTTTTGGTTTAAGCCAAATTTGACAATGAAACCCATGGCTACCCAATATTCTACTTAAAAGTGTTCCATAATTCTATGCCCAAAGGGCTATAAAACTACACATACCTTTTGACTCAGCAATACCACTGCAAGGTCTATACCCCAAAGACATAAGAAAAAAGGGGGGGGAGGGAGAAAGGATCTATTTGTACAAAAATATTTACAGTAGCTTTTTCTGTGGAGGAATTGGAATTGGATATTAATTGGAAATCAAGAAGATGTCCATCAATTGGAAAACAGTACAACAAGCAGTGGTATATTTGTGATGGAATATTATTTTGCCACAAGAAATGACAAGCAGGATGACCTCAGAAAAGCTTGGAAAGACATGATCTTGGAAAGAAAGAACATACAAAGTGAAGTGAGCAGAACCAGGAGAACACTGTACATGGTAACAGCAATATTATATGATGAAGCACCTAGTTGCTCTATATAACTTTATAAAATACTTTCCATACATTAATAATAATTACAATATTTATATAACACTACGTTCCAGGTACTGTTACATGCTTTACAATTATTATCTCATTTGATCCTCATAACAACCCTGGGAGTTAGGTACTATGATTATCCTCATTTTTATAGCTGAGGAAAATGAGGCAAACAGAAATTTAAGTAACTTGTCTAGGGTCACAAAGCTAGTAAATGTCTAAACTGGATTTCAACTCAGGTCTTCCTGGTTCTGGAGGCCCAGAGCTCTACACACTATGCCAGCCACCAGAAGCCTCTACCCTTATCATCAAGAAACAACAAAGTTCACGGAGTCTTTCTGAATCTTTCAGATAACCCTCACTATACAGATGTCATTTCCTATACTGTTTGTATAAGTCTGCTTGTTATCTTTTCATTACTTCATTAAGTATGGCCTAAAGTCCTGTGTAAATGATTCTCATTAAGTAAATATAGGAAAGGAGGTTTATGATTTGGTAGCTGACATTTTCACAACAGCCCTTTTTGGGGTAGTTATAATATCCAGGATTCCCTCCTACCCACCACTCTCCCTCCCCTTCCCCAAACATTTAGTGACTTCCCCTCTTCCACAGTTATCTTCAGACCTGACCCCCACATGCTCTCAGTTAAGTTGCTTCCACCATGGATATCCTCTGTGTATACTTGTCCTTTATTTTTATATTTCCTTCTTGTCTTTATTTTTATGCTTCCTCATATGGGACATCAGGGACTGCGGTGCTAGAGTCCAAACATGGTGGTTCTGCTGTCCTTGAGAGACAGAACAGTCTGTTATAGGAATCTTGAGAGTTCTTCTCCCTTTTTGGCATTCATTCTCTTCCCAGTTTCATAACATAACTGTTCCTGGGATGTTCTGGATCTCCTGCCAAGTCTCTTTCCCCCACTGTTCATGTTATTTATTGACTATAAAAATGTTTTGCTTCTATAGAACAAAGGGTCACTCTAAAGGCAGGTAGGTGGTGCAGTGGATGGGGCCTATAGTCAGGAAGTTGTTGTTCCATTGTGTGTGACTCTTCATGACTCCATTTGTGGTTTTCTTGTCAGAGATACTGGAGTGGTTTGCCATCTCCTTCTAGAGCTCATTTTCCAGATGAGGAAACTGATGCAAACAGGGTTAAGTGACTTGCCCAGGGTCACACAATTAGTAAGTACCTGAGGCCAGATGAGTCTTCCTGACTCCTCCAAACCCAGCACTCTATCCACTGCACCATTTAGCTGCCCATAATGGATTCCTGAAGTTTGAAGTATAAAAAATGAGATTAACGTTATTATTTGTGATGGTCATATTTACACCTAGGAACAATCCATTAACCTGTTAATCAATAATAGATAGTAATTAGTTAATTGTTGTGGGTAAGTACACACACACAGAAACACACCCCCTTATCCACTATCTGAGTTCAGGACCTCATCATTTTTAGTCCAGACTAATGACTTATGAACTTTTGTCTATTCGCCCCTGGTCTCTCTACTCTGAGATTGCCAACATTTATGTAGTTCTTTGAGATTTACATACATAAAGTATGTAAAAAAAAGTTTTCCATGCATTATCTCATTTGAACCTCACAACAACCTATGAGGAAGGTACCAGAGTTATTCTTACGTGCCACTTTTTTTTTTAAATGCTTTTTGGAGGTGGGAGGGCAGGACAATTGGGGTTAAGTGACTTGCCCAAGGTCACATGGCTAGTAAGTATTAAGTGTCTGAGGTCGGATTTGAACTCAGGTCCTCCTGACTTCAGGGTTGGTGCTCTATTCACTGTGCCACCTAGCCGTCCCTTAAACACCACTTTTATAGGTGAGGAAACAGGCTTAGAGAATTTAGAGATTTGCTTTTGGTCACACACGGTACCAGGCAGAGGTGGGATCTGAACCCTTGTCATCTCCTAACACCAAATCAAGCAATCTTTCCCCTACACTATACTGCCTTATTAAAACCACAGCTGTCAAAATAATCTTTCTTACACATAGGTCTGGCCATGACACAGAGCTGGTTAAAAAAACCCTCAATGACTTCCTACTGTGTATAGCACAAAATATGAGAGCTCTTTGGCTTGGCTTTTAAGGCCTTCCATGATCTAGCCCCAACTCAGCCTTGTTTTGCATTGCTTTCTTTGAGATCCTTTTTGGGTCAAATGAAGCTGCTATCTGCTCCTCTGTTAAATTCTGTAGCATAGCCAGGACCCTCTTTCCTGGAAAACACACTCCCCTTCCTCAGCTAGGCCTGTTGTAATCTACCTTTCTTTGAGTTCGAGGGCTCAGATATTTCCTAAGTGAACTCTTCCCTCATTCATCATTCAGCTGAAAGTGACCTTCCCTTCTCAGATATTCTTAAGAGTACTTTCCTTTGCTCCCATTATATTTTACCTTTTATTTCTGGGCATGGCATTTTCAGAGTCTAGCAAAGGTGGCAAATGGTTGTTGTTCAGTTGTGTCTGACTCCTCATGACTCCATGGCCCATATCATGCTAATACTGATCATGGACTTTTCTTGGTAAAGATAACTAGGGTGGTTTGCCACCTCCTTTTCTGTACTGGCAGATCATAAGTGTTTAATAAAAATCTTCTGAATGAAGGAAGTAATGATGTCTTCAAAAGAAAATGATTTCCTATTTTTGTGTAGTTCTTCTGAAATATTATTACAATTGGTGTGAGCCTCTGTGTAGAGCCAGTCATATAGTACACAGCTCAAATAATACATTGATATGTCTTTGTACCCATTCTTTTCCAGATAGAGACACAGATTCAGATTCTCAAGTTCCCTATTTCAAGGACTGAGCTGTTACAACTATCAAAATGGGGTTGTCCAGCTAGATCTATAAAACAGGATACATTTTATAGGAGCTGAGAAACAGCTATTTCCCCATTCCAGTCTTAAAAGGGAGGACAAGCCATAAGACTCAGGGGTGTATATTAAGACTGTGAAGAAAGTTTATTTACTTAAAGAAATGTGACATGTAGCTAGTTAAGTCTTCAGTTTATGAAAGATAATGGCCTGGTGTGTGAAAATAAGAGGGTAAGAAGGATGTATACATAGTAATTTCAGCAGGTTTCCATTTGTGATTAATGAAAAAAAGGAAACAGCAATAAACAGAGAGTGAAAAAAATGAAGGGGGAGGAGAAACCCGAACTCTGAATTGAAGGTGAAAAGAATTGCATGAAAGCTTTGGGGAAGGGGCTACAGAGAAATAACTTCCATTCCCTCCCATCATTTCTTTAGTAAAACAAAAGACACTATTAAATAAAGACAACACTAGTCTGCAGAGGAAGAAATGAAAACATGGAAAATTCAGTTAAATATAACAATCTGTGAGGATTGAATTTCTCTAAATAGAATGGAGAAGATTCCCTATAGTACCTGGTAAAGATATTACGGACTCTAGGGAGAATCTCTTGCTTTTAGGGAATGCTTAGAAACAGGTATTAGACAAAGACATAGACTTTACTTTCCCCTAGACTGTTCCATGTTGGGAATTTAACTAGATATATTATTTTTAACATAATTAAACATTTACTGAACTCCATTTATATGGTTATTACTCATACTGCAGGATTCTATGCATTTCCCTAGCGGCGGCTACCATGCTCTGCCTTTAAAAAATGTTTCAATGTTCATAAAAAGACTAATGTTATTATAAAAATGATTTATTTCTTGTCTTAGTCTACTTTCATATTCTTTATTTTTTCTAAAAAGGAGAAGAAATAGTAATAAAACACCAACTCTAAAGAGTTATGTAAAGGATATATATATGCATATATATAAAATATTAAAATGGAAGAATTATACTTAAAGGTTCTTTTCCTATGTATAAAGAAATAAAAGTGACCCTTCAAGTGATAAACACATGCCTACCATCTGTAAAGAGTAGCTTGAACGAGATAATTTACGTTAAATACTTTTCCAACCTTAAGGTGCTATATAAATTTTAGCTCTTGTTCTTACTGTTCAACCAAGTGAAGAAATGGTGAAAATGAATCAAATTTAAATTTTGGCATGAAACATTTGACTGCTAATGGTAGCTACAGAGTTCTGTTTGTCCTGAGCTCTCTGGGATGTAGCTTTTGTTTTGTGCAGTTGTATCTGACTTCACATGACTCCATGAACATTTTTTTCCATGTGGTTTTCTTGGCTGAGATACTTGAGTAGTTTGCCATTTCCTTCTTCAGTGTGTACCCACTTTACAGATGAAGAACTAAGGCAAATAGGGATTAAGTGACTTGCCCAGGGTCACACAGTTGGGACATGTCTGAGGTTGTATTTGAACTCAGATCTTTCCTACTCCAAGCCTGGTGCCCCAGTTTCTATCTAAAGCATCTCCAACTGGGAGATTGGAAACTATAGATCCCCAAATCTTCTTCAGCAGACATCTAAATTAGTTGTGGCTGTAAGGGGGAAGGGATGGAGTTCAGCAGAATCCAAAAATCTGCTGCTGTATTATAGACCTTGTCTGATATCATGTTTTGTTAAAAATGAGATGCATATTGCTACTTTGAATTTCTGAAGGGATTTTTCATCATAAAAACAAAAGTGGGTGAGAACCTATTAATTCATCAATATTCTGAATACTTCCTGAGATTCAGAAAAATGGTATGCATTATTTCTTCTACACTCGAAAAAGAGGAAATCTCCTACTGAGATAACAAACCCCAACCAAATAGTTCATCTGAATGTAATCATTTCATAAACAAAATTTTCAATGGCAAACATTAACACAATTCTTTTTGTTGTTGTTCAGTTGTGTCTAACTCTTTGTGATTCCATTTGGGGGTCTCTTGGCAAAGATACTCGAATAGTTTGCCATTTCCTTTTTTAGCTCATTTTATGGATAAGGAAACTGAGGCAAACAGGGTTAAGTGACTTGCCCAAGGTCATACAACTAAAAGTTGAACTCAGGAGGAAGAGTCTCCCTCATTCAACTACAGTTCTCTATCCATTGCACCATCAACTTGCTGGACACAGCTCTTTCTATTTTGCCAAATATTTTTTAAAAATCCCTGAAAATAAAGTATCCTCTGCTATATATATTTTCTCGTATAGGACCTGTGTTGAAGAGTTATCTTTATTGGCTTTATTGATTTTTTTTAAAGCCTATGCATTTTGTTTGGACACAGATACTTGTAGACACTTGCCACTGCCTAAGGGTATTCACTGATAGTGTAGTTCACTTTCTACTTTTGTAGTTTATCAACTCTATAGCAAGGCAAGATGTATCCTTTAACTAATGGCACCAACACTGTCCACTCTATTTGACCTGGCTTATGCTGTTATTGGCTTACTGTATCCCAACTTCTACCTTCCCTATAATCTTTATTTTAATTTATATGCAGCAAAAGATAAGACCAAATATGCACAGACCTTACTTTATTCCTGTAAATTTCATTGAAGTTGTAGCAGCAAGCACCCTAGCATACTGAGGGTGGCTGCCAGCACAGATCCTTAGATCTGCTTTTCTAAAGGAAAGCAACTCAAAATGGGTTAACAATCTTCCTTTAATCAAACATATGTCATTTACCTGGTTCAGGGGAAAAAGGTCAGCACCCCGAACTTCAGAGAATACAAACAAGTTACAAGCAGACAACAAATACAGAGAAACATCAGCAGATAGGCTTCCAACTGTCTGACCATTACATCCATACCTAGTCAGTTACCAGAGAGGGAAGCACCAACATCTGGGTTTTCAAAGCCAGGGGGCTCAATGGCTGCCCAGAATTTCGTCTGGACAAATCACACAATTCTTCTCAAAGTGAGCCCCAAAGCAAAATCTCACATCAGGGTATATATAGCCTTCCCCTGGGTCAGAGAATGTCACAACCCTCTTGACCCACTGCCCAATCACAAAGCACCAAGGCGTGGGCATTCCTGAAAAACAAGCCTCCCGCCACAGGCTCTAGGTGACCACATTCAGACTATTCGGGGGCAGAGTATATTTTCAAATCAAGGAAGGTTCTCAGAGTCACAAGCCTATCAAAGGGCCTAGGGGCAGGGAAGATTTTAAATTCCCATTCCCATAACAGAAGTCAGGATGGCCCCTTCACTCATAGTAAGAGTCTAGAAGAATCACCTACATTATCAATGAGAAGACACTAGTAATGGAAAAAACAATCTGAGCTATAGTGATAGATGAACAGACCCTTGGAACTTGGCAGTTTTCTCAATTTATTCATAGTCCAGTAGTATCATATGAGACTGAGTCAACAAGGTGGCAGATTAGATTCAGGGTGCAGCCTGAGTATACTTCAGCGTTTACTTCATAAAAAGGGGCAGTCAACAATGACTTAGGAGAGAGACCTTGCCAGTCTGCTTACTCCCTCTACCTGTATGTACTCTTTGATATCCAGTGACACTGGTCTCCTTGCTATTACTTGGACAAGATACTCTATTCCCAACTCTGGACATTTTCATTGGCTGTCCCTGGTCTCATCCCTGAAACACTCCCTCCTCCTTTCTACCTCCTGGCTTCCTTCAAGTCCCAGTTAAAACCCCACTTCCTTAACTAAACCGTATCATTGATATTTTACTTTTTTCTCCCCAATTACATGTAAAAACAATTTTTAACATGTGTTTTTAAAAACTGAGGTCCATACTCTCTCCCTCCCTTCTTTCCTTCCTCCTCCCTGAGACAACTGAAACAATTTGATCTAGGTTACACATGTGCTGTCATACAAAGTATATTTCCATATCTGCCACGACAAAACCCCTTTCGTGATAGTCACCTTAATTTGAGTGCCTTAGTCTATTCAATTTGTCCTTGTACATCACTTATTTGTAGGTAGTTCTCTGCATGTTGTCTCCTTCACTTGGTTGGGGGCTCCTTGAGAGCAGGGACTTTTTTTTGGCCTTTCTTTGTATCCCTAGCACTTAGTATAATGCCTAGTGCACAGCAGGTGATTAATAGTTGCTTACTGACTGACTGAAGAATATACCTAGAGATATAGCAGGCTATTCCTTTTCAGGATTATGTATTTCAGGCACCTGGCTAAAAAGACTGTTTTCTGAGTGAAATCTAGGTAACAGAGAATATTTCTGTGTGATTTGTATGGGGGTAGAGGGGTAGTATCCTCACTGATGAAATCTTGGATGTGAAGTATTCAAGTTTAATTTGAAAGGATAAAGGGAGAAGCCAAGAACTCATGAAAGGCGAGCTCTCACTAAAGCACTGAGGTTGGACAACAATATCCCAACTCATTCTTGCTAGGGCAACGCTACAAAACATTATTACTGTGTTTCAATATTTGGGGAACTCCCACAACATGCCATGTGTCATTTATGAGCATTTACATTCTAAGTTAGCATCATACATATGTCACATAGGTAGAACAAAAATGACACAAAAAGGGGGGTAGCGGCTGGACCTGTAATTACAGGTATTGGGAATCCTTGGGTGAAGAAACTCTCTCTGCCAAGGCAGGCTGGCATCTTCTCATAAACTTGGAGTCTTAAGAGATTTGCCCTACATGACCTGCTCCAAGTCCCAGAGCTAGTCCTTATGAGAGGCAGAATTTGAACACAACTCATCATATCCATAAGGCCAGCTCTCTATCCATTATTCCACAATGATTCAACACACATTTATTCTTTCTGAAGGCAAATGTTCAGATTTGTTAAAAATTTTAAGTCTTATAGCAATTGAAAGTTAGCAAAACTACTTTATTTTCAACCACTCCATGAATTAAGTACATAATTTTGGTATTTAAAGGCATACTTTATCACAACTTCACTCACTTCTCCCTATAATTTTCTTTCTTTCTTTTGCTTTTTGGAGGGCAATTGGGGTTAAGTGACCTGCCCAAGGTCACACGGCTAATTTTTTGTGTTAAGTGTCTGAGGCCACATTTGAACTCAGGTCCTCTTGCCTCCAGGGCCGGTGTTCTATTCACTGTGCCACCTAGCTGCCCTGCCCTATAATTTTCCCTCAGTATCAGAGAATACTTAATAAAGAGAAGCAATATTTCTAATATCTATATGCCTAAGACAAGGCCAACCACTAACCACTATCATCTTTTTTCTCTAATCCTAGATACATGTAAAAAGTAGATGAAAGGGAATGGTAATTGTCAAACAAAGATTTCTAAGCTATGGACTCAACTTAGATCATTTAACTAATCTTTCTGGGCCTAAGCTTCCTTATCTACAAAATTAGGTCCCTTCTAAATCTCACACTGTGTAATTCTATCATTTTGGAGGGCCGACAGAGTTAGACTCAGAATTATCCTAAATAATACTAATAATTTATCACTAAATCAGGGTGACTATGGCAGAACCCACTAGCTTGGGGGACTTTAGGCTTTGGGGGTTACCATGTTGCCAGTTCTATGTAATAACTCAGGGAATAAACTATTGATAGAGAGGGTGTTGCTGAAAAAAAAAAAGGCCCAAGAGTCTATTATAAAAACTGCTTTATGTATATAATCTGTTCATATACTATCATCTCACCTCTAACACCTGGCATTAGTAAGGCCAAGTGGTGGAGTACCCCATTTCCCTCCACTTTTCCTCCCTTCCAAAAGGCCCATAGAAATTATTGCTGTTGGCGGGAGAGGGGAGAACCACCTGTGTTATTTGCCCCAGGTGTACTCACTCATTCCCACTCTGGAGAGTCCTGGTCTACCCACGTAGGGTGAGGGTCGTGAAAGGAACAAGATAGCCTACTGAAGCTTAGGGGATGATCAGGAGGTCAGAGCTGCCTTACCTATACTACACCTTCCAGCTCAACTCCACACGAAAGACCAGAAGGGGAAAGACAGATGCCTCTAACTGTAGTCAGTGGCTAGGTGTGCAAAAACCAGAGAGCATGAATTATTACCAGCTTCTTGACTATGTCACTGACATCAGTGTCAAAGGCAAATGGGGGGGGACCCCCAAACTTAGTCTAACTCCCAATTTTCAAGTTATTGTTAGATTTGAAATTTCTCTCATTGCAGAGATTTTATTTTGGAAAAATGCCAAAAACACACTTTTACCATATTTAAGTAACTGGAACATGAAAAAAAAAACGCTGATATTTTTAAAAGCTATATAAACCATAACCAGATGCTTTCAAATAGCCCCTTCCGTGTACATAGCACCTTCCATTCAGTCTGGGATTCATTTTATTCACTCTTGGACTATAGCCACCTTAAGGAGAAAATGGTAATTATGTAGGAACCATGGCAATGCCACATAACACCTCTAGACGGGAAATAAACAGGAACAGTGTATCCGATTCTCCCTCTCAGTAGGTTTGCATAACCTTGGCCATTATAATGCCTAAGATTTTCGGAAAAAGCCAAATGGGAAGCTGGCATGAAGTCAACAAACGTGCAAACTGAAAATTACATCATGGCTAGGGTTCTTATAAAAAGCATGAAGGTCACAGGTGATCAAGTTTAGACCAGGATTGAGGCTGCATAGCTCACCTGAAAGATCACACCTCTTTGGAGCTCTGGTCCAATTAATATTGGGAAAGGGCATTGGCTTGGGCGCTCGGGGGGAAATGTGGGAGAAATAATTCATGAAATGACGCCCAAGTTGCTTGTAAACACAGTCCTGTGGAAATGCTAAATGAAGGAATAAAAAGTTAGTGTGACACTTTTTCCGCCACTACCACTAGTTCCTGTAAGGCCTTGGATCGCTGTCAGAGTCTTTCATTTATTCATTTTACTAGGACCACCCTGCCTTAACTTGAGAGGGCTAAGGGAGTGGAGCCCTGCTGTACGACTGCAATTGGAAAGTTTCAAAGTGGCTGTTTTTGAGCGTCCGGTTTGGCACAAAATGCTTTTCTGAATTAGAAAGGCAAGTTGTCTTTCATTTTATGATGTCAAGGTATTTGGGACTAAAATAAAGAGCACTAAACACTTAAAACATACTATCATGTACATAAAAGGACATTTAGCTTTAGAAAAAAACAAAAAGAAAACATCACATCAGGCATCAGAAGACAGAAAAAAAAAAGGAGGATGCACAGTAAAGTTTAAAGGGAGTTGGATTTGAAGTCAGAAAACACAAGTTTGAATTCTGACTCTAGTACTTACTATCTGAGTGACCCTGAAAAGGTCACTTCATATCTCTGGGCTTCCTTCACTCCCTCATCCAGAATTGAAGGAGTTGAAGAAGTTGACCATTTGTATTGTCAGGAATAAATTCACTAAAAGTAAACTGAGGTAGAGATTTCAAGCATAATCAGTTTATTATCAGTGACACATATAACTTAACAAAGTGGGTCAGTGGCTTCAGAGAGGCCAGCAACCCCAATGAAAAGGGGGTGAGGAAACCCTCTTTATTAACATTCAGGAAAGGAGGGGATCTGGGTAATATCAAGTTGAAGGAATGTCATTGCCTCTACCTTGCTCTGACCAGTAGTTTCCAACTGCCCCCAAGAAGACCCCTGCTCCCCTATAAGTTTCTAACCACCCTTCTTCCCAGACACAGATAGTTTCAAGGACATTTCTTCACGTTGCTCCTATAGTTGCTCAACAGCTTCAACTCTGTCTTCCTGCAGTTCAGTTGTTCTGTGCATCCAGACTATGTGCCCTCTTGCTGTTTCCCAAAATTATACCCTATAAGGATCCCCTTCTCCCCAGTATCCCAGTCAGAATAAGGCAGGGTGTTATCCTGAATTTCAATTCCTTGACTCTGAATAAATGCCTCACTTTATTCACTGACCACTTAGTTGGTCTGAGTTTTTTCCAGGTCGACAGTAGTTTTGGAACCTTACAATTGGTTGGTTATACTAGGAAAAGTGGGTTGGCACTCCTTCTCTGACAATTAAAGAATGTTAATTGTTTCATGGTACTCATCTGCCTCTTCTAATCTTGACCAGGAGATCAGAATCACCAAGTAGGTTGATCCCTTGAGAAAGATCAAACTTCTAACTGCACAAGGACAGTAAAGGACAGATGGATTGGCTTTTGCAGGGACGGCACCAGGTTAAGTTCACTGGGGTTTAGACAACAAGCAGATGTTAACCAGGGTTAACTACATGAATGATAACAACATTCCCTTTCAAACACAATTTTTTTTCTTTTTTGGAGGGGAAAAGGCAGGGCAATTGGGGTTAAGTGATTTGCCCAAGGTCACACAGCTAGCAAGTGTTAAGGGTCTGAGGTCACATTTGAACTCAGGTCCTCCTGACTCCAGGGGCCAATTACCCTATTCACTGTGCCACCTAATCGTCCCCTCAAAGACAATTTTAAACTAAGTCAGAGGGAAAACTGCATTCTGAACAAGGTGAGTTCAGGCAGATACTAACTCAACTATAAAAATTAATGCAGCATAAAATCAATTACATTGTAAAATCAATACAGCAGAAGTCAGAGATAATATTTATTTTTGTCTTTTCACAGTATTCTGGCTAATTTAGGTTATGGAATCTATACAGTCCCTCCTAGCTCTTTTTGGATCTTATCTGTTAATACTCTGATTCAAAAGCCAAATGGGAAACTAAGGGGGTAGGGGTGATGGTAATATGCTACAATTATTCCTTTCTTTTCTTCCTCACCTCCCCTAATTATCACTGAATTGCTAAAAAGGGGTATGGATAGAGCAAAAAGATTCGTGCAGTAAGATCAATTGATAAGGCTACTGAGAACTAATATGCCACCAGGAGAGCATTATGTAATAGTATCAGAATAGGACACTTTAGGAATGTCTCATAGCTGAAGCAGCTGACCTGTGGTATTCTGGCTCATTCAGGGTACACGAAATAGATCCTAAAACCTGGATCAAAGTACAGATACATGCAACCCAAAGAATTAGCGCTTCAATTTCTCATACTAAATAACAGCAACAACAAATCGTGAATACAGTTTTTAACTGATAAAAAGTGAGAACAGCTGGAGTATCTGCACCTATAATTCCAAAATACTGCACCCAAGTACATTATATAATTCATTCTGTATTTCTTTTGTCTTTTTTTTTGGGGGGGGAGTTGGGGGTTAAGTGACTTGCCCAAGGTCACATAGCTAGTGAGTGTCTGAGGTCATATTTGAACTCAGGTACTACTGACTCTAGGGTTGGTGCTCTATCCACTGTGTGACCTAGCTGCCCCCATTCTGTTTTTCGAAATGGTTTTTAATGTAATCATTTCTTACTTATTCAGGGGTAATGCCCTAATTTGTGGATTAACTAGTACTCTGTCATTGCACTTTTACTATTAATAATACCCTCATCAGGTAAGGTTATAGGAAGAGAGATGAAATAAAGTTCACAATAGACAATCTTACTGCTGATGAAATGTCTCAGTGAGGAGCAATTCGGTTCACTGGTCAGAGATTTGGCCTCAGTCAGGAGGAATAGTTGTGTGATCCTGGGCCAAAAACATTTAACCTCCCAAGTAATTCTCAAAGACTAATTTTGCATAACAGTTTCTGATAAGTCACTGAAGAGAGAGTTTTCTTCACCTGGAGTTCCTTACCTTATTGAAATCACAGGATCTAACTCCTTACCCTCCCCCTCCCCTCCCAAAAAAAGTCTGCCAAGGAAGCATATGCTTTTTAAGGTAGGTTGAGTATCTACTCTTCTCATTCCCTAATACCACAGATAATTGATAGTTGTCAAAAAGGCTGTCATGAGGAATCATTGCATTTTTTCTTAGGCTCCTGACTCTGCCCCTAAATGACAGGGTGACCTTAGGTAAATCTCTGAATCTTCTTTGTTCTCAGTTTCTTCATTTAAAATTAAAGGACTGAATAAAATGGTCTCTAAAGTCTCTCCCAACAAGATTCTCTGACTGTTCACTTCCTCAAAATAACTACAGTAGTAGGTGGACCCCTATCAAGGGTCTACCAGTGGGACCCACCTTTAGTAAGTGTTTGTCACTGCAAAATACATTAACTATCCTTTAAAATAATTTTGGGGGTCATGATTTTATTCTTTTTTTTGCCTTTTGGAGGGCAATTGGGGTTAAGTAACTTGCCCAAGGTTACACGGCTAGTTTTTTTTTTTTTGTGTGTGGGTGTTAAGTATCTGAGGCCAGAACTGAACTTGGGTCCTCCTGACTCCGAGGCCGGTGCTTTACTCACTGTGCCACCCAGCCACCCTGATTTTATTCTTTTTTTTTAAATGAAAAACATCTATTATTAACAAAACCAGCATTTCCATAACACAGTACAATAAAAAAAAGATGATTGCACTTGAAACTGCAAATCTACCATGTATGACTTGCTCTACATATATGTATATATGCATATATATATATAGTGCATATACATATTCTTGCTTCTTTATCATTTTAAAATATGAGCAGTCTTATGCCTTCTGAGTACCTGCCAAGTATTCTATGGTAACCATAGTTACTGGAAGTCTACAGGAGAAAAATATAGTATTGGGCTTCCTTAAACCATTTACATCTATGGTTGGAAAAGAGCTTCGAGAAATTGAGAATGACTCTGACGAGATGTATGAACCAGTAAGAGTATTACAGCTTGAGGATGTGCATTGTATTTTTGTTACATGTAATGACTCAAGATGACCTCAGTTATTTGAACAGCATGGAGGTCCAAGTAAAACTGTCTAGTTTAACTAGGGCATTACTATAAAACACATGGATCATGTGTTTTACTTACTGTAGCTCATAAAAATAAGAACACTGAAGAAATGATTGCAATCAGAGGCAGGGGGAAGGCGGGGATTAGGGTAGAATATTGTTGCTATTGCGTCATTTTTGACAGGTTGTTCCAGACATATTTCAGGCTTTACAAATGAAAAGAGAATGTGCTCACTGCTTAGAACAGAGGATCAGCAAATAATCTGCTTATGGATAATGGAGAGTCAGCTGTATTTTCACAAATATCCATTCATATGTCTGCAAGTATATCTTCCTAGCTAAGTTTTGGAATGGAACATTCTTTCACAACTACTTCAAAGCTCCTTCTGAGAGAAGAGAGACACTGATTATAATAGGCCAGCAAATGCAAAGAATCACCGGTTTAATCTGTGAGGTCATTGGATAATTCCCCACCCTTACCCCCTTTAACTTTACAAAGGAGAAAATTGAGATAATGACTTGATCAAAGTTTACTGTTGTTTAGTTTTCAGTCATATCCCAATTCTATGACTCTATTTGGGTTTTTCTTGGCAGTGCTACTGGAGTGGCTTGCCATTTCTGTCTCCAGCTCATTTTACAGAGGAGGAAACTGATGCAAAGAGGGTTAAGTGACTTGCCCAGGGTCACACAGTACCTAAGGCCAGATTTGAACTCAGGAAGATGGTACTCTATCCACTGTGCCATCTACCTGCCCTGGTCAGTGTGAATGCTTTAAGTAGCAGAGTCAGGATTAGAACTCAGATCTTCAGAGCCGAAATTCACTTTTTTCTAATCTACCGTTCAAGTTATAATTTAGTATAATATTTAAAAAACAACAGATTTCCACAATACTTTAGATAAAGTTGTTAAAGAAAAAAAAAGGTTTGTTTTCTTCGTAGTCCTATCATCTTCTTAGCAAAGCAAATAGAAATTTATGACTGGAAATTATAAAATCATTTGCCATATACCTACCATTCAAATTATTCACTAAAAAGGTTGTTTATCATGCATCTGAAGTAGCAGCAGGACTGAGGTTCCTTCTAGGAGGCTTTTAACCTTGGCTGAAATTTGCACATGCATCTGAAATGACCTTCTGGAGGGTGCCCTCAAAAGCCTCCTGCCAAAGAGGGTGGTATTGACAGATGTGAATTTCAGCTGACACATTCATGTACACACATAAACACACACACACAGCATGTACCTGTCATTACTTGTCTACTCTGGGCAGATGGCTAGCTGCTTCTGAGTCTCTTCGCACCAGAGTCTAATCTGTTCCTTTCTTCTCTAAAAACTGACAAGCTCAGGGGTCAGTGTTCTGAGAAGGTCCTCTGCCTTCAGAGTATGAAGAGTGCTGGACAGAGAGTGAGGGGGGTTCTATTTCGTGTTTGGTCCCAGGCAGGGACAGGGTCCTCACCTCCTCTCCTTTGCACTGCTACTGTTTCGGGTCTTGGTCTGCACAGTGCCCTTGTTTTGGCAGGTGGCAGAATAAAAACTGAGAAAGGATCAAAAAAAAGAAAAAAGAAAAGAGAAAAGGATCACAGTTGGTTGCAGGAAACCCTAGGATTCCTCTACCTGCAGAGACAACCTTACTGGGAGTTCTGAGAAAAAAAAAAAACAGTGGTCAGTTTCTTTAGTGAATGATTGAGAAACTGGACTCTGGAGTGATTAAGAAGAGAGAGCTGCCAGGAAATAATAGAAACCTTAAAGAGAAGGCATACAAACAGTAAGGTAAGCTTGTTTTATTCCACGTTTGTTGTCATCACTAAGAAGCAGGTGGTGGTATTCTATTTCCTTGTAATCCAGGAGATGGGAATTGAAAACACTGCTGTCCAGGAGGGAGAGTGGTGTGACTTATTTTTAGCAGTCTCAAAATAGATATGGCAATTCTCAGGTATGATAACTTATGATGGACCAGATTTAAAGGAATAAGAGACATCTGAAAAAAATAGTGGAAATGCTATGCCTAAATATGTGACTTCGATGTTAAATGAAATAATATTGTGCTAAATGAAAATCAGGCACAGGCATACCTTGTTTTATTGTGCTTCACTTTATTGCATTTTGCAGATAAAACGTTTTTAAACAAACGAGCAAGTCTATTGGTGCTATTTTTCCAATAGCATGTGCTCACATCATGTTTCTGTGTCTCATTTTGGCAATTCTCACAATATTTCAAACTTTTTCACCATGATTATATCTGTTATGGTGATTAGTGATCCTTGACGTTATTACTGTAATTGTTTTAGGGTGCCATGAACTGTGCACATATAAGATGGCAAACTTAATAAATGTTGTGTGTATTCTGACCTGCCATTCCCCCATCTCTCTCTCTCTCCTTGGATCTCCCTATTCTCTGAGACACAACAATATTGAAACCAGGCCAATTAATAACCCTACAGTGGCCTCTAAGGATTTAAGTGAAAGGAAGAGTTGATTAATACAGCAAACTTCACAGGAAACTTCATTGTTGTCTTATTTTAAGAAATTACCACAGCCATCCTTCAGCAACCACCTCCCTAATCAGTCAGCAGATACCAATATCAAGGCAAGACCCTCCATCAGTAAAAAGATTACAACTCACTGAAGGCTTAGATGATGGTTAGCATTTCTTAGCAATAAACTATTTTTAAATTAAGGTATGTTCATTTTTTTAGACATAATACTATTGCACACTTAATAAGACTACAGTATTGTGTAAACATAACTTTTACATGCACTGGGAAACAAATGAATTCATGTGACTTGCTTTATTGTGGTATTTGCTTTATTAGGGTGCTCTGGAACAAAACCCACAATATCTCTGAAGTATGCCTGTACTCAATTTAAGCCTTGCTTCAAGGACTCATGATCTCACTAAACCAGAGAGGGCTATTCACCCCCTCTCTCCCCAAACTTAGTGGAAATACTTTATAAATTGTGCCCCTGAAAAAAAGAAAAATTCATAGCTTGGAGGGTGAGCTCTCTGGTAATGAGCATCTTTAAAACCTGGCTAGGTTGGTTCGTGAACTCATGACACACAGTCTGTTATCAGTTTTCTACTCAAAGTCTCTTTATCTTGTTAAGATCTGTTAAAGCTTGTACTCTTGTGAAAAAACCCAGGGTCACTTCTAACTCACAATAAACCATCAGAGTAGGAGTTAAGACAAAAGAAAGGTTTAAATTATAGGTCATATAGTTATCTTCTTAAAGGTAGGAAAACATAAGTAAACTCTAGTTTAGGAAATAATGCTTTTTTTTTCTCATTTGAGACTATTAAAAAATAATTCAAAACCATGACCAAGGTTGATGAAATGGGCATAATGTATGGTATAGTGTATATATAAGCTATAGTAGGTGGGAAATGCACATAGTGGCTGTTATCCTAAATGGGGAACCATATTTTAACAATATTGTAGGTTATGGAAAGTTATAGAAAGTCAAAAATAAAACTCAACAATTCAATAATGGATTGGATTTTTTTTTTAGTTGTTCCATTTGATCTTCTCTCTCTACAACCTTTCTCAGTTATTACTTTAATTCAAGTGCTCATTACTTCTTGACTTAATTATTACAATTGGTTTCCTGGAGTCTCATCTCTTCCCTTAACAATCCACCCTCCACCTCACTGCCAAATGATGACCCTAAAGATGGATTTGACCATGTCACTCAATATTCTTCAGTGGACCTCTATTGCCTTGAAGATAAAATGCAAAATCCTTGGCCTGGCTTAAGCCCTCCACAATATGGCTCACACCTATTTTTCCAGTCTTATTCCATATTATTTTCTTTTATACACACTTTATTTCAGGCTAACAGGCCTCTCTATTTTTGCATAAGCTACAGGCTATGTCTGGAATGTATTCCCTACTCACCTCTCCCTCTTAGGAGCCCTATCTTTCTTCAAAGCATAGGCCAAGTTCTCCCTGTATGAGTTCTTTCCTTATCCTTCTGACGTGTTCCTGCTTTCCAACTCTTAAATTAATGAGCTAATATTACCTTGTACTTTGTATTTATTTGTCTATGTACATATCACGTTATTCCAGTAGAATGCAAACTCCTTGAGGGCAGGGACAAGTCAATTTTTTTTTTTTATACCTCAGCAATTAACACAGTACTTTGCAAATAGGAGGGGCTTATTAAGTTGTCTGTTGAATTATACTGAATTATTTGATGTTCAGACAAAAAGTCCCATCAACAAGGATTTATTAAATTCCTACTACATTGCCAGTTCTGAGGAGCAGTCATCAATGTAAATGTAAAGCACGTTTTAAAAAGAAAAAAATATAAAAAACATACTTAATCTGGGAGGTAGAACCTACTAAACGTTTCCTTAATCGTCTTTCATTACTGTCTCTCTGATCAAACTCTACAGCATGAAACCCAGAGACATGCAATATAGTAGTTGATGAAGGCTGGTTGATACCATTGATACCACTGAGTTGTAGTATGATATATTAAAAAGAAATCCCCTTTTGCATGGGTAAAGTCCCACAAATTCCTGTGGCATGTAGGTGCCATGTAGGTGCCATGTATACTCAAAGGGAGTACTCAATAAGCAATATTTAGGTGTTTCTTCAGTTCTGAAAACCTACTTGAGACACACACACACACACACACACACACACACTCACTCTCTGGCTACTTCTGGAAGTAATGGATTGCCCTTTAAGCAAATGTTGGATGGCCACTGTGGGGATAGTTGGACCAGCTGGACTCTAAAGTACCTTCCAAATTTGAGATCCTGTAATCGTTTTTTCCCACTGTTTCTGCTCATAATAAGTAACCGATATTAAAATGTCTTATTCTTTAATTTTAAGAACTAGAGTCCCATGTGACTCTCGTGCAAGTCTTATGATTATTTCTTGAAAATTCACAATTTTTTTAGATGTTCAAAGCTATTGCAAAACCACTGTGACAATCATAATTTTCATGGCCTTGTGCCATTTCCATATTTCCCTTGAAACAGGGATGTAGGACAATTAAGTCAGTTCTATTCTGAATAGAGTTTTCCAAGTGACTTTTGCCTTTTCCACAGTTTGGGCTTCAAAGAAAGCAAGCTAATGAAGAAAAAAAACTTTCAGATAAAAATACATAGGGAGAGGAAGAGGGAAGGAAGGTAAATGTTGGATACTAAGAGAATGTAAAATGTTTTCAACAATTTTGATTATGTTAAGTTCTATGTGAAATTGGCTTTCCTTTTTAAAATCACGTGCCTGAAATTTTACTTGGTAGTAAACACCTGGCTCTCCCCTGGAGGTTTAGAGCAGCAGTTCTCCAAATGTAGTCTGAGGACTCCTGAAGATTCCTGAGAGTCTCAGTATAAAAATACTAGTAAAACAATACTAAGTATTCCTAGTAAAGCAGTACTATTACTAGTATAGCAATATTAAATATTACTAGTATAATAATACTAGTTTAATAATAATACTAGGGCAGCCAGGTGGTGGGATGGATAGAATTTGAGGGCTCAAATCTGGCCTCAGACGCTTACTAGCTGTGTGACCCTGGACAAGTCACTTAACCCTGTTTGCCTTAGTTTCCTCATATGTAAAACAAGCTGGAGAAGGAAATGGCAAATTGCTCCAGTATCTTTGCCAAGAAAATCCCAAAGGGGTCATAAAGAGTTGGACCTGACTGAACAACAACAAATAATACAATATTTGTATATTAAAATACTAGTACCCTTTCTAACTATATCTGTGTGAAGTGAGATTTTCTTCATACAATTCAATGAAAACAACATAAGATTGAATGTGGAAGCAGATAATGAGAATTTAGCTGTCTTATATTAAGCCAGACATTAAAGAGAGTTACAAAAATATGTAAAAGTATAGTATTCTTTCTCATTAAATATTTTTGTTCAATATAAATATAAAATATTTTTAATTTTTATAAAATTAATTATATGTATTAACATATAATATTTATTATTGCTATTTTTAAAAGAATAAATATTCTTAAAATTTATTAGTTTTAATTTCTAATATAGCAAATACTGACATTTATAATTCACATAAACAAAAACTCTTTGGGGCCTTGAATTTTTAGAGTGTAAAGAGATCCTGAGATCAAAAAATTTGAGAACCATAGTGGTTCTGCAGAAGTTTGTCTATAAATTCTGATGAATCCTAATGCAAAGCATAGTTTTCTTATATTAGTGCCAATGACACATTACATACATGTATACATACACACAATATATGGATGTAATATATATTTTATATATATCTACATACATATACATATATATGTGTGTGCAAGTGTATACAGACCCCTCTCCCTCCATATAATAACTGAAAAAAACCCTCAAAAGAATTGCTTTTAATGTGCTTTGGTTTTCCAAGGAGGAAACAAATGACCACTTAGCACTTAATATTTTTCCCTTAGGTGTGACTCATTTTCCAGTTTGGTTTCTGCTATTTTTAGAGAAGATTATTTGATCAGTAGTGGTCTACTTCACTGGTATCAAATCAAATAGATACAGGAGTCACTAAACTGTAAATAATGATCCTTACAGTTGCATATTGACTTAGAAAACTACATATTAACATCATCTATGCTCTACTGTATTTTTATTTATTTTGTCAAATATTTCCCAATTGTATTTTAATCTGTTCCCATGGGAAGCCTAATGACAGGAGATTTTTGGAGTAGTAGATTATTATTATTAGCAAAACATTTTTTGTATCCTATGATCTGTGATGAGGCTCTATTTTCAGGTTGATCCTCCCCCTACCCCCTTCCTCTTTCTCCCCATTTATTAAGCAACTAGCCTTGTGCTATACCCTGGGAAGAAAAAGATGGCAATGACATAGGGAACACCACACACACACACACACACACACACACACACACATGTACACATGTACTTCACAATATATTCAAAAGTAATTTTGGGGGAGAGGTATCAGCATTTGGGGATAATAAAAAAGCCTCATGTAGGAGGTGATATATGAGCTAGGCTTTGAAGGAAGCTAGGGATTCTACATGGAACTTTCTTTCTGGAAGGGATGTAAAAAACTGGGAAAACATCTTCCTCTTTTAAATCCCATTATTCAGTTCTTGTGACCCATGGACAAAGTTCAGGGAACAAACTAAGTACTAAAGATGAACAGACATTCTAGTACAAACACTGGGACATTCCTTTTGGGAGGCTAACATTCCCTTCTCAGGCTACAGGAGGTTTAGACAAGAGGCTTAATGACAAGGTTTCCTTCTCCAGAAGAATGAACATGATGGGAAGTCCCTAAGGAAGAGACAAGACATAGAAGTACAATTGTTTGGGGCTCAAACCTGTGTTTTCAGGTTCAAATTTGACAGGAGTTAAGGATGTCTCTTAATGATCTGTGTAAAAGAAAGTCATACATAAAAGGGGTCAAACACCTTAAAAAAACCACTAGCGACTGCTTCACCACCTTATTGAGATTTTTCTAACATGTGTGGACAATAGCAACTTCAAAGTTCTTTTTTTCTTTTTTTTTTTTTTGAGGGGGAAAGGCAGGGCAACTGGGGTTAAGTGACTGGCCCAAGGTCACGCAGCTAGTGTGTCAAGTGTCTGAGGCCAAATTTGAACTCAGGTCCTCCTGACTCCAAGGCTGGTGCTCTATTCACTGCATCACCTAGACACCCCAAAACTAATTTTTTTTTCAACTGGAGAATTAGGAAGACTTTGAAGAGATTGTGGGGCAGGGGCAGTAGCTAATGGTGTGTGAGTTCTGTAACTGTGTGGAGTTTGCCTCTTTTGTATCTTAGCTGTCTTTTCTCTTGAAAAGTTGCTCCTCTGAGTGTTTCTATGAAGGTCATTAATTTGGGTTCATTTCTCTTGTATGAAGGAGTGAAGTATGGCATACTGATTGGGGTGCTCTTCAGGGAGAGGAGGCCCTCAAGGGAAAAAGCCTGATAAATACTATTTTAGGACCAAATTTACAGTTAAATCCATGCAGACAGAACTCTGTAATTCTCCAACAGATGTGAATTACCACTGGCAAGTTTGGTGGTGGAACCAGGACCCTTGAGGTCAATTTTACCAGCCTGAGTTTCTCCTGACCCCTATATGCCATCCTAGTATTACAGTAATTTCAAAGAATTTTTTTTTAAATTAAAAGAATAATAGTATCTTGCTTATCATTTTATTAGTTTTAGGAAAATATTTTTGATTTCTGCTCAAGAATAGTTTAGAATTTATATAAATTATTAAAGAACTCAAAATTTTAGATTGATGAAAATGATCAGTATAAGATTAAGATATGACCCACTGTGTTCAGACCACTGGTTCATACAGTACAGCAGTGTCTGGCAGTGGTACCAAAAATGCTTGTGGGCAAGGAGGTCATTATATATAATCCTTTCTGTCTGACTCTTTGTGATCCCATTTTACTAGAGTAATCTGCCATTTCCTTCTCTGGATCATTTTGTAGATGAGGAAACTGAGACAAACAGGGTTAGGCGACTTGCCAAGGGTCATACAACTAGGAAGTGTCTGAAGACAGATTTGAACTGGAGAAGAGTTTTACTGACTCCAAACCCATCACTCTACCCACTGTGCTAGCTAGCTGCCCATTACATTATATGTAGTACTATAGCCTGAAGGGGAAAGAATTTTGCCATGTGGAAAAACAATCAGGGTAATTAATAAATATCAAGTTAGCCCTAGAGCTAAGAAAAGCAATATTGGCTAAATGGGTCCCACCAGTATAGTAATGAGGATATCAAGCTGAGCTTCTGGTACTTTGTTGTATATTGAACGGGGAATAATACAGACAGGTATACCTCCTTGTAACTCTCTGTTAGGAGTAAAACCTAGCTCACTCACTAATGGTTAAGCAGACAGATGTTTCTATGGTTTTATCACACATTCTTCCCAGTAATGTCACTTTGCTACTTATTTTTTTTTTCTGAAGTTGTACACCATGTTTTATTCCCCTTTGGGAAACCAAGGAATGCAAGGACAATGGCAACAACTGATATGGTGATTATCCTGATGAATCTGACGTGATGAATCGGCTGGTTAGCTGATAAATACTTGGATAAAACAAAGAATACTCCGCCTCTGCACTGTTTTCTGACAGTGTACTAGAAATGTTAACTATACAAGGAGATGAGAGGGAAATTCAAAAAAACAAACAAAAAAAGACAAAAAGGAGTTAAACTACCACTTTTTTTGCAGATGAAAAAGCAAAGAAGCAAAGAAACTGAGATGACTAGCAGCTTGTTTCAAGTTGCAGCATAAAAAAATTAAACCATGAAAATTATTGGTATTTATATACAGTGCTTACAAAATCAAAGGGGAAAAGACTGAAAGAGAACTTTCATTAAAATAAATTCAACCTAATAGGGCACACCTAGGCCACATACAACTATTAAACATTTGTTACAGAAATTATTCTATGATAAAAGAGACATTTACAGTTGGGCCAAAATAATATAATAAAAATGATGATGCTGTTCATTTGCCCAATCATTTCAGAAATACTTATGAAGTGTCTTTTACATGCCAGTATTTGTGCTAGGCAAAGTAAAATATAAAGTAAAAAAACCCAACTCTGTCCTGCCCTATTGGAGTTTATATTTTATTGGGGGTGCAGTGGGGGAAGAAAAACATGTGCACACATAAATAAGCATAAAATATATACAAAGTAAATACACACTGGCAGGAAGAGGGTACTAACAAACTGGAGAATGAGAAAAGGCCTGAAGAAGGAGCTGGTATGTGAACTAAGCTTCCAAGGAAAAGAGATATTCTAAGAGTTGGAAGTGAATAGGCAGCCCATTCCAAGCACGGCAGGGATGGTTTGGACGAAGACTTGGACACAGGAGGTAGAGTTCTCATATGGAATGATATGTAAGACAGTCCAGCTACAACATACAGGGTGTGAAGGGGAGAAATATGGAATTAGCCTGATTAGGAGGGTGGAGTCAGTCTGTGAAGGACCTTACATACTAGAAGAGAGAGAGAACTGTTTTACCCTAGCGGTGCTAGAGAACCACTGGTGTGTTTTGAGCAGGGCAGTTAGCCAGTAAGACTCGTGCTTTAGGAATATCAATATGGCGGCTCTGTGGAGGATGAATAGGAGAGAGTAAAAACTGGAGGTAGAGAGACCAACTAGGAAGATATCTGAACAGCTGAGCTTATAGGTGCTAAAGGTCTGAACTAGAGTGGTAGTCATGGGAGTGGAGAGAAGGGGATGGGTGTGAGCGATACTGTGGAGACGAAATCGAAATGAAGAGTTGGGGATCAGTCAGTTAGTCAATATTTATTAAGCATCTACTGTAAGCCAGGAGCACCAAAGAAATGATGCTTTCAAATTGTGGTACTGGAAAAGACTTTTGAGAGTCTCTTGGACAGCAAGGAGATCCAATTAATCAATACTTAAATTAATTCAGACTATTCATAGGAAGGTCAAATACTGAAGGGGACGCTTAAGTGCTTTGGCCACATAATGGGAAGACAGGACTCACTGAAAATGACCCTGAGGTTGGGAAAGATTGAAAGCAAAAGGAGAAGGAGATGGCAGAGGATGAGATGGATAGTGTCATGGAAACAACAAATATGAACCTGGACAGGCTTTGAGAAAGAGTGCAGGACAGAAGGGCTTGGCTTGCTGTGGTTCAGGGGGTCATGAAGAACTGGGCACAACTCAACAACAACAGCAGCAACATGTGCCAGCCACTATACTAAGAGCTTGGGATTAAAAAAAAAAAGGTAAAAGGCAGTTTCTGTTCTCCAGGAGCTCAGTCCAAAGGGGGCGGGGAGAGACAACGTGAAAACAACTGTACAAACATGACAGATACAGGATAAATTGGAGATAATCGACAGAGGGAAAAGCACCAAAGTTAAGAGGGATAGGGAAAGTTCCTGTAGAAGGTGAGATTTTAGCTGTGACTTCAAGGAAGCCAGGAGTTATGGAGATGAGGAGGGAGGAATGGAGGGCAGTTAATGAAAATGTTTGAAGCCTGGAGATGAATAGCAGGAGGCCAGTGTCACTAGACTGAAGAGAATGTGGGAAGGGGATATAAAGTATAAGAAGACTGGAAAGATGCAGGGGGGAAGGCTGGTTGTGAAGGATTTTACATCTGATCCTGGATAGGGAGTCACTGGACTTTATTCAGTGACACGGTCAGACTTATGCTTTAAGAAAGATCACTTCAATACAGGATGGACTAGAATGGTGAGAGACTTATGGAATGGAGAGCAAACAGCATGGGGCCCTGCAACAGGGCAGTAACAGTATGCAGGTGAGAGATATAACAAAGGTAAAAGTGGCAGGCCTTGGCAACAGACTGGCTATGGGCTGGGAGGCTGGGAGCGAGAGACAGTGAGGTCTGGGAGGATGGTCATACCTTCAACAATCTGAGGAAAGATTGAAAGGAGGATTCAGTAGAAAGATGGATGAATTGCTTTAGATATATTGAGTTTAAAATGTGTTGAGGGTTTTCAGTTCAAGATACCTAATTGGCAGTTGGAGATAGGAGGTCAGCAAAGAGCTGAGGGCTAGAAAAGCAGATTTGAGAATCAGCAGAAAGATAACAATTAAAGTCATGGGAACTGATGAGATCATCAAGTGAAATAGTATAGAAGAAGAGAAGAGGGCCCAGGACAGAACCCTGTGGGACACTCATGGTTAGCAGCCGTGGCCTGGATGAAAATCCAGGAAAGGAGACTGAGAAAGATAGGTCCGGGATAACTCCAAGGCTGTGAGTCACAACCGATTTATAAATTTTGTACCATGTCAATCAGACTGCCAAAGGGTTACTTTATAGAACTAGACAAAATTTTAAAAATCCTTTGGAGTAGCAAAAAGTGTAAAATAAAATGAGAGGCTATAGCAGTAGGAAAGAAGGGATAAAGAGCATTTGCCAATACCAGATCTCAAATATATTTTGAAGCGGTAATCATCAAAGCTATTTAACCTTGTTTAAAAAGTAGAAAAGTAGGGGCAGCCAGGTGGCACAGCGAGTAAGAGCACCAGCCCCGGGAGTCGGGAGACCCAGGATCAGTTCTGGCCTCAGATACTTAACACCCACACAAAAAATAACTGGCCGTGTAAACTTGAGCAAGTTACTTAACCCCAATTGCTTAAAAAAAAAAAAGTAAGGGCAGCTAGGTGATGCAGAATTGAGCACTGGCCCTAGAGTCAGGAGAACCTGAGTTCAAATCTGATTCAGACACTTAATACATTTACTAGCTATGTGACCCTGGGCAAGTCACTTAACCCCAATTGCCTTGCCTTTCCCCCTCCCAAAAAAAAAAAAAAAAAACTAGAAGAACAGATCAATAGAACAGATTAAAGTCAGTAGCAAATGAATGCAGTAGCCCAGTGTTCTCTAAATCCAAGAACAAAAATTCCTGGGAGAAGAACTTCTGGGAAAGGTAGAGAGCAGTGAGGAAAAGAAAAAGTTTAAGATCAGTACCTTATACCACATACAACAGTAAGTCCCAAACTGACAAGCAACCCAAGTGAAAAGGTAATATCACCAAAAAAAAAAAAATAGAATAGGTGAGTAACAATTATTACAGGGAAAATTCATAAACAAGTAAGGGATAGAGAACAAAGTACAAAGTAGAGAACTTTGATTATATGAAATTTGAAAGCTTTTTGTATAAAAAAAAGTCCATATAACTTAAATAAGAAGAAAAACTGGACTGGGAAAAACTTTTATGCTGGAGAAGTCTGAAAACCAGGATATATAGGAAATTGACACCCAAAGACTAAGAACTATTCCCTAATAGATAAGTGATCAAAAGATAGGAAGTTTTAAAAAGAAATGCAAACTAATAACATACATATTTTTAAAGTGCTTCAAATCACTAATAATAAGAGAAAATCAAATTACAACAATTCTGAGATTCCTTTATAGGAAATAGACTGATACAAAAGAAAGAGCCCTAGTTCTAGAGATGGAGGACCTAGGTTTAAAGCCTGCTTCTGGTATTTATTAAATTGCTGAATTTGGGCAAGTAAGGTAATGAGTCTCAGCTATAAAAGGAAGATGTTGACTCAGATGACTTCTGAGGCCCCTTCCAGCTCTTAATCTATGATCCAATTTCATTCCAATAAAATAATAAAAGATGATAACAGTTAATAATGGAATGGCTATGGGAAGACACAAATGGGAAGGCACATGAATACACTGGTGGTAGTGGGAGTAGTAGTAGTAGTAGTGGTAGTGGTGGTAGTAGTAGTAGTAGAAGAAATGTAAATGAGAAGAAGTCTTCTGGAAAACAATTTGGAATGAGGTGAGAAAAGTCATTAAACTGTTCATATCTTTTGACCTAGCAGTGATAGCCCTACTGGGCATAAACTTTAAGGAAGGGAATTGAGGTCAATCCCAAAAAAGTCCCAAATATACTGAAGTATTTCTAATACAAAACTTTTATGGGGGCAAAAAAACTGAAAGTAAAGCAGATGCCTATCATATGGAGAACGACTGAATGTAATGGAATATTATTGCACTGTTTTGTTGTTCAGTCATTTTTAGTCATGCCCGACTCTTTGTGACCCCATTTGGAGTTTTCTTGGCAAAGATACTGGAATGGTTTGCATTTCCTTCTCTGGCTCATTTTATAGATGAAGAAAGTGAGGCAAAAACAGGGTTGAGTGACTTGCCCAAGGTCACACAGCTAGCAAGTGTCTGAGGCCACATTTTAACTCAGGAAGATTAGGCTTCCTGACTCCAGATCTATCTACTGCAGCACCTAGCTGGCATTTTTATTGCACCATAAGAAATGAGTAACAAAAAGGAATTCTGAGAAACAAGGGAAAAACTGAGGCAGAAGATCACAGAATCAGAAGAATGTACATGGCTATTATAATGAAAATGAAGCTGATCTCATATCAGTGAATTAACATTTTACCAGGGGCTGCTTATGTTGGGTATATAAAGAAAAAGAAAAACAAAAGTGTGCTAACCTTGGTCCTAGAGGACAGGTGATGAAACACACTTCCCTTCTCTCAGTAGAAAGGTAGAGGGGGTGTGTGTGTGAAAACTGCCAGATGTGGTTACCAAGTTGGTCAGTACTACTTGACTGTTCTTTGCTACAAGAAGTGTTCTATGGGGAATTGGAAACATGGAGGGAAATTAGTGGTGTTTAAAAAAGAAAGCATGGAAAAAAAACCAAACCCTTAAAAAGATGCAGCCACAGGTCACAAAACACCCGAGTTCATTAGTTAGCATTTACGTAGGAGACCTTTATATGAATAAAAATGAGCACAGGAAGAATTCTTAGGACTGAGACTGCAACTTCCCCAAGAATCCCTGTTGCCTGTGATCTGGTAATAGACTGATAAAGAAGTAGCTGTTTTCACCATGTGAAAGTGATGTTGTGACTGGAGGTACACACACTAATCCTTTGTTCAGCTGCTCTGAACTTCACCAAGTGAAGCTATTTTAAGACTGTTTGGTCAGAGAGCATGTGGGGCTGGGGCCTTCTTCTCTATACTTTAGTTTCAGAACTGAAGCAGGTGCCGTGATTAGTTTAAAATTTAAGAATCTGTCAATCTCGTTCAAATCCAAAGGGGGAAGTAACTTTATAACAGAGCAAAGGAACAAACATCAGTGTGAATTAGGGGACTGTTATTTCTTTAAAATATTATTGTTGTTGTTGTTGTTATTGTTTGAACACTGCACTTTCCCCCTGAACTGCTATTTGGGTAAATGGGACAGTTTATTTAAAACTCACAAGGAAGGGAGATTAAAATTATTTGGCTGGAGGCAGAGCAGACTATGACCATTTGTCATACAAAATTTCCAGCATAGCTGTGTCAAAGCACGTGAATCCAAAAAGATAGCCCCATTACTGTGACCCATCTCCTTGGAACACAGATCATTCATTCCATCAGTCAGGAGTACTATATTGTAACCACAGGATATGGGAAAATAAGTAGAAAACAGCCACCTGTTAATTGTGATCTGGACATTTTTTTTTAAAGAAAAGACAAGATCTCAAAACAAAACAAAAATATGCTAACCAATAGAAACATAATATTGAATAAATAATCAAATACTTGAAATTTCTCCAAAATTAGAGTTCTGCTCTGAGGACTATTGAAACTCTTTATTTCAAACTAACCTAAATATTCTCTCTCAAATCTGAGTGTTTTTCTCTTATATTTTAGGGAAAAGAGCAAAAGAAAATAAGTGTCAGTATATGCTGCTTGGATAGAAGGATGGGAAAAGTAGTTCTGAGTTTAAAACCATAAAATTCTTGGGTGGAAAGTGACTTGGGAAGATCACTTTAGTCCAGTCCCGTCTTTTAAACAGATGAAGGAAAATGAATCAAATGTAGGTTGATTCTTCCAAGGTCTCACGATTAGTGACAGAAGTGAGACTTGAATCCAAATCACTTAAAGACAAGATGAACTTAACAAGTATGTTCAACAAAATGCATAGTTCCATATGTATAAAATAAGAGGGATGTATATTAATCATGACTCAGACATGGAGATTGCTTTTTGAAAAGAGCACATTACATTTAATATGACAGTAATAACATTGCCTTGCTTATCTACTTCCCCTCCTGCCTGCCTGCATATTTTAAAAAATGTTTCACTGATGTTTTTTCTTTGTTTTTTTTGCATTACTGTCACTACTCATTCATTATCCCCTGAAATTTCCTCCTATACATACAAACAAGTACAGTCAAGCAGGATAAATTCACACGTTAGGCACACCTGAAAATATATGCCTCCTTCTGTATCTCTCTGTCAAGTGGTACTTCATCACCACTCTTCTACAGTTATAATTGCACTGATAAAGGTGGGGAATTACAAAAGCAGGGTGGGGGGAGGGATCAAGTCCTTTCACTGAAGGACCCTGCATTCCAAAGTCGTCCATGGAAATGCAATGTGACAGTTTTATGAATAAGCACAATGTCCAATGACTGATGTTCCTAGAATATAGACAGACTGCGTATTTGAAATTGAATGGGTAAGAGATATGGAAGGATAGAAATTGGTAAATGGGTTCACATTCACTTTGCTGCATCACCAAAGGAATCTGATAGGGGCATAAAATATAATGTTGGGTAGAAGATGAGCCAGGTTCAGGATAGAAAGTATTCTGAGAACTCCTCTTTATACCTGCTACTGATAATAGTAAGACATCGCATGTATTACACCTCACTCAAAGGAAAAAACATAGGAACAATAAGAGCTGCCCCAAAAGGGAATGGGTTTACTGCATCAATGGTCTTCAATCAGTGAAGGGATACCACTGGTTAGCTGTGCTTTAGTGAGGTAGTCCTTTTGCGTAGGATCAGATTGGGGCTGAGTTCCTTTCCAATTCTGAAATACTAGATTCCATAACTTTTGGTTGATTTCTCTAGATCAGAGGAATCTTTCATTCTCAATCCTTCAGAAGAACTAGTCGTCTAAGTCCAAGCATCATTTGTGGAAAGAAAAGAGTAATTCTTTAGTGAATATAAAAGACATTAAAATGCTTTTTTTCCCCTTAGGAAACCCTGTCTCTTAAATGAGACAACTGTTTATGTAATCCCATTGGCTCTACTCCATTGTAAAATTTCAATTGTGTAATTAGCAGCACTACAGAAGAAAAAATAAATTATGACAAGAGTCCAGTGGATTCTAAAAGGACAGCTATTTCAGAGCATGCGTCAATTATGCAGGATAGGAAACAACTACTCCAGTCTAGTAATAATTACTTGTGGAACAAGCTTTTGAACAAAAGTTTGTATAAAAGGTAAAGCAAAAGAGTAACGCACTAAATTATGCCTTTTAAAATAAGGCACCTCTTTAGGTTTTTCTTCTCTCAATTTGGAAAGACTATCAAGGAATTGTAAGGTGTATCATACTAAGTGGTTAGCTCAGATCTCATACTCTGCACACATAGAGAGCTCCTCTAATATGTGTGGGATAGTGTTATATTCAAAATATAGCACTTTGTATAATTTGTCAATCACATCTATTTCAAATGAAGCAAAGTGATTAAGAAATTCCCTATCACAAACACACAGGAAACAGTAACAATACCAACTGGAGTGGTTAGAATTTCTTATGTGCATCTACATTTTTCTACGTAATTTAAGGAAAAAAAATTATATCCTTTTGGTAATACTGCCTTGACAGCTTATAGAATCCCTATCTCATTCTCCACAGTGACTGTTCCAAACTTATTTTCTTTCTCTTCACATTTACAAATGTGATGTTTCTCATGGTTCTACCCTTGGCCTTCTCTCTCTTTTGGACATATTCCTTTCCGTGGCTTTAGCTACCACTTCCACGTATGACTTAATGACACAGATTTTTTTCTTCATCTCTGACTTGTAGATCTCCATTTCTAACAATTCCAACCCATTTCTACCTGGAAATTTCACTGGCTCTTGAAACTTACAGCAGGCTTTTTATCTACTCCTTTCCACCCTAAATATGCTCCTTCTTTCCCCGCTATATCTATAAGGTATGGTACCATTATTCCAGTCTCCCATGTTTGAAACTGTAAAATTATTGTTGATGCTTCCTTTTCCCTTGTCTCTCATAACCATCAGACTGTGAGTTCCTTGAGGGCAAGGACTATCTTTTACTTCTTTTTGTATCTATAGTGCTTAGCCCGGTGCTTGGCACGCAGCGGACGCTTAATAAGTGTTTATTGATTGACTGAACCAATTAGTTCCCAAGTCCAATTGATTTCACCTCATATCTGTCCTCTATAATATAAACCATAATATACTATTCTTGCTGCCTTATCATTGGTTGTTAATACACCCTGTGTGGACCACTGCAACAGCTTTTTAAGAGGCTGTACACCTCTATTCTCGTCTCCCTTTAATCTATCCTTTATATTACTGATAAATGAATCTACCAAATATATTAATCTGGCCATTTATACAAAAAAATTATCAAGGGCTCCCAAATCCTGCCTGCTATGGAAGATCCACCATAAGCTGTCACCATAATTTGGTTTCACCAAATGGGACAATTCTCTATTGCCTCATCATGCTTTGAGTTTTTCCATTTCTGTGTTTTTGCCGACGTTGCTTCCTATACCAAGAATATCCTCATTGCCATTCTCCACCTGTTGAGTTCCTATTGTACTCTGAAACCCAGCCCACAACCTCACTTACCACCACCTCCTCCATGGAATTGCATCTCTGAACCTCCTGCAACACTGGGTTTGTAGTTCTATTGCATTTTTGGGATATGCTATATTAAACTTACCCCATTAGACTAGATTACAGGTTTTATGAAGGCAGTAATTGTGTCTTGTCTCAAATTTCTGTCTCCTCCACTGCCTAGCAGAGTTCTTTATAGAAACAGTAGGTACTTAATATTTGTTTTAGCGATTTAAAGCTGACCCTTGATTATCTGGCTATTTTGGCATCCCTGTCGTATATCCAGAGCTTTTCAGGCAGATTTTAAATCTGGATTCACTACATAATAGAAGCTGAATGGTGACTGGCAGATAGATCCCAAACTTCAGGCCCACGTGTACAAACCTAAGAAAGGTGACATTTTATAATACTGGATCATATTCAACTGAGAGTGAACATGACTTTGTTTCTGTTGCTGTTCAGTTATTTTTCAGTCGTGTCCAATTTTCTGTGATCCCATTTTGGGGTTTTCTTGGCAAAGATACTGGGGTAGTTTGCCATTTCCTTCTCCAATTCATTTTCCAGATGAGGAGACTGAGGCAAATGGGGTTAAGTGACTTGCCCAGGCTCACACAGCTAGCAAGTGTCTGAGGCCAGATTTGAATTCATGAAGATGAGTCTTTCTGATTCCAAGCTCAGTGCTTTAGCCTCTGTGCCACCCAGATGCAAAATGACTGTTGTCACTCAAATAGACTTTACATCTCTATTCTTTGCCCTGATTACTAGGAAATAGTGACTAACGATTGTTAGGGCTGCTAAAAATCAGCAGCTTTTTTTTTTTTAAGTAAAAAAATGACCTTGTGCTTTTCGGTCATCTCCACTGTTCCCCCACCATGCAAAACTTACTAGCCGCAAGGTGGGAGAGCCATGAGAGACTCTGAGCTGAAAGACGACTGAGGCTAGCATGCTGTAATAACATATTCTTATGAAAGTTGTATGTACTGGATATGGCCCCCACAAGTCTTGGAAAATTTGATTTTATTCTGGATAATACAATAAATGCTGCCCTTTCCACCAGGTGTATGTGGTTTTTACAAGGTGCCACTCCATATTGTTGTAATAATCTAAATGGCTGTATCAGTGCCATATTCACATACATTGGGATGGATACTTATAACACTCCCATGGGGCTCATGTCTAGAACCACTGGTATGTGGCCACCTCATTTTCCTTTTCCAGCTTCATCTTCTCCCCAGCCTTGACAGAGGCTATTTATTACCTGTTACATAAATGAGTCCCTCCTTTATGTTGAATGACATACTTATACAATGCAAAAATTTCAAGGACCTGACTTTATTCCTCGATAACATACAGAATTGAAAAAAATACTGCATCCAAAAAGGACAACATCTACAACCAGAAAAATGTTTTCTGCTTCTGGGGAATATTCAATGAAATTCTATTGAGATCAAAAAGTAACATAAGCCTTTTGTAACATATTACTGTAACAAAGTAATATATAACTTTGTTCACACATTTTTCTAAGAGCAGAACAGACTCAGGGGTCAATTTAATGGCAGACTTAAGTTTTATTCTTATTTCTATAAACTGTTCAACCTAAGGCTAGTCCCAGATTCTGAAGCCTTACTTGCATCATTTAAACAGATAACATTTGGGGTCAGGCAACGCAGCTTGGTAAATTAATGCAGACATACAGATTTGGGGTCTGAAAGAAAGTTGGTGACTAAAAAGAAAAAGGCAGATGATTAAAAGTTAATATAGAGAATTCAATCTAAGGAAAATGGAGCCTTTTAGAACTAGAAGAAACTTTCATATTTGACTACTTCATTTTACAGATAAGAACACTGAAATCAGAGCATTTAAATCAGTCAGTCAGTCAAAAAGCATTTATTATGCCCCATCATGGATCAGGCTCCACGGCTTCCTCAAGGTTACTCACAGAACCTGGTCTAGAACCTTAGGTTTCTTGGCTATTAGTTGACGGCTGCTTTTGTTACCCTAGGTTGCCAGTCACACAGCCCAGAAACTTTAATGTCTTAGGTTCCTGTCTACACTGCCATCTTGGCTATACGTGGGAACTCCTGTTTTAAGTATGGACAACTTTTAAACATGGGGTGGTTTCTATGGCATTCTCTCAGTATTCCATTCATTCATCAAGTACTGTACTTGGTCAGCTATGGTGCTATATACCACAGAAGTATAAGATACAGTGTCTACCTACCAAGAGGGCATGACTTACTTGTGGGAAAGAGAAATCTCATTTACAGATAACTACAACATAGAGCAGAGTGTGGCATATGCCACATGAGATCACAGAACCATAGCAAATGCTATATGCTTCAAATAAGGTAGGATCACTGAAAGTGATCTGGAAAGGATTCACGTAAGAGGGGGCATCTGAGCTTGGCTTTGAACAACTGGATAGGATTCACACAGGCAGCTAGGTAGTGTAGTAGATACAGCACTAGACTTGGAATCAGAAAGACCCGAGTTCAAATAAAGCCTCAGACATGTCCTCGCTGTGTGACCCTGGGTAAGTCATTTAACTTCGGTCTGCCTTAATTTCCTTGACTGTAAAATGGGGATAATCACTGCACCTATCTCACAGGGTTGTGGTCATGATCAAAGGCTAGGATATTTGTAAATCATTCAGCACAGAGCCTAGCATATAATATGTTATGCAAATGCTATAATAATGTCATCATCATTTAGATAGAAAAGATGGGAGACAGCATTTTAGGCAGGGAGTATAACCCAAGAAACTAAGGCAAAAAACTCCAAGGCAAGTGAAGGATATTTGGAGTAAAACAAGTAGCCTAGTTTGGTTGGAGGGATAGGTTTGCAAAAATGAGGTAAGAGGTAAAGTCTAAAAGACTTACCCCTGCTTGCCTCAGTTTTCTCATCTGTCAAATAAGCTGGAGAAGGAAATGGCAAACCACCTTAGTATCTCCACCAAGAAAACTCCAAATGGGGTCACAAAGAGTCATAACTGAACAACAAATGGGGCTTAATTCCACTTGCCAGTGGATGATCTATAAAAGCTTCATTTGCATGAAATGACTGCTCTTAAAGAAAATAGATCATAACTCTATAGATCTATACAATGGGAAGGGATCTTGGAGATCATTTTTACACATAATGAGAATGACTAAGAGAAGGGAAGGGACTTGCCCAAGGTCACACATGTAGTAGTGGCTGAGTTACTGTTCAAACCCAGGCCCTCTGACTCCAATTCTAGTTGCCTTGTACTCATTCTCAAGTTTAGCCACTTGAATTAAGAATATAGTTCATTAAAGAAATTACATTTGAGTCAAGGACTGACTTCAAGCGGGGGTTTCCTTCCCTCCCTTAGCCATCCTGAGCTGTTGAGAGGCCATTTGATGCAGAAACACCAGTGCGAGATGACTTTCCTCTTTCCTTCTCTTCTATTTCCCATATAGGCACTGGGAGGGAAGAGCTGCCTCACCTTCTTTATCAAGCTCCTTGCCAGTGCCCCCTTTTCCTTTTGCCCTTCCTGGCTGGACACTGACCATCCTCTCTGCATGCTCCCTCCCTCATTACCACCTCTGTAGGAGGGAACTTAGAATCCCCCGTCCAATTGGTCTTTAAGGCCCACGTCCTGCTTCCCAGTGGTGTTGAATCAGGCTGCTTTAACCTCCTCACTTTCCCACAAAGGGCTGGCATCACTTGCCAGAACTGGGAATTACAAAGTACAATCTTCTGGTGGGATGGAGGAGCACTAGGTCTTAGCTTCTGACCAAGATGCATCCCAGGTGCTTCCCACCTGCCCCGCAGATGTCCAGGCACTGCCATCTGAATCACCAATACACCCTAAGAATCCCTGGACTCTGACAGCTGTACCACTGCTGCACCTTTAGGAGTTCTGTCCATCTCCTATCTATGTGCTGTCTTTCCAATTAGAGAGTGAGCTATCTCAATTTTCTTATTTGTGTCCATAGTGCTTGGCACACTGTAAAGACTTAATAAATGCTTTTTCATTCATTCATTGCTTTCATTCATATATTATTAACTGTATCCAAGAGGTAGAAAACAGAATGTGATTAAATGTTAGAATGATAGGTAGGAAGGTGAGATTGGAACAATGGTATGGGCTACTGAACAGGGAACTCATTTTTAGACATGCCTTGTGAGATTGCATCATTTTGACCCAGGAGTTGTTTTTCATTTCTACTTTCCAAACTACCTCAATGCAGGGATTAATGACCTGACCTCAGACCATTAACTCAGACAGTCATTAATCTCTGGGAAATGCCTTGTCACTACTGCTTAAAGAGTATATAAGAAAAAAAAATGTTGTGTTCTAAGCTAAGACTGGTTAACCATACAGTTCTTTAACCATTTTGTTCAATGATTACTGAGCTTTCAGACTGTTCCTATTTGGTCAGAAGAGCAGAACATCTTAATTATAAGGTCTTCTTTTGAAAACTGTGAAGAACTTGCTACCTTTTTTGGGGAGGTGGTTAAAATAGGGAACATTATTTTACTGAAAAGTGAGCTGAAGGGTTTGTTTTTTTAAGGCACCTAAAAAGACACTGAGGATCTTTGTTACTGTGTCTTAATATATTTGTTATGCTCTCCGAAGTAGTTAATCGGCACCTAAAGAGGGAGATTATTTATTAAGTCTAACCACACTTTTGTACTTAAAAAGATCCATGATTTCATTGGTGTGGACATTCCCTCCATTAATGCCAAAGAGTACAGGCATGAAAAACTATGGCAATTTGTAGGTGGGAACAGCCACTTCTACACCTTAGTAGATGGTCTTCATGAGTTTCAGTGCCCCCCCCCCAAAAAAAAAGTAACTAGTGGCTAACCTGTTCCTGGTGATGGGCCTCTATAAATTCTAGACTAGTTCTTGAATGGCAGACATGAAGTCCATTAACAGGTATATAGAGGAAATATTTTAAGGCCCCTTTTATAATCTTTGCTTCATTGGCATAATTTTCAAGGACTCAAGGTCACAACTAGAGAAATAAGGCTTTAGCAGAGCAGGAGGTATTTAAATTTTAGGCTTATCTGTTTTTTCCCCCTCAGGCTTATCTATTGAAAAAATGCTATCAAATTAATTTTTGAAAAAATAATGGCAAAACAAAAAATCACTTACGGGAATCTGCATATACCTAAAAGAATGCTTATTAAAATTACTATTGCCATTCCAGTCTAGACAGACATCAATTTGGCAATCATGGTCATTTTCACCATCCCAGTTCACCTAGGTGCTTCTACAAGGAAAATGGTGGTAGTAGAAACAAACGAGGCAGTCATTCTCAGAACTGGTGAAAGGAACCTAATGCCTAGTCTTCTGAATGAGTGGCTCACTCTGATTGCTTTTAGGACATAGTTTATCTTTTTTAGGACCTAAGAAGATACACAGGTGCCAACAGTCATGTTTGTTCCAAACTACTGTTCTTTAGTCATTAAAATGAACAATTCCTAACGGTAAAATTTATTTAAAAAATGCATAGTAATCGGTCACTTATGATACACACACATATACCATATTAATAAGGAAAATGGCATTTCTAAAACTTAATATCCTCTTCAGTAACCAGTCTGCTCTAATCTACCTGTCCAAATCTCACTTTTCTAATATTTAATCAGATTATCTCATAAATTTCAGAGCTGAAAGGGACCTTAGGTAATATAAAAAATAAACTGGTGCTCCCTGCAGGATCTCATATATATTTAATAACTGTTTATGGAGGAAGAGTATGGAATCAGTCAATGACAGTGCTGAACTTGGAATCAGTAAGATCAGTATCCACATTCTGCATCTCTCACTTAGAAGAACCTGCTTGTGGGCAGGATACTTAACTTCTTTGCAACTCAGGCAACTAGCTTTCCAAGAAGCCTTTTCTGACCTGCCTTAAATCTCGATCCTTTCCTCTGTGGATTATTTCCAGTTTATCCTGTATCTGTCTTGTCTGCACATGGTTATTTCCGTATCATCTCCCCCATTAGACTGTGGGTTTATTGAGCACAGGGATTGTCTTTTTGCTGTTCTTTGTATTCCCCAGTAGGCACTTAATCAATGATTATTGACTGACTGACTGACTGACAGATAGGCTGTACCTACACTGGTGGAGAGAAGTTCCCACACTGGCAAACCACAGGTCCTTGAGATAGTAATTTCTTGTAAAATATTTACACATTTTGATTAGGTTCAGCTAATCTGAACATAAATGAGGACAAATGAATGCAGTTGATAGTCACTACGTGACGACTGTGTCACATCATTTTGTCTCCAGAAGACTCTTTTGTTTGTTGCTGCAGCAGAGGAATCATAACTAACTAGCTCAGATTCTCCCAACAGGAGATCAGGAGTTAGCGTTCGATGGCGAAGCTGCACCTGGTTGGGGATACAGCGCCTCCCTTAAATCCCTGTCTGTGTGCTGCCAAGATTCCTAGTGGGGAGGAAAGGGCAGCCAAAAGCACGATTCTAGTTGTCCTCTACTCCTCCACCCTATTCTGCTGCCACCAGTGACCTGATGGCGTCAGGCAAATAAAAAGCAGCTCCTCCTCAAAAAGAGGTTAGGGAACACTGATCTAGTGACATGAGGTGTGGAAGTGGGAGCTTCCTCTGGGCTCCAAAACACCTCACTAATGCAGCTGATAAAACAAGATAGCACAAGCCTTGGCAAGAATTATGTCTGTAATTGTTATTTATGGGGAGAGTGTAATTTTACATAACAGCCAACTCTTCTTGAACAATATTTCCAAGGCATTGAATACAAAGATGCTTTTCTTCTGGAAAAGGAAGCTCTCTTATTTCAGAGTTGTTTTTTTATTTTTTTTAAAGAAATGCATTTATTGGGACTGGTTGAGCCTTGGCTAATTTTGTTTTTTGTTTAGATTTCTCAGTGTGTAGTCTGTAACAGGCTGGAGAAATAACAACAATCTAAAAATCCAACTGCATTAATGGCAGACCAACATGAACTGTTCCCCAACTTTGGCTCTTTCTGGTCATTCTGTTCTTCTATCATAATTTTAAAAGGTTATTTATATTTTCTCCTTTAGGTCTTCCAATCAATATGCCTGATTCAGGGTATGGGAATTTGTAAAAATAAAACCAAAAAGAATTTCACAAAATCATGGTAATACTGTACTTGATCTCAAGGTGGGGAACACCTTAAGTGTAAAGCATTAAAGTGCGTCCTATAGGCTACACTCCTGAGTGGGGCCAGAATCAGATTAAAATGTAACTGAGAAATGTTTAACAAAATAAATAAAAAAGATAATACAGTATCAGTAATGTAAATTTATTGTTTCCTAAGTCAATATGAAGCCTGGGACATTTCTATTTGATACCACAGTTGAAAAGTTTACCAGAATTAAAATTAGTATGACCATCTCTGTCACTGATTTTGTCCCTCTCTGTTCAGATGTTGTTCAGTCATTTTGCATTTACGTCTAAACTCTTCGTGACCCCATTTGGGGTGTGCTTGGCAAAGATACTGGAGTGGTTTGCTATTTCCTCCTCTAGTTCATTTTACAGGTGAGGAAACTGAGGAACAGGGTTAAATGACTTGCCCAGGGTCACACAGCTAGTAAGTGTCTGAGGGTAGACACGAACTTGGGAAGAAGAGTCTTTTTGACTCCAGGCTTAGCACTCTATCCACTGAGCCACCTAAAGTGTCCTTCGTTCCTTTCCAGAGGTGGTACAAATACATGTTAGAGAAGAAATAAATGTACTTTAAGACAAATAGTCTTTCTGTCCAAGTTTCTGCTTTATCTTGGACTTCATGGTTCAGCATGTGGGTCTCAGGCTACTTCTGGCCTTCTGATCGTCATTTCCATGCTGATTGTTGTCATTCCTAACGAGTCACTTGTCCTGTTTTTGTGGTCTACACGCAGCAGAGAGATATAGCATTATCCAAAGGAAAGAGCATGGGATTTAAAGGAAGATTTAAGTTTGGGTCTTGGTTCCTTCACTTACTAGCTGTGTGACCTTGGGTAATTTACTGGGCAAAATGATGACTCCTTCTTAAATTTCTCAACAATCAACCAAATCAGTCTATTAATAAGCATTAAGTGTTTTCTATGTGCCACCACTTTGTCTGGACCTTTCCTATGTATCATACTTATGAAGACTTTAAAGGATCTCATCTGAACCTTTTGCCTCATATCACACTTATTTATATACAGTTTTATTGTCACTAATAGCATGTAAGCTCCTTGAGGGCAGGGACTGTGCCCAGTTTATTCTTTCTGTGTGTTAAGCTCATTCACACAGAATACATGTTAACTAAACTATAAGGTGGAGATCATAGAGATATTACTTATCTCAGAGGGTAATTATAAGTCAGATGAGAGAGTCAAGCCCATTCTAACTAGAGAGCATTGTTTGTAAAAGTGAGCTAATCATCATTACTAAAGAACACTAGTAAATCTTATTGGTCTAAGATAGCAAGATTTATAAGAAAATACAAACAGTAGAGAGGATTATTTTTTAAAAAAGAATTCTTAGCCTTATTCATCAGTTTTTCCTTGGGAATAAAGTTTGTCCATACCTGTAAGGACATCAGATTACTTTTCCCTTTTAAATGCCCTTCCCAATCTGGGTTATCTTTCCCTGGCACAGTTCTAAGGTAGGAGGGAAGGTTATTTTTGAGGAGAAGGCTTAACGACATTCCCTACATCACAGCTCTCTTGGCAAAAACACCAAGGGCACTGGAACAAAGTTCAGGGAAATGGAGCTATGCTCTTTAAGACAGAATCACTGGAAGACAAGTAGATAGTTGACAAATTTGGAAAAGTTGTAATATCCTTGGATTTTACATCTGCTAATAAAGCAGAATTCATGTGCTAGGTTAAATGTGATCCATGAGTTTCCAACAAATACTTGCATTATTTTGGAACGAGGATCTATCTCATTTTTTGATAGAAGTTACATAGGGATTCCTATCCACCCCTTTGCTCCCCAGAAAACACAACTGGACAAGTTCCCCAAATTCAGGATGTAGGAATTTGTAAAAATAAAAAGAGTTTCACAAACTCACAAATTCAGCTTATTTATAGGTGAACCCATCTGTAAAATTCATAGCCAAGTTCCTTTCTCAGCATTTCTTTCATATAGTACATTCATTTATCAGAGCAGCTACCCCCAGGCCAAGAGAGATAGAGAATGGACACAAGCAGCATACATGAAAAACCAAGAATGACATTTTAATTACACAAAGATCGTGAAATTCTAAGAGAAGCGATGCCCCTGTGTAATTTCAATTTTTAAATGAATCATTTTAACCAAGGATAGGATAGTTTGTCTTCAATGTCCATGCACTCTCTCTCTCCCTTCTTTTGTGATCCCCATTCATCCCCTCCTCAGAAAGCAAAGTCCACGTGGCCTTTCTCTCTTTTCTCCCATCAAAATATTTTCTCAGAAAAGAGTGTTTATCAATTATTGACAGCATATTTGCGCATTAAGTTTTCTCTCTAACTGTGAAATGAAATGCCTCTCCCCAGTTAAAAGGATCTTAGCATCAACTAGAGAGGGGAGGTTTTAGGGGAAGAGTCTCTCACAACACACATCAGCATCATTCTTGAACTTTCTTTCATGTCACTGGGCCAGGGGAACACGAGCACTTGCCTAAAATACTTTCTGCTAGCATGGCAATTTATAGTTCAAAGCATTTTCTTAGACATGAACTCAGCTGGCCTCCACAACAACCCTGTGAAGTAGAACGGCTATTATTTTCCCCATTATATAGATGAAGACATTGAGGCTAGGAGAGGTCATCACATGGCTAGTAAGTGGCAGTTCAGATAAGACTCAGACCCCCTTAGCCAATAATTCTTATGCATCCCACCCTGTGAGAACTCCTCTTCAACCTTCTTCAATCAATCAATAAAAATCTCTTAAGTGCCTATTGTGTGTCATGCCCGTGCTAAGCACTGGGGATACAAAATGAGGCAGATGGCAGTGCCTGCCCTCAAGGAGCTTGCAGTTGTCCTTCCTGTACCTCCTTTCCCCACCTAGATTCCCTTGGCCTCTAAACTAAATGTTAATAGAAAGAATATAGCATATTTCACTTTACTGTTTGCTTAGCTCACATTTTCTTTGGAACACTTTAGTTTGAGGAGTTGATAGGGTATTATGTGTCTGTGATGGTCCCAAAAGGCTGTCACCATCCAACTATACATTAAGCTTTCAGGGATTTTTCTTAGAATAAGTATGTGATTATATATTTGATTACCTCCGGTGTGGGTTCTAAAATGATAAATGCTGCTGTCTACAACCCACACTAAGTTACTTCTCAGAATTGGAAAACTGGGAAACCCAATATTGTGTTCAACTCTGGGCTTAAGCTTTCTGATAAAGTCTCCAGAATTACAGTTCAAGTCTGCTGCTGGTCACCCATGAAAAATGATCACTGGCAGAAACCCGAGGAACAACTTCTAATAAGAAAAGAAAAATGAACTTGGATTGCCAGAGCAAAAAGTTTAAGTGGAAATTACTCCTTTATCTATTCCACAAACAGCCTTCCGACTGACCTCTATATTATCCACATGACTGAATCCTATGCTATTCATCTTTACTTCCCATAAGGGAACACTATGTAATTCATAAGGTAACCCTATAGCAACTATATGAATGAACCCTTTTAATCCATAACTGAGTTCTACATTATTTTCAGTTATAATACAGTTTTTCTACACTGAATATAAGAATAAGCATTTATTTCCAGACAATGACTGAAATGTCTTTTCTATCTCTGCCCTATATGATTGTTAAAACTTTTATAGAAAGGCAATCATTTAAAAATTGGGATTCTGTTTCTATATAACTATCTGTGAGAAATCTTCACATCAATCCTTCATTGATGATGAAAATTTGTTTTCAGAATTTTATAGTAGGAGATGTTAATATCCTTTGGGGGTAAGAATAGGACAAATTAATAATAAGTAACTGGTACTAAGGTATTAATTAATAACACCCATAGGAGGCTATCTAAAGAATAAAGGGACAGAGCCAGAAGAGCTGGGTTCAAGTCCTGCTTCTAACACAGGCCAGCTGCATGTCCTCGGGTAAGTCACTGAATTTGTGGGTGCTCTAGGAAGCTTTCTAAACCAGCAAATGCCAGCTTAGCTGCTAATCTCTGCATTGGTTGAAGGAGTTTCTTTACTGGGTCCTTACTACAAAGATGTCTGGACAAACACATACATACTACAAAGAGTATGTACATTTTACAACTATATTGTAAGCATTGCCACAAAAAAATTATTTTAAAATCATTCCCCATCATGAATGATGTTTATGGATCTCTAGTCCTTTCTTTCCTTTAGTGGCCAGGAGATGACCTTGAAGGCCTTCTTCAGTGGGCTGTTGTACAGCCAGGGCAGCAAAGGTCAGTGACTTGGCAGTAACAAACTGTTTCTGGGCCAGGAGACAAAGAAGTCATAGACCTGTGTCCATTTGATTATCAGGATGTTAAAAAAAAATCCACAGCAAGCAATGGGGGATTATGGAACACATTCTAATTTATGTATTAGAATAGCTGCTAAGCTGCCTAAAAATTAAATGCCCACCACCAGACTAGGCATACTTCTCATGGATAAAATTGGTAAAGCAGAGGAACATACTGGCTTTTGAATAAAAAAATTTAAAAAACTAAAGTAATCTTTTAATACAAAGGAGGCGATGAGGTGGCACAGTGGATAGAGGCCTGGGTCTGGAATCAGGAAGACTCATCTCCATGAGTTCAAATCTAGGCTCAAACACTTAAAGCTGTGTGACCCTGGGCAAGTCACTTAACCCTGTTTGCCTCAACTTCCTCATCTGTAAAATGATCTGGAGAAGGAAATGGCAAACCACTCTAGTAATCTCTCTGCTGAGCAAACCCCAAATGGGGTCAGAGAAGTCAGACATGACTGAAAAAATGACTGAACAACAATATAATAAAAATACAAAGCAAAACAATAAAAATAATAGCTACTGTGTCGGTAAGGTAAGATAATAATAATAGCTACTCTTTACATCATATACAGTGTCTCAAAAATCTTAGTACAATTTTTTAAGCTTTAAGAGAAATATCACCACCACTCTCCTTTTACAAGGGGAGAAACTGAGACAGTATGTAGATTTTTCCATGGTCACAAAGCTAGGGAGTAATAGAGCTGGACCTTGAACCCAGAGTTTCCCCACTCCCAGGCTAGTGAATGCTCTTTCTCCTCTATCAAACTGACTTTTGAGTAGTATAGGAACCAGAATAGTGGAAAGTTGATGAACAAAGAAATTTAAAAAAAAAAAACAACTTCATATTTCAGTTTTTGTTTGTTATTCCATATTTTCTTAATTTTTCAGTTACCTAAAATATGACCCTGATATCCCTGGAAATGCTATTAGTCACAAGCACACAGGACCTTTATTATCAGACAGGTCCTGGGCAAAGGAGAATAACTAGGCTTTGGGAAAAATGTCAATTTAGGAAAAAATTGACAGACTGAATAGAAATAAATAATTGTCATCAAGAAAGGGGGAAAATCCTAGCAGTGACACCTTAGAATATGAATCTCCCTGTTCATCAAGAAGATGAGAGCTAAAAAATTTTGACCAAACTAATCTTGGATCTTCCAGGCGCCACAAGAACCTGAGTAAAGACAGGTGCTGAGGGAAAGGCAGGAAATGAGGAGAGTCGGAAAATATGATCCTTAGAGAAGGTAGATTCTGAATTTCAAGCAACCCTATCCCTTGCCTGACACAGGATTTAGGATTATGTATTTCTGATTTGGAAGGGAGGAGAGTCTGAGAGGAGAGGTTTGTTCCAAAGGAAAAGACCTGAAACCTGAAGTACTTAGACCTTAGAGAAGAGCAGCCCACTCACTGTTTGACGCGATCGGTGGAAAAAATCTTTATCCCCCCATTCCATCTTTTCTCTGCCAACAATGGCAAAAACAGGAACTCAAGTGAGTTCAAATGAAAGGATTAACTGGAAAATTAGATGGCCAGTAAATTCTTTGAAAGTTGGAACCAAAGTCAGAACATGTTTATTTTCCCACTGACAGGATAATTTACGGAGTCTGTTGCTTAGGAATATGGCAGGATGGTAGGAATCAATGTTCTCCTAAACATTAGCTTTAATTAAGGGATCTCCCTTCTCGCCACTTAGTTCCCTGTCTCTTCTTACCTTCCAAGCCTATGTGATTCTCCCCTTATCAAGAAAAACAAGAAGTTCTAATGACCATTTTTTTGGCTGGGTGGGGAGGGCAGTAGAAGGTTGTGAGAATGTTTGTTTGGAGGTACTTTCTTTGGTATTGAAGTCCTTGGAAAGATGACCTCAGGTTTAAAGTTACCTGTATAAGTCAGGGTTGCTTTTCAAACGTGTAGCTTCTGGACTAGGCTCAAGTTTTCTTAAAATATACTACATATCATACTCTATGGAATGAGCAAAGTAAGGACATGGTAGGCTTAGAGGGAGACATCAAATTCCCACGAGGTTGGACCATCCACATAAGCAATAGTAGGTTTGAAAGCATTCTCATAAGGCTAGTGGCCCAAGAACTTGTTTACTTGTTTAAGTGAGGGGGCTTTTCTTGGCATTTCCTTGTTCTAATGGGTGTGTGTGTGTGTGTGTGTGTGTGTGTGTGTGTGTGTGTGTGTATGTAGAATTTGTGTGTGATCTGAGTAAGGGAGGGAGTATTCTTGAAATATTAATAGGATTAGGTGAATGAAACTGTTTCCTAATGAAGGATAAGAACAAGAGTGAATTTTCAGATAACTATCAGGAGACACTGCTGTGATTAAGAAAATGATAAAGAAATAGCAGGAGTAGTAGTTAAAGGAACACCCCAATATCTTCTGAACCCAAAGGGAAGGTAAACAATTAGGAGTATTAATCACTTTAACAAAAATTCAGATTTAACAAATTAGTTCACAAAGATATTTTAGGAACACTGGGTACAAGTTTCAGAGAGGAATATTTTCCTTATATTGAGCCAAAATCTATCAAACAATTGTAGCTGTCCAAAACTGGAATGGGCTGTGTCATGAAGTCGTGATTTTCCCATCAGGGGAGGATATCCAAATGGTAGATGACCACTTGTCAGGGATATTGTAGAGGGAATTCTATTCAGGTATAGGTTTGTCTTGAACCAGGGGTGGGAAACCTACAGCCTTCAGGCCACACATGACTTTCTAGGTCCTGGGGTGCAGCCTTTTGACTGAGTCCAAGTTTTACAAAACAAATCCTTTTATTAAGGGGATTTGTTCTATGAAGTTTGAATTCAGTCAAAGGGCTGTACTTGAGGACCTAGAGGGCCACATGTGTCCTTGGGGCCGTAGGTTTCCCACCCCTGTAAAAACTCTTATAGTCCCACCCAGCTTTGAGTTTCTGTGAAGTACATCCAAAAAAAAAAAAGTATTTAGTAAATTATACAATCTTACTAAATTTGTACAATTTGTACAGTAAATTTCCTGGTGCCCTCCATGTTATCCCTGTTGCTGCCCATATCCCTGCAAATGCAACATTAGGTGAAGTTAGAGCTAAACAATAAAGATATTAGCAACTACTTTGTTAAATGTTTTCATAAATTACTTGTCTAGAATTAATGTATCCTCCTAAGGGTCCCTGGGAAAAAGAGTTATAAAGAGCCTCAATGGTGCCCGGGGCAAATTCAGCTGAGGGAGAGATGGTGAGACACCAATATGGTAGTACAATTAAGAGTGCCTAGGCAGAATAGCCTGTTCCTTAGGGACTACTGTTCCTCATTTCCTTAAAGGATGAAGGGGGCAATTAGGTTTGGGAAAGAGATGGCATGACAATGGGGAGGCCTCAAGAGGTAAGGCTCGATAGGGAGGGCCAGTGTCCCCCCCAGGGCTCTGGAGAACCTGTCCAGCTATGACTCTGCTGGGGTGAATTTCTATCTGTAAGCAAATTTTTTATCTGTAAGTACAGTGATTTCATCCATTAGCTTTCTAGAGTAATATCTTCCACAATCCTCTCTAAATGTTACACAGAGATTACAAAATAAATCTGGTTTTTATAAGGCAATGTTTTGGGCTAGGCTTGGCTTGGTGGAGTCCAATGAGTCAGGCTAAGGATTAGAACACAGTGAAATACATGTGAACCACAAAATGAAATAAAAATAAATTTACTCACAGTATGATTTAAAGGATACAATTTTCTAAGAAAAGGAGGCTGTTCCACATCAGCACCTGCCAAGGCAACTACATGGGGTCAGAAACACATTGGGCAGAGGAGTGAGAATTGTCTAAAATCTCAGGAATATATATTAATACCTCAGGTAATAATGAAGCCCTCAGAACAAAAAAAAATGTCAAGATTGCTTCTTTGCCATCTTGAAAACCAGTCTAGTTCATATTTAAACAAATGCCACTCTTACCATAAGCAGTAAGTTCAGGTGAAGGATAAAGTATAATCACATAAAATAATTATCAAAGATGCTAATTTAAAACTGAGATATTTAAGGCTAAAGAACCATGTCCAAATATGAAAGCAACCTCCATAATGGGAGGACTATATGGAAAAGGAAAGGAAACATACCATCTTAAGTTCTGGCATTATACTGCTACATATGTTCACTTTGAGCAGGACTTTCACCCTGTCATGCCCTCCTCATCCCAGTGACCCTTGGCTGCCACTGTAGAAACCCATTCTCATCTTCTACTACTCAATTCCCCTCAGTCCAACCTACCACTCAAGCTCTATCCATCCATTCCACGGTGCTCTCTGGAAGGTCTTCTCCATAAGCAACAAACTTACTTTCATCTTAAACCATTTCCTTTTTCACTCCTTCCATTTTTTCCTTGACTCTCTGTTGATTATACAATGTCCTTGACTACTCAAGAACTGATTCTAATATACATGAATGCCAGCCATTCTCCAATAGATAAATGTTCAAAGAATATGGAGACAAATTTCTTAAAAAGAGATTCCAGCTGTCAACAATAATATGAAAAAAATGCTCCAAATCATCACATTTTTGTTGCTACTGTTCACTTGTTTCAGTTATGTCTGAAGCAAACAGGGTTAAGTGACTTGCCCAGGGTCACAGAGCTAGTAAATGTCTGGGGTCAGATTTGAACACAGGAAGATGAGTCTTCCTGGTTCAAAGCCCAGTGCTCTATCCACTGTGCTATCTAGCATGCTGAGGTTTACCTTATGCTTATTAGATTGGCGAAGATGACAAAAGAAAATGACAACTGTTGCAAGTAATATGGGAAGATGAGCACATTGGCCTATTGTTGATGGAACAATGCATGGATTCAGCTATTCTGAAGAACTTTTTGGAACCATACCCCCTAAATCTACCTGCTCTCTAGAGTCCTCAAAATTACTATTAAGCTAACAGCCCAAGGAGTTTGAAAGAGGAAAAATGCCCTTATTTATAAAGATACTTATCAGTTTACTTTGCAGTTCACAGAAAAGAATTGGAAGTTTCTATTGATTTGGAAATGGCTGAACAAATTATGATCTATGAATTTTAAAAAAGGATATTATTGAGCCATAAGACATGAAGAGATTGGGGGTTTCAGAGACGCAAACAGACTTGTAAGAAGTAAGCAGAACTAGGATAAAAATGTATGAAAAACATTTTTAAAGAAAAGAAAAACATGGAAAGATGATTAGTCTGATCAGTGAATGACCAGTCGAGTCTAGTGCTGAAACATATGATTTGCTTCCTGACAGAGGAGTGATGCCTCCAAAGTGCAGAATGAGACAGATGTTTTTGGATATGGTGAATATGGGGCTTTTATTTTGCTTGACTACTCTTACATATTATAAAAATTGTTTTTCTTTTTTTTGGGGGGGGAGGGAGGAAGGATTTGAGGTATAGAAGATTTAGCAATAACATTATCCTCCCCCCACAAAAAGAAACAAGATACGCTGATGCGTTTTTGAAAATGTGCAGAAATTTGGAGGTAAACATAAACAAGAAGGGCAACTTTCAAAGTAATATGTTAGGGGAGGCCAGGTAGCACAGCGAGTAAGAGCACTGCCCCCAGTGTTGGGATGACCTGGGGGTTCGAATCTGGGCTCAGATACTTAGTACCACACCCAGAAATAACTGGCCCTGTAACCTTGATCAAGTTACTTAACCCCAATTGCTCTAATAAAAAAAGTAATATGCTGACTTTATTATTTTATCTAAAGTGATGTGCCAATACACAGAGTGAAAAACATATTTTTGGACATGGCCAATATGGGAATTTGTTTTGCTTAACTAAACTTATTTTATACAAGAATTTTTTTCCCTCCCCAATGGAGTTTGGAGACATGAGAAAGAAATTTAAAAAATTAATTAAAAGGAAAAAAGTATGCTATATATTATAATTATAATAATTATCACAATAGCTAGCATTTATATGGATCCCATCATGTTGCCAAGCACTGTTAAATGCTTTACAAGCATCTCATTTGATTTTCACAATTCTGTGAGGTATGTGCTATTATTATTTTTATATTACAGATGTGGAAATTGAGGCAAGCAGAGTGTGTCAGGCCAGATTTGTATTTGGGTCTTCCTGACTCCATTTCTACTCATTGCATCACCTAGTTGCCTAAGAGATTTGTAATCTCACATATAATTCTCTTTTTCTGTTCTACTTTGTATATTGGAAATATTTTTTGTGGTGCTAAATTCAGAAAACTAAAATTAAATAAAGAAGCATAAGAATCAGTCACTTGTAACATATGTTTGTTGAATTGGAGAAGTATAGCAGTAAAGAGAAAGAGAGATTCTTTGAATGAGACTAAAAGTCTTTTAAAGACTGAGTAGCACAGTTGCTGCTGATGTTGCTAATGCAAAATGTGGGGTTACAACTTTATCCTGGGGTGCTGTTTTCAAGCTGGAGTTTCATACAGATAGATGTTCTCAAAAGGGTAAGTGGAAATGGGGAACTTTGAGTCAAATTCCCCAATGAGTCCCATGAGAAAATGTGAATATTGAAAATGCAATGTATATATTTCTCAGGTGCCCTATAGAACACGAAATGAGAAGCTTTACAGGACCCCAACTCTGCATACCATCTCCAGTCACCTTGTCAAAGACAAAGCAGAAGCAGCTGGAGCTCTTGTGAATCTATCATCAAGCCTGACAATCCCACAGGGTCCATTTTGCCATTTTAAATGATGAGTTATCAATACAACCATTTAACTTGTGTCCATAAAAACATAACAAACATAGTGTAAGATGAAAAGCATTAGACTGTTACTCAAATGATCTGGGTTCTACTGTTGGCAACTGTCATTCATTAGCCATGTGACCTTGGGTAAGTTACTTAACTTCTGTTCTAAAGCTTTCTAAAGTGATTAGCCTGGTTGGTCCCTAAGGTCCCTTCCAGCTCTGTCATGATGTGATCCTATGAAAGCTGATGGGGTAATTCTAGCTGCTGGGTACCTACCTTATAGGAAACCTTCACCTTAAAAACCATAGTCAGAATATGTCTGAGACCAATGATATTCACATGTGCATTACTAGAAAATAAGGTTTCAATTATTTTTATAGTGAACTAATAGTCCCTTGACTATCTTTAAAGACCTGGTTGAACAGGACAATTAAATTGGCTTCTAAGAGGACAATGGCCAACATCTATAACAAAGTTCATGTACAGACAATGTCATGTATTGTACCAGAATCAATGAGATCATGCACTGTTTCCACAAGAAATGAAGCATTGGGTGCTTCAGTGAACTCTATTCACTATGTCAATACCCAGAGTTGTTTTTAAAAATTTCTATTTAAAGAAAGCAAAGGGGGCATGCAAAGATAGAAGAGAATTATACAAAAGTCTTTTGAGAAAATGTGAGCAAGGTTTCTTGTGGCCAATGCAGGGCAGCATTTCTATTATAAGAAAAGTATCTGACTTTGACCAAGAAGGTTGGGGCTGGGGGGGCGGGGGGAGAGAGAGAGAGATTTCGTGTTTGTGTATGTGTGTGTGTGTGTTATTCCCAGTAGCCTGAAATTCTTTCCGAATTGCAAGAGATCTTTGCCAACATTTACTTCAATGTCCTCTTTTTATGAATGAGGAAATGGAGGGGGCTCAGAGAAGTTTTAAGGAACGTCTCCATCATCAAATAGCTAATTGGAGCAGAATGAGGAGTAGGAATTGAGTGTCCTGTGTCTCAGTTCAGTGCCCCTTTCTCTCACATTGTGTGACTTTTAAAGTCTCACCTAACTTTGTTCCCTAGTAAACAATATTGGGAGTTTTCTAAAGTACTAAAGAGACATATCTGCTTGTAACATGGAAAGAGCTATTAGCATAAAATAGAAAGCTTTATATTAGAGGACCTTTTGTCTTTGATTCAGTTACTTCCACTAGTGGTTAATGTTCCTTCAATAGAATTAATTTAATTAAACATTTATTAAGTGTCTACTCTGTGTACAAGGCACTATGCTAGGTCCTGCATATTTATGCATGCAGAGACACATGCAAATATATACATACAAACATGTATGTATATATGTACACGCACAATACATATATAATACACTCCCAGCACAAAGTCTTATATATACCAGACACGGTGCATATATACATATATTGATACACAGATGCATACATTATATATGTACACACAACACATATATAATGTATGTAGACATATATATGCATGAAGACAGCATAATTTATGTGTATACATATATTCACACTGTGTACATACACATACACACATACATGCATATATAGACAAATATCTGCATGTATGCATTCCCTCCCATCAATAATTCTATAGGGGGAAATTCAAAGTACAGTTTTGGGGATTAGGAGTAAGGTGCCCTTGCAATCTGGAAAATCCTTATAAAATTTTTTGGCCCTCTCTTTGTAACAGAGAAGAAATATGCATTATTATGGTATTAAAAGATAAAATATGTTGATATTAATACAGCACTGTACATAGATTTTAATGCATTTCCGAGGTTCCTAAACTTTTTCTGTGTCATCTGACAGCCTTCATGTGTTGTCTGAGACTTCTGTAAGACTCCTCAAATTCCCATTTGGTTTCTTACGCCGACCCACAATATATCAAAACCATGATGAGGAAGCTTGTGATGCAGAAGGGATAACTATACATACAAGTAAATCCTTAGCATATGCAATATAGTTTCAAGTGGGAATCTGCTAGTTATTGGGTTGGGAAGCACTTAAGAAGGCCTCTTGAATGAGGGGGCACCTGAATCCCAAAGGAAGGCAGTAAGAAAATGGATTTCATAAAAGAGTTCTGTTCTGAAAGACAGTATTTTGAGATCTTTAAATCTTCTCCCAATAACCTGGGCTATTTTTACTTCAGATAATTTCTTGTTCAATGAGTCAAGAGTTTGTATTATGGGTAGCGACACAAAAGGAAGCTGGGTGTTCTTGGTCTTTGGTTAAGTCTATTCATTACCACTAAAAAGTTAATAAAAACTAGAAAAAGTTCAGTACAGGAGCAAGAGGCCAATATAGTTCCAGTGAAAGTACTGTGAAACCAAGGAAATGTCCTGGATGGTTTAGCATGTGAGGATGCCTGTAAGAGAATTAGGGAAATATAACAGGATATGAAATAATACCATAAACTCTCTTCTACAGACTTTTCAACAAGGACAAATATGATGAGAATACTGGACGGCAAATCAACAGAAACACTAATTTTTACTTATGCCACTGAAATGAGGGAGCAGATACTGACCCTCTCATGGCCAGTCCCAATAAAAACAACATGAGAAAAAAGCCTTTATTGAAATAGCCTGAAGAGGAACAGTTGGTTTTAACTTAAATTAATATTTTTTCACAACTACTTAAAAATCGAAAAAAAAGATTAAACATTTATGAGGTTCAGCTTTGAGTAAGATTGCCACAGCAGACTATATGGATAGAAGTCCCTCAATAAGGTAACTTCAGGAGGCTGAATAAAATTAAGTTACCTATGGCAGGCCATAGGCTGTATGCTTCAACATAAGAGCTATAGAGTTTGTCATAGAAAAGAACACTTTTGTTTTACTAATGTTTATTTTTATTACTCATGGGAAATCAAATGTCAGATTTGGTTTTGGAAAAAGAATAATATTTTATCCACTTCCAGACCTTTGAACTACAGCAGCTATTAACTCTTTCAGTAACTAAACCCATGACCTTCTTTATTAAAAATCATGACCCATGTGGCAAAGAATCCAACTCAAGACTGAATAAGTTACCCACCAAACTCACATTTCAGAGCATGATATTCATGGAAAAGCCATCTTCCTGCTTCCCACTGTGGATGTCTCTAGAGACGTATCAAGTGAATAAAAGACATATGCAGCCCCCTCTACTTTGGCTATTAAATAAGTGGTCACTCACAGTACCATTATGTAGCTTTCCAGTTCTGATTTACAGATCAGAGACACAAAAAAGCATGTTCTTAGTTAGGAAGGATAATGTCAGTAAAAAAGCATCTCTCCCACATGTGGAGGGTTCACACTTTTTTCACCTATCATGACTCAGTCTTTCCCCTCATCACATTTTCATCAGACCAGGGAAAGAGTAACACCACGTGGTGGGCCAGCATTGAGAGACTGTTGGTCTTGCTTAAAATCTATCTTTCTAGGTACTTAGGGAGGAGGAAGAACAGGATTTTGAATAAACTCATAGAAATGCAAGAGCTGGAGTAGAAACCTCAGTGGTCAATCAGTCTAACCCTTTAATTATACAGATGAATAATCTGAGACCCAAAGAGCTGACTTATAGACTTGTTCAAGGTCACACAGCTAGTCAAGATTCCCTTTCTGGAGGAATGGATCTATGTCTTAAGAGGAAGTGTGGTACAATGGAAATGAACCCTGAGACTATGGGTTCCTCAGTTTCCTTACCTGTAGAATAAAGGGCTTCGGCCAGATACGAACCACACAGATGGACAAAAGACACATATATGAATGTCTCTTACTGAAAAATGTCATTCTACTTTAGAAATCTCCATGATTATTTACTCTTGGAAATTAATAAGGTACTTTGGACAATGTGGTCATAAAAGTACCAGACAGAAAAACTCAAGGATGACAGTAAAAGGAATTTTTAAACCACTTCAATCTCCATGATCTCTCCTCTAATAATTATGACCAAAGCTTTAAGGCTCTGAGGGCAAAGGCTATTTCAGAACTTTCTAAATGGAGATCAAACAAAAGAGATCTTCAAAAAAAGTCAGAAGATTTGAAAAACTTTATTCTTCTCCAGGCTACACTCAGGACTTGCCCCAGACCTTCATCGTGAAGCTTCACTAAAACTCTGGAATCCACACACTGGAAGTATCCTGTGACCTCTCTCTCTGAATGGATGGCTCCTCCTAATTCCTCCATAGAAGCAGAACATAAGGGGCAGCTAGGTGGCACAGTGAATAGAGTACCAGCCAGTACCAGTACCAAGTCAGGAGGACCTGAGTTCAAATCCGATTTCAGACACTTAACACTTACTAGCTGTGTAACCTTGGGCAAGTCACTAACCCCACATGCCTTGCCTTCTCACCTCCAAAAAAAAAAAAAAGGGAGAATACAAGAGTCAGCCCCATCTCATTCCTCACCATGATTCACTCCAGACTTCTTTTACTATGCCTTGGCACTGGGGACTTTTTCCTCCTCTTCAACATTTCCCTTTAAATTTCTTTTTGTGTGTCATCTTTCTTCATTAGAATGTAAGCTTCCTGAGGGCAGGGACTGTCTTTTTACCTGTATTTGCAGTTTTAGTGCTTAGCACAATACCTGTCACATAGTAAGCTGACAGATTGAAAAGAATAGTTAGGTTGATTATTCTAACAAATACTATTTTTGAAGAAAAGGAAGAGATTAATAACTTGAAGGAGATAAAAAAGTTTATTTGCAAGTAAAAAATAAAATAAAATAAAATAAAACACCTGACATCATGAGGCAGAACAGCACTTCCAAATGGCATTTGGAGGAAAGAAGCCACTCCAGTACCAAGTGTTAATTAGGAAGAACAAACCAGATATTATGGTAATGACAGTATAAAATAAAAATAATCTTTTGGCTCTTACTATAAACTAGCTGTTACTACAGTTGAGAAAAGAGAGAACAAAGCAAGTACTATAAAAACTTGATTCTTACTTTAAATTTCTTGGTAGGATTGCAGCATGAAGTAAAAACCTTTTAATTATCTCAACCGATTTACCATTATAGGTGCTAATGGCCAGAATTTCTGACCTTAAAGAAATAAATCCCCTCCATCCCAGCACAGTTTTTAAAAGTATTAAATTGCTATGAGGATATGGAAAAAATACTCCATTGTAACTTATCACTCCTCAAAGATATACAAATTACTCAATTAAACATGAACTTTACTAGATAGTATAGCAAGCCACAATACTGAGACCTTTGTTTATTCTTTGGAAATGGTACAAGAGAATCCATAAGGGCTAGAAATGGGTATCTCCTGGAATATTCAGCACAATGGGCTAATCAAAAGAAAACTGAGGCAGCCTTCTATCTAATCAAATAAAGCAGTATCTTAATGCAACCTTGGTAAATTTATCACCATCATGATGATAAACAGAATTTATGGCATTTTGGACATGAGCACCTCGGAGGATAGGGACCATATTTTTGCCCTTTTTTTTATACCCAGTGTTCAGCACATGCCTAGAACCGAGTAAACGCTTAATGAATGTTGCCTGTTGGTATTATTTTGGCCCTCCCAGAAATAAGTGATATTGAGCTCAGTTTCAGCTACTAATATTAACAATAGTAACAGTAATAAACTTATATTCACATAATACTTTAAAGTTCACCAAGTATCTTCCTCACAACAACCTATGAGTTGGGCAGCACCAGTATAACAACACCTGCTTTACAGATGAGCAATCTGGGCCTCAGAGAGGAATGATTTGCTCCATTAGCTATGGAGGGTGTGACTTGAATGCAAGTTTTGTTGACCCCCAAGACCCCATGTCCATGCTGAATCCAATGCTTTCCACGATATCACATGGAATAGGTGAACAGATTAATGTGTGTGTGTTCCTAAAAAATTTTCCCCTATGAAAATTTACTTTTATTTGACTACAGCCAAAAAGATTGGATTATAAAAAATTTCTGTGGAAACAGAAATGAGACGTATATTAAAGTTCTGCCTGAACTTAAGAAAAACCCTCTAGTCCATCGGCTTTGACTTCTTTCATTCGGGTTCTTAAGAGTCACTGAAAATGTCCACGGTACTTGAAATGCCTGGCAAAGCTATTTCTGTACACTTAAGAGTTAAAATGTCAGTGAGTCTACACTCATAGCCAGTGAACACTTGCTGCTTATCCCTTTCCCTCCAATCTCATTAACTATACTTGCTTGGCGTTTATTGACTAACGAAGAATTACTAAAGAAAATAATAACAATAATTATAAGTATATAGCACTTTAAGGTTTGCAAAGTGCTTTATAAATATTATCTCATTTAGTTCTCACAATAACTCTGGGAAGTAGGGGCTATAATAATCCCCATTTTGCAGAAGAGGAAACTGAGGCAGAGATTGTGAGCCCAGGGTCACAGAGCTAGTACGTGTCTGAGGCTGAATTTTAATCCAGGCCTTCCAGACTCCTAGTCTACCTTTCTATCCACCACACCATCTACTTGTTATTTAAATTGTTGGGATATATGTGTAATATGTTTGCTGATACTGTAACACTTTCCATCATTTTTTTGGTCTTTTTGGAAGGGGGGAAGGCAGGGCAATTGGGACTAAGAGACTTGCCCAAGGTCACACAGCTATTAAGTGTTAAGGTCTGAGGTCGCATTTGAACTCAGGTCCTCCTGACTCCAGGGCCAGTGCTCTATTCCCTGTGCCACCTAGCTGCCCCTTTCCATCCTTTTAAAAGGAGAAATAACTCATTAGGATATCTTAGGTGATGTCCTATCTATAGAAAAGGACAAACCATTCCATAATTCTGTAATACCAATCTGAAAGACAGTATTTTGATGGAGGCCAACAGCTGACAGCAATGAGCTCACTACTTGGCCCACAGTAGGTACGATGAATACCTACTAATCATATGGCTCACAGAATGTTTGTCAAATGAACGAATGCATGCAGAAACACATTTGTTCTCCTTTACCTTTGCAAACACAGATCTGAAGCCAACTTATATTATAAGCCCATGTGTTACTGCAGCCAATTTAGTTAGACCAGTAGTAGCTGTGTCTTTCAAGGGGTTGCTTTGGTAACCAGGAGGGGAAAACACATACAATTACCCGGAAATAGTAATCACCACAGAAAAGTCAGTCCATGCCTTATTAGGAAAATAACCAAATGGTGAAAAAAATGATGATGGCTCCCTGTTTTTCTGTTTTCACAAAGCTGCCTGCTCCCATATGAATAAAGTATTAACTAATGCTGCCTAAGCAATTACACCAGTTAATTATTTGCTAGACCCAAATACTAATCCCCTCTTTCCCACGCCCAACTCTCACTATTTTCTTAGGTAGTATGGGAAGAGGCCTACCTATTTCAAGGAGGAGGGCATTCATTTCTAACTTTATTTTTTCAAAGGTGACAAGCCCTCCCTAGATATTTTCCAGGGTGATCCTTGGTGGGAGATCAGATGGAAGTGCAAAGGGAAAGGTGTCAGAGAAGGGAGGGGGGGAGAAGGAGCGGGGGGAGGGGGGTTCAGAAACAGCAGCAATGCCTTCTTTAAACAAATAGTGAAACCAGAAGCAGCCCCTTGGCTCAAAGCCATGGGTTGTTTGGGGATGTCAGGACCCAAGATAAAAATCACTAAGAGGGCAAGTCTAGGGATGCAAAAGCAACCTGTCCTCCAGCCTAGCTTGTAAGAAATCTCAAAATAGGGGGCCCTTCTTATTTCACAATAAGGCTCGGGTGAAGATGAAGAGAGGATGTGGGAGGCCACTAGTAGGGACTGTACTGACTTCATGATGTTTATTCCTCCCCTGGTTGCATTTCTGTATATTTTATATTGCTATATCCACCTTGTCTATTATTGGCTGTATCCATCTTCTCTTGTCTGCTCGATTTTCCTCCCTACCATAGAAATCTTCAGCAGAAAGAACATGATTCCCAGTATGAGAAGAATAATCATCTCATTTGTTGTTTTTTTTTGGAGGGGGGAAGGCAAGGCAATTGGGGTTAAGAGACTTGCCCAAGGTCACACAGTTAGTAAGTGTTAAGTGTCTAAGGCCAAATTTGAACCCAGGTCCTCCTAACACCCGGGTTGGTGCCGTATTCACCGCGTCACCTAGCTGCCCCATGATCATCTCATTTTAAAATTTTGTTTATTTTTAATTTATGAAATAAAACATTTCCATAACACAGTAGAACAAAAAAAATTGATGATTGCACATGCAACTGCAAATCTATTGTGTACAATTTGGTCTTCCTTTTAAATACAGAATAAAGTTATAATGTAAATTTCTTTTTTTTTCTCTTTCTCCCCTTTCCCCCTGGTCTTAGAGATGGCTACCATTAGATATATACATATATGTATATGTATATATGTAAAATCATTCTTTATATACTTCTAGTTATCAGTTAATATGTTCTTTGTAGTTAATTTGGGTATTTATAATAGTCAGAATTAATTTAATTTTGGGGGAAAACCTATCTATTCTATGTGAACTCTTTTTAATGATGACGAGGATGATATTAAATCTTGATTATCTAGATAACACAAAGGAGAAGAAGCTGATAACTGCAGTCCATTTAAGAGACAAATAAACTTGCCCTGAGAATGTGTTTCTGTTCTGACACTGGACAGAGCTATCTCATGTTCTAGGAATTTGCAGCACTTCAGATGAAATGATGGAATCCCAGTGTGAAGACTGACTGAGGCAGGTCAGAAAGCTTTCTATGCAAGTCTTCCTACCCAAGAGTTAAATAAGCAAAAGCGACACTCCCTGTAACTATACTAAGCCAAAAGGTCTGGGCAAGAAGTGAAAAACTCAGTCAAGCATCCAAATGTTTTGTCTACATGACATCAAAGATCTATTTTTATTTCTTAAAAACAGCAGTTTGAGATTTTTCTATATAGGGCTGGAGCTGACATCAACCAGATACAGGCAATGTCACAAAGCAGCTGGCAGTAGGATTCTTCCATAGTAATTGGATGATGTCAGAGAATCTGAAGATAATATTGACCATGGAAAAATGAGAATTGGTTATACTACCACCAATGATTTAAAAAAAAATTCTGCACTGGTGCAATATGCGTTACAGGGCAGTGAGATGGCGCCATAGACAGAGTGTCAGGCCTGGAGTCAGGAAGACTCATCTTCATGAGTTCAAATCTGACCTCAGATGTTTAGTAGCTGTATGACCCTGAGCAAATCACTGAACCCTATTTGTCTCAGTTTCCTCATCTGTAAAATGAGCTGGATAAGGAAATGGCAAACCCCAGTATCTTTGCCAAGAAAAGCCCAAATGGGGTCATGAAGAGTTGGACATGACTGGAAAATGACTCAACAACAACAAAATGTGTTATATGAAGAAATTAAGCACAAAGAATTCCTGTTATTGAAATGCTAGTTTCTATTTCTTGTTCTTTAAAGTACACGACACTGAAAAGTTTCTTTCCACCTCACAGTTTAGCCAATCTGAACAGTGTAATGCCAGTACACACTGTTTTTAACCAAAATTCTAAGGTGAAAGTTGTTCTCTATGAACAACGAAAAAATTGAGGCATTTAAAAATGTTCATTCAAAAATTTAAATAAAATGGTCAGAAACAAACCTTTCAATCTATGATAATTGTTATTATTATTATTATTAGTAGTAATAGTTTATTTTTTTTTGAGCTACAGCCATACCACTATTGATATAACACTTGAAAAAAATTAATAAAAGAGAAATGGATTCTACCATAGCTGTGCCATCATCTGTGAGAGTTCAGGCAGGTCATAACTTTAACTAACTTTAACTTTAACTAAAGGTTGGGTCATACCTAATCTTTAAATGGAAATGAAATGAGAAGGGTAGACTAGATAGATGTTATCCAAGGACACTTCTAGTTTTAACATGTGAGCCCATGAAACTAGGGGTTAAAAACATTTATATCTGCTATTTGAATTCCGAATTTAATGAGTGTAGGTATATTCCAAATCTATTACTTTACTGTATGATTCTTTTTTATTACTCTTGCCTATAGTATACATGTAGGTGACAAAAGGTTTCAAACAAGGGGTCCTCACGCTGCATGCAGTGACAACATTCCCAAGGGTGACCAGAACCAGATTAAAATGTAATTGGGAAATGTTTACCAAAGTAAATAAAAATACAATAGAACATGGATAATATTAATATGTGGTCTTCTAAGTCAGTATGTTGCTGCAGGGATCCTTAAGTATGGTTTAGTAGCCTTGTTTATGTTGGAGTTTTGACACCACTGGCACAGTGGATAGAATGTTGGGTCCAGACCAGTCAGAAAGACCTGAGTTCAAATCTAGAATCAGATACTTACTAGTTGTGTGACCCTGGATCTGCTGTCTACTTCAATTTCCTCACCTGTAAAGTGAGGAGAATAAAAGGATCCATTTCTCAGGGATTTTATAAAGATAAAATGAGAAAATATTTCTAAAGCACTCTGCAAACCTAAAGCATTTCTAATTGCTAATTATTACCATACTGCTTGATTCTTGCTGGATCAAAGGGTACCTCATTTCATTTTCATTTGAAGGTTAGATCCAAAAAGTTGAAGTGTGATTTTCCCAAAGTGACACGGATGATTAATGGTGCACTTGTGGAGAGAGCTCATCTGGCAATCTAATACCTTATTTTATTGTTGAGAGGACAGTGGATCAGAGAAACTAAGTGACCTTCCCAAAGCCACACAGTAGCACTGCTGGGATTTCAAATATAGCGCCTTTTCCAAATGTGTGTCTTACCTCTCACACCAACATATATACTTCTTGAAGCCATCATCTTAGAGTTCCTTCTATCCATGTCACCTCCCAGATGCCCACAATATCCTTGGCACACAGTAGGTGCTAACTACTTGTACGATGACTGATTTTATGTCTGGCAGCCCTACAAAAAGGTTGGAGGGAAGGATGGGTGGGGAATGGGCCACCCAACTTGGGGAGGTATCAGATTTTTCTCAATTGAATCTAGTAACTCTGGAATTTAGGGCATTATTCAACCTAAAATAAATAATGGCAGAATGTGTGAGGCAAGCGAGCAAGTGTGTATTCCATTTGTAAGCACCTGCAAACAATGTGTGGATTTTTGGTTCAATTTCATATTTGACAAATTCAATTGGTTTAACAACTTTCGTGGCATTTTTTAAAAGCACATAATGTACTTTAAATAAAAAAAAGTTTCCTAGCATAGTTCTATTGAATTTTGAAAATATTACTGGATTCAAAACATGCCTCTGTTTGTGATCTCACATATGTGAAAAACAAATTCAGCTTCATTCTGGAGATATATCCATCCATCCATCCGTCCGTCCGTCCATGTGTCTGTCTGTCTGTTTATCTATCTCTATCTATCTATCTATCTATCTATCTATCTATCTATCTATCTATCTATCTATCTATCTATCTATCTAAAAGAGCCTCTCTAGTTTAATGAAGAAGAATTTTTATTGGTATTTCTCACAAGGGCTAGGGACAAATACTTCTGGAGGTGGGGGATCTTTACTCAGAATAATGTTTTTAAATGCAAAGAATAAAATATACAAGATTATAAAAGAAACCAATTATACTGAAATAAATATTATCAAAATAATAATAATAAGAAGAAAGTTTATGGACCCCAGGTTAGGAATCTCTGGTTTAATGAGTTCTGTCTGGGGCACTGAGAAGCTAAGTCCAAGATCACACAACCAGTATATATGTCAGAGGCAGGATTTGAACGCAGGTCTTCTTTACCCAAAGTTTTATTTTCTATTCAAATCATTATGCTGCTTCTCATTCAGTGAACATAAGTAGTTTTCATTAAATTTCTTTATCAGAGATAGGGGAAAAAAATTTAACATAGGGCATTGATTCCATGGGCAGGTAGAATCTTAAAAGCAATGCCAAAAGGAACTCTGTGGTGATTCCAAACCACAGAATAGGTTATAATAAAGCTCAAGATTCAGCAAATGCAAAAGAGCAGAAGAAAGGGGAGGAAGCCCTACCCAGACTGCAGCTGCATCTGATTCTGGAGGCACACTTTCTAGAAAGGGAGAAAAACTTATGAAGAGAATCTAGAAGTGAATAATCAAACTAATTTTCATATATACATATTCATATACACATTTGTGCATCTATACCTACATAATTAAAGATTAAAGGGCTGAAGTTTACAGAGTACTTTTAACAAATGAAAAAGGATAGAACTTAACTCCACAAAATTATCTTATATTAATGCTTGGAAAGTGATTATATTTCTTAGTGATAGGCAAAAAGTATAAACTCGGGGCGGCCAGGTAGCATAGCAAGTAAGAGCACCGGCTCCAGTGTTGAGAAGACCTGGAGATTGAATCCCGGGCTCAGACACTTAGCACCCACCCAGAAACACCTGGTTGTGTAACCTTGAGCAAGTTACTTACCCCCAATTGCTTAGGGGCGGCCAGGTGGCTCAGCGAGTAGGAGCGCCGGCTCCAATGTTGGGACGACCTGGAGATCGAATCCCGGGCTCAGGCGCTCAGCACCACACCCAGAAATAACTGGCCGTGTAACCTTGAGCAAGTTACTTAACCCTGATCGCTTAAAATAAAAAAAAAAAAGTATAAACTCTAGGGGGAAATTACAGGAATAGTCAACTACTTTGTATGGTGAAGTTTCACTTCAACCGAGTCATGAAAACCTCAGAACTTCAGAGCTATAAGGTTTTTTATAATTTGGAACTCAAAACAAGTTAAAAAATTGTTTTAACATGTAATTGGGGAAAAAATATTTTTTTTTTAAAAAAGCAAGAATAAAGAAATCAAGGTTCTTAGCATAGCAGAGATGGGACTAGTGCCCATGCTTCCTGGCTACTAGATAACTCAGTGCTCTTTCTGCATATTATACTGGAATGAACAGTATAATGTGCAAAATATCTGCCACTGCTTAACTTAATCTTGCCTTGGTTTTATATTGTGAAATTTCTAACAATTTAACAAGCTTTATGTTGATATCAGTGTACTGTTTCCTCTGAGTTCTGCAACTTAGGGAAGGTAGAGAAACCAAGACAAAAGGTAGATATATCCAGAGGTGGAGGTCTTGACATAGGTCACAAAGCAGGTAAAAGGCAGAGGCAGAAGAACTCAAGTATTCAAGAGGAACTAACTTCCCTGCCTCTTATTAGGGCACCTTATTTATAGATGGGCATATATTGATAAGGAAGGATAAGAACACAGAAAGTATACTAGAGCCCATTCCTTAGAATGACAAATCACCACATTTTGTGAAACTTTATCAACTCACAAGGAAGAAAAGAATGAACAGTTACCTGAAGGTAACTTGCCCAAGACAGAGTTTTTGCTTACTCTCATGTTGAAATAATGGCCAAATTTGGCCCTGTGTATGGTCATGCCTTGCTGGGAATGAAATTTAATTATCACTCCTTTTGGTTGATTTATTCTGCTAGAATTTACCACTTTGGTGAAGGAGGTAGGGAAAAATAGACTGTGGTCTAGTGTTACTAGGCTTCAAACTATATTATAAAGCAATAAGCATCCAAAACATCTGGTACTAGTTGAAAAATAGAAAAGTTGTTCCATGGCACACATCAGGTACATCAGACCCAGAAGCAACTAAACAAAGTAGGATAGTGTTGATGAATCCAAGGATACCAATTACCTGAGTAAGGGGTTCCTATATGACAAAAAAATAGTTTGGAGAAAACTGGAAGGAGTCTGGTAAAAACTAGGTTAAGACCAAATATTTCATACCATATGCCATAATAAACTACAGATGGATACATGACTCAAATTTTAAAAAGCTCATATTCTAAAAAAGAGTAAAAGGGAAGGAGATACTGTTTATATGGATGGGGAGAATTTTTACCTAAACAAGGAACAGAGATAATTAGTGAAAATGCCTAGAGTTGGGAGATGGAGTGTCTTGTTTGAACCCAGTGCCATTAGATTGAAGTGTGAATCAGGGGAGGTGTGTATAGTAAAGGAGGACAAGGTGATGGTGGAGATATCAGTTGTGTTGGACTTTGAATGTCAAAAGAGGTTTTATATTTGATTCCACAGATGACAGGGAGTTGACTGTGTGGGAGGATGATATAGTCATCCTTGAATTTAAGGAAGATCACTTTGACAGCTGTGTGGAAGACGGGCAGGAGGGAGAAACTGATGGCAGGCAGATCAACCAGCAAACTATTGTAATAGTCCAGGTGTGAGGTGATGAGGTCCATATAAAGGAGTGGTGGCAGCGTCAGAAGAGAGAAGTGGGTGTATGCGAGATGTTATGAAAGTAAAATATACAGTCCTTGGCAACTGATTAGATATGGGGGATGGTGAGGTGAGGGATAGTGAAAAATTGAGGATGACACCTAGGTTGTGAGCCTGGGTAAGTGGGAGGATGGTGGTACCCTCACAGTAATAGGGAAGTTTGAAAGGAGAGAAAAAGAGTTTTGGGGAAAAGATAATGAGTTCAGTTTTGTCGAGTTTGAGACAAATGGTCAAAGGCTATGTAGAGGAAATTTTCAAAAGAAGAGAGGTAAGCTTCCAACCATATGGAAAAATGTTCTAAATCTCTAACAGAAGAAATGCAAATTAAAATAGCTCTGAGATCCTACCTCACAATCTGACAATAAAAGAAAGTGACAAGTACTGGAAAGGCAGAGGTACCGGTGCTGCTGGTGGAGCTATGGATTGGTCCAACCACTGTGGAAAGCATTTTGGAACCATAGCCTAAAAGTCACTAAACTTTGTATGCCATTCAAATTTGCAATAACACTACAAAACATGTATTCCAGACAGGTCCAAGTAAGTGGGAAACGACCCAAAGTTATAAGAGCACTTTTTGTTACAGCAAAGAACAGAGAACAAAGTGGACTCCTATTATTGGGAGAAAGGTAAAAGCATTATGGTGTATAAACGTAATGGAATATCATTGCACAATATGAAGTGATGAATATGAAGGACTCAGAGAAACCTGGGAAAACAGGAATATACTAACATATAGTAAAAGTGAGCAAACCAGGGTTATGATTTATACAATGCTCATAATAAATGGAAATAATTAAAAAAAACTTAAAAGCAAATCAATTCAGCGACCAAGAATGTCTTCAAAAGACTGATGATGAAGCATACTTTCTTTCTACCCTTTGGTAGAGTTATGTTTTCATACATGGCCAATGAATTGTTTTGTTTTTGCTTAACTATTGCTATTTCTTACCTTATTTTGGAAGTGAGGCCAAAAGACATACACACACACACACACACGGACACACACACACACACAGAAAAAGAGAGAGAATGAGACAGAGAGAGAGACATCAATGAAATATTTAAAAAGACACAAAACAGAACAAAAGGAAGGCCAGAAGGGGCAGTAGATGAGTAGGGAAGTTTTGTTATTATTTTTTATTTAATAAAAATCTGCATGTAACAAAAATTCAGAGTTTCATATGCAATCTTCATCCTGTTCTTTAGACATACTGAGTGTTCATGTTTGTTGATTTTTCTTAAGTTCATAATGAAAAAGAAAATTTATTTTTAAAAAGTCTGTGGTTTACCATCAGCAGCCGTCATTGTGACAGAGCTGAGTGTTTTCTGGGCACTTAACACATTGGATTCATTATGAGTTTGTTATTTTTTAAAAAGAGAAAACATATTGTATTTATGTGGCCTCTAATAGCATCAGCAAAATCCAGCGAGTGGGTGTGAGATTCAGGTCTGTCTTAGCCAGAGTCAATTAAGGTTTTTGACAAAATTTCTACTCTTATAAACCAAACCTGGCAAAATGTTGCTTTGGCATAAACAAATGTTCCAAACTCACACATGTATCTATATGTGTGTGTATATATATATGTATGTGTGTGTATGTATGTATGTGTATCTATCTATATCTTTTAATGGAGATCAATGAAATAAATCTCAACTGTTAAAGAAAGGGGGGATGGTTACATTTCTTGTAAACAGAGCCTTTGTCATTATGTGAGTTTGAGAGGAAATCAGAAATCAGCAGACATGCAGGCAACATACAAAAGAGACATTGGAGGACAATATTCTAAATACAAGAGGAAGATTCATTCCCAAAGGACCCCTTTACTATTCTCCCTTAACAGGAAAACACATTTTATTACAACTTGAAGAACTGAGCTATAGAACTAACTTATAAAAGGAATACCGGAGCATGACAAGCTGCTTGCAGGAGAAGGGAAGGGAAAGGGAGATAATTAAACTACATTTTAAAGGAGGGACAGATTCCAAAGTCAGAGTTAATGTCAAGCTGCCTTTGAAGGCTCCTAGCTTCTAATAAAATCATCTTGTCTGTTCCCAATGTGAAGGAAGGAGGTTCAGTAGCAGCTTTTACTTTGGTCTTCACCAGAGTCTCCACAGAACAGCTCAGAGCTCTCTCTCCTCAGTCTGGGTCTGAAAAGCCCAAGGGGGCTTTCAAATTTAGAGCTCTCCTACTTGACTGCTAAGTAAACAACCATGGATTCTTCCTTAATGACAACAGCCTATCAGTGCCTTTGAGGTTACAGAACATAAACAGGTTCTGCCTCAGATTTTCCACTTGTGGAGGAAGAAAGGAAAAAAAAAGACCCCCGAAATATTTTCCCTGCATTTGTTTTTTGAAGCTCTTGCCTCTTATCTCTCCACTCCAATACATGTATTGTAGTAAGGTAATTCTTCCTATGACTCCTCTCAAGCTACCTGCAGCAGCATGATGGGAGAGTCTTTAAGGAAAGAATGCAGAAAGAGTATCACAGAGGGGAGAATCCATGGATGGCAGAGAATCACTGAATTTTAGAGGTGGGAGATATACTGCAGAGGTCATCTCATCAAACCTACCCCCTGAAGCATGAAACACTTCTACGGGGTTTCCAGGATAATCCTAGTTCCTGTGTTCTAAAGGAAAAGAGAAGTATAAGGGAACTTTGATTTTCCTTCTCACAAGTCAACCAAAGGAGGATTCTGTGGCCAGCTAGCCACTGCTCTGCTCTGACCTTCAATTTTGTGAAAGCCCAAGATGTCATGTATCCAATTTCACATTACAAATCAGGGCAAATACACATCCTTCAACCATTCCTTCTGTGGATACGGAGCTTTCTTCAAAAGTTTAGCTCCTGTGCTAGCATTTCAAGTTGCAATTTTGTCATCTGGAAAATGGGGGTAATGACACACTGCCTATACCCCAGGGTTTGGAGGAATGTGCTGTAAGATACTTCCATTACATCAATGGATCTGTGATCTCTTTGCCATGATACAATCCATGTATCTCTCTCATTCTTTTTTATTCTTATACAAATCCTCCCATACATCTGATCTTTTTACTTTGTGTGGATAACTGGCGCATACAGGGTGTTCATTGGTTATCCTCATTTTTGCCACATGACTGCCTTATTTTCTTCTGTCTTATCTCTAGTGATAGTCTTTATACCTCTTTTCTAATACAATTCTTCACTGGTAATAGTGAGATTGAATAAGCTACTACACTGGTATCTTTCTATTTCCTTTGGTTAACCTTTGATTGACTGCAGTATTCTTTGACTTGTGGACATATAACATCACCCAAAGAATATCACTGTTAAAAAAATTCCCAAGGAAAAATGTGGATTATAAAGTATTTAAGGATTCCTTGAAAGATGTACCAACAGAGATAACAGTGTTAAAGGACCTTCTGATTATTGCTACCAAAGGAGACATAAAATAGGGCGAGTATACTGGTCAAAGATATTTGAGACTCTCATGAAGGATGGCCACCACCACCTCAAAATGGAAGAGGAATTCCCTAAAGAGAGCTAAATCTTTCAGACACTCCAGTTTGTGGATGTATTGTGCTGGTTGCAGTAAGACTCTGAACTTTACAAAGTCTCCTAAGTAAGATCCAAGAGATCTTACTTTGGCCTGATTATTCACATAAGAAAAAAAATATCAAATAGATAATGGAAATATAATGTCTGGTCTATGATACATAGTTAGATGGACAACTCATAGAAAAGTTCAATCAGTACATACATCTTAACTTTTTTTAGTAAAGACAATGAGCTAGGTCTTGAACTAAACAAATGGGAGGGAGTCACTTGAATTGTCTTTGAGAAATTGTGCTGTGCTTTAAGTACCATAAAAATGTGAATGATTATTATTAATGAGTAAATTTCAGTGGTTAACAGATAGAATCTTATATAATTCCTGTCATTCCTTTACACTTGAGAAGAGTAATCTATAACTTAATGATTCTATAAAATATTTACAACCAAAATCAGTGACTTAAAAAAAATTCAAAGCTAGAATTTTTGAGTTACAGATTTCTTAAGAAAGCAAATGAGCATTTGATGTTCTAGTTCTAAAAACAAAGCAGGGCATTCAAAATGAGAACTAAGCACAATTTTATGAAAGTATATTTTAGACTCGGGTATTTATGAATTTACATTTCTGGAGTTATAACAAATAAGTGTGTGCATTAATTCATTGCAGAGACTTCTGTCAGTTTTAAAAATTATAGATGTTCACACAAAAAAAGTGGAATTAGGAAATAACTGACCCTCAAAAAGAAAATCTAATTTAAGTCAACACATACTGCAAAGTTGAATGTTCTCACATTGCTGAGATGTTGATCACCATTTGGGGCACAATTGATAAAAAAGCTTTAAGGTATCTAATATTAAACATTTGGTAATAATTATCTAAATCTATTGCCTCTTCCTTACATAGGTGATGGTAGTCACATGTGCATACCCATATCCTATTAATTAATAATTATAATAATAATTATATTATTAATTAATAATAAATCCTATTAATTAATAATCCTAATAAATACTATTTATTTTTAAAAGTGTGAGGTCTCTGTATGGAGATCAAAACATTAGTGATTTGTAAGTTTGATACACATTGAAGGGGAAAAAAACAACAAAAACTACAAGATCCCACAAAGGAATTAGTAACACACAGACTTACAGAAACTTATCTAACTCAGCTTCAAGGTTCTCTTCAACTAAAAAAAAAGTTTTCCCAAAATAACTGGAATTACTGTGGGAGCTTCAGAACTCATTATTTCTCATGCTTAGAACTCATTTCAGTACTCTGTTCCTAGAGAAAAACCTACTTTTACATCTACCCAAATGGACTGGTTCTCCCTCCCACTCCTCCCCACCCCCCAAATCTTTTTGGCCAAAAAAATATAAAAAAAAGCCGTCAAAACAGGTTACTTGTATTTTTATTGGTTCCTCTAGACTATGACGACATTTCCTGAAAGGCCATGCCAGGAAACTATTAATGTCTGTGAAAAAGAAGTGAGAGTTCTTTTGAGCATAAACTGTCTGGTGCCCCAGGAGACTATGCCCTGGCCGGATCATTGGTCTTTAAAACATGACACACTTACTCAACTGGTTGCTGTTTCAGAGTCCCAAGGAACCCGCTATCAATCAGTACGAAAGGAGAGGAAAAAAAAAAGTCTTAAAAAAAAGAGAGATGCAAGAGGCTAATATTTTTATTCCTTTTAAGCAGGAGAGATTGAAGGAGAGATCACCTTCACAGGTGACACCCAGGGTAGATAACAGAGTGCATCACAAATTCAATACAGGTATCTACTGAGCTCTTAGCAGGAGAACAACACTGATGAAAGCTTTTTTTTGGGGGGTGGGGTGGGTTAGGAAGATGGTGATGCTACTGAGGAAGATACTGGGCATTAGAGGTTACAACATTTTCATCAGAACTGAAAATTCCAGAGGGAAGAATGAGTGATTTAGTGGAATTTTATTTATCTGGCTTGTCTAGGGGCAAAACCAACACTTCACCTCTGAAAAGCCCACAGAGCCTCTGCTAATGCCAGTGTTTGAGGATTTATTCCCAGTGAATTTATAAGGGCTTTAGAAAGAATCAGAATAAAATTGTACAAAATGCGTGTGGAAGCCTGGGCACTTGGGAATATACTTTAGGTGTCTTGCACGGATACAAAGGAGGCTGTACTGTACCTAATGTTTTAAATCCCATTCTTTGTTGAGAAAGTCTAGGCCACCAGCTGATGCTGTTCTCATTACTGCAGAGTGCCATCTGCTGGGTGATGATATGGGAGTTAGTTCTTGCCTTCCCCTCAATGTTCTCCAGTGGATGTGTAGCCAGAAAAGGCTTCTCTGATTGATACACAAGTCATGAATTCATGGAAAAGAGAAAGCAGCGTTCACGGTTTCCACTGTGCAGGAACCACTGAGAAATGCTACTCTCCCCTATAGCCAAGTTCAGAGAAAAGCAGTGCAATCAGCTCAGCTTTGCTGGTTAAGCATGAGCTGCTGATTAGTGTTTCCTCTGAACCATCCAAAACAGGAAAGAGAAGCATGAAAATAGAGAACACGATATCATTTTTACATGTTAACTAGCTGTATGGTCTTTGCACTAGGGAACTCCTATTTGCCAGTAGTTTTAAGCTGGTACAATGGGTTAAGGGTTTTTTTTAGTTTCAGGCTGTTTTGTTTTTTCCGTTTCAATCAATCAAAAAAAAAACCCCACCCATGTCTTTTTTTTGTTTGTGTTTTTGCTTTTGTTTTTGTTTAAATCACCAATGCTTAGTATGGTATCTGTCATATTTTTCTGTTGTTGAGTCATTTCAGTCCTGTCTGATACTTTGTGACCCCATTTTTGGGTTTTCTTACTAGAGTGGTTTGTCATTTCCTTTTCTAGCTGATTTTACAGAGGAGGAACTCAGGCAAACAGGGTTAAATGATTTGCCCAGGGTCACAACAGCTAGTGTCTGAGCCTGAACTTGAACTCATAAAGATGAGCTTTCTTGATTCCAAGTCCAGTGCTCTATCCACTGTGCCATCTGTAATAGGTGTTTAATAAATATTTATTAATTTCATCGTTAATAAACTTCTTCAAAGAATATTTGATATTTAGCTCCCTAAATCTGGTGAAAAAACCCCCAAATGACAGGGAAACTACAAAAAGAATGCTGTAAGGGAGATTCCAAGTAACAAATTTAGACTTATTGACTTAAAAGTCAAAGGATTTCAGTTTTAAAAGGAAGCCTAGAGATTAGTCCAAGTAATTTATTTTACAGATCAGGAAACTGAGGCACATGACTGTAAAACTTCACAACATTTTTAATACATATTTCCTTCTCGCATTTCATATAACATCTACCCTAAGGCATTTCTTCATCACCTGGACTATTGAAATAAATTAGCTTTCTAACTGGTCTCCATGCTTTAAGACTCCACTCATTTACCACGGTGATTTTTCTAAAGTGTAGGGAAGTCTAACCATGTTGATGTGTAAATGGTCCACTGCTCAGTAGAGTTTCTTATTATCGCCAAGGATAAAATCAATATAAACTTTTCTGTTAAGCATTAAAAGATTTTTTTTTTAACCCAGTCTCTTCCTGTTTTTCTTGTCTTCTTTTTATCCTCCCTTTCACATAATTTACATTCCAACAACAATCATCTACTTGGGGTTCTCTGATCCATCTCCCACCTCCATTCCTTTGCACAAGGTTGTCTCATGCCTCCCATGACAACTCTGACAAACTTTCACCATGGAGAGGGAAGTTGTGGTAGAATGACAAAGTTGGAAAGCTCGATTATAAGGGGTGAAGAAGAGAGTGGAAGGAGAGAAACTGGAGGTACTTAATATAAGTGTTTTTTTTTTTAAAAGATTTTAGGCACAAAGGACAGAAGAGATAAAGGATGATAGTTAGCAGGGATGAAAGGACCAAGTGAGGGTTTTTTCCAGGATGGGGGAAATGTATGCACATTTGTAGGCAATAGGTAAGAAGACAGTAGAGAGAGATAAGTGAAAGTGGGGATGAGAGAGGGGTCAATCTATTGGAGTAGCCAGGGTGGAATGGGATCACTTGTGCAGGAGGGCCACCTCTTCATGTAAGACAAGTGGGAAGGAGGAGATGGTGGTAGAAAGCATCAGAGCGATACGAGATGTGCAAGAGGGGAGAAGAAGGAGCTCACGGTAAATGGCCTCAAGTGACTTTTGATCAAAAGCAATGTTAGTTGTTAGTTCCATAGGACTGATGTTAGAACAGTTAGTCAAATCATAAACTACCTGTTTTATGAGTTGTTGGCGGCTGCCACATTGTATGATTTCCAATGTTTTTTTACAAGGGAGGGAACTATGGAGGAGGGAAGCCATTGTGGTATAAAATATATATAAATAAAACAATACAAAATTTGCTTGTGATTCCCCTTGCTTGAATGCTAAAAATCATTTAACTTCATTGATCCTTAGTTTTAATGCTATAAAATGGAGATATTAATCCTTAAGGGATTCACATTATTATTAAGGAATACTAAAAATATGATGCATGTGAAAGCATTATTAATAATAAGAAGATTTGTATAGTGTTTACTATGTGCCAGGCAGCATGCTAAGCATTTTACAATTATTATCCCTTTGATCTTCACAAGAACCCTGGGAGGTAGGTGCTGTTATTACTTCCATTTTAAAATTGAAGAAACCGAGGAAACAAGTTAAGAGACTTGCCCAGAGTCACACAGCTAGTGCGTGTCTGTGGCAGGATTGGAATTCATGT
>NW_027187308.1:7735421-7794992 GCF_028583685.1 Petaurus breviceps papuanus
ACCTTGGGCAAGCCACTTAACCTCAATTGCCCTGCATTTTCTGAGAGTGAGTGAGTGAGAGAGAGAATGAGAGAGAGAGAGAGAGAGATAGAGGGAGAGAGGGAGAGAGAGAGAGATGGAGAGAGAGAATGAGAGGGAGAGAGACATAGAGAGGGAGAGAGAGAGAAAGAGAGATGGAGAGAGAGAGAGAGAGAGGATTTTATGGGGTGGGGGAGAGAGTAAGCTATATCTGAATCTAGATCAGTGAGAGAAATGTACTGGAGGATGGAGAGGAGCATAGAAGGAAGGTCTGGAAATTGGTTGGATTTTGAAATAGAAGATAGTAGGATTAATACATAATATAGATTATTTATTCAGATTTGTCATTCCAGAACTACCTCCTGGGAAAAAGAGCTAAGAAAACTTGAGCCTAACCTTATTTCAACTGGTAAAGCTGCTAGGAAATCTCAAGATGTGTGGCTGGGTTGGGAATTCTCTTTCTGTTCTGGTAGGCTTTGAGAAGCCTTATAGCTTGGCTAAAGTCAGAGGACTGTTGCTCCCTTGGTGGGCTGAGTCCCAGGGCTCCTGAGCTCAGGGCAGCTGGTAGTGCTAATGTTACGTCAGGGAGGTCTGGTACTGGACAGGCTCTAGGGACCTCTACTTACTTGGATGGCGGTTTAAGCAAATGAGACCACAGGGACTCCATTACCAAGTTATGTAAGTGCCATTTTGACTAAAAGTTGTACTTTCCTTTCTGAGCTGTCATTGAATCTACAAAAAATTGTAGTCTTACAAAAGGGTTTGTCTCTACTAGCCACAGGGTGCACAACTTGAAATCAGTGAGTCATTTACAATAACTTTACTGGCTCAAAGAACCTCCAAAGCTAGTTAGAACACTTTCCCCTAATTGGTTAATCAGGTATTTATCACTTGGTACCCTAGTCAAAGCATATTTTAGATCTAGGATGAACCAGTACAGAATGTCATTCTTGCATATTTCAGATTATCTGTTGAATTTTCAGTTCAGACTTCCCTTAAAAAAACATCTATAGTTCTGCTGTATCTGTTGATGGGGAAAGGTAAATTGGTCTAATGGCATTTACAGGTTCAGCACATCTCATTTAAGCTTTAACTGTTTAAACTATCAGATTCTTACTGAAACTGGTGACAATTAATCAGCTTTTGAAGATCTGAGTTTCCCATCTTCCTTATTCTCTCAATAGCCTTTTAGTGGAGGGACAGAATAGTCAACAGATTGTGGGAAAGGAGAGGAAGAGGAAGGGAAAAGTACACAAACTTGATTATTCCATAGTGCCAATAATGTTCCATACCTGATATTTATAAAGCAGCTCTGATTTATATTTTCTCTGTCTCACAGTTCATTTTTTAAAATTCAGAAACAGACAGTGATATGACTCCTTATAGGCTTCCTTGTGGTCTGGGGTATACCAGCGGGCTAATCTACCACTAGTGAGATTCACATCGATTAGAATGTGAGGAATAAGTTTTCAGGTTTCTATTGAGAGCATATAAACACACATTTCTCTGGAAACCCAATACCCTCAAAGGAAACAAATAAAAATCCACTGTAGATATGTCACACAAAATCATGATACTTAGATCCAGAAATCCAGAGGCTAAGTCTGGTCCATGCTATGTTTAGGAAACACACCCTCAGTTTTAAATCCTTGTTTTAATCAACAGTACCCATGACATCACTATTCAAGCCATTTATTTAGTCTATTTCCAAGCTTACCACATGGTAAATGACTGTCTGCATAAATAAAACAATTCAGCTCTATAAGAATCATTTGCGATTCAGAACAGCAGGGAGAAAAAACTTCAAGCCACTATCATCAGAAACATACTAAAATATCTACAACTTGTTCTAAGTATGAACCTTTTACTAAAGATATGAAAAGAAAAAACAGCTGTAACACAGGAGGTTTTTTACTGCCTGTCAAAGAAAAATACACCGGAAAGCCAAATTGGGGCAGAAGTAAGGCTAGAATAAACACATCAATTGTAAGCTGCTGGAAATTCTTGCATTAGTTTGCATAGAATGTCCACAGATGTGGACATTAACTATTGTCCACATGTGTCCACAGAGAGATGGACACTTAATAATTTAGACTGAAAGGTTCATGAGGGCAAGGACCAAATCTAGTTAAAACGACATTCATTCAACTGTCCAGTGCCTTGTACAATGCTTAGCATATAGGGGGAGCTGAATAAACCAACATCCTGATGAGAATACTTTTCTATTCTGTATCACCCATTTAAATAGTGAATGAACTAGTTGTGCAACTGGACTTGACTGCTGGTTAAGAATACCATTTTATCATCTGAAGCTGAGATATAAGATGTGCTGTAATCTAATGTACCTTATCTTTGGTTTTATCTTGGATTCCTCTTTTCCCCTCACTTCTCACATCTAAGCTTTGTCCATTCTACAAATGCATCTGATGTCACATTAGTCACAACCTTCTATAGATCATCATTATCACCTGCCTGAAATATTACAACAGCCTCCAAAAACAACAGGGCTTCCCAACTTTCCTCTATTTTTTTCCTTCTTGTTTACCCATAAATTTGGTCATATTATTCCCATCCACAATAGCCTGCAATTGCTCCCTAGTTCCTACCAAATAAAATTTAAAGTGTGTAGCTACATGGCACAATGGATGGAACACTGGCCTTGGAATCAGGAAGATTCATCTTTGTGAATTCAAATCTAGTCCCAGACACTTATTAGCTGTTTGACTCTGGGCAAGTCACTTAACCCTGTTTGGCTCAGTTTTTTTCATCTGTAAAATGAACTGGAGAAGAAAATAGTAGACTATTCTAGTATCTTTGCCAAGAAAACCTCAAATGAGGTCATGAAGAATTGGAAACAAGTGAACAATGACAACAAAAATTCAAACCTTTTTGCTGGTGTTCAGGGCCTTCGATTTTCCTGCCATGGCTATCTTTCTAGTCTTCTCTCATACTACTTTCCTCTACATAATCTTCAATCCTCCTGAACAATTCCTCCTCTTCTCTCCTAAACATATCTTGTGCTTTGCAGATGTTTTTGCTCATGTTGTCCCCTATATGTGGAATACCCTCTCTATTTTTTGAATTTCTTCCCTTCCTTTAAAGATCAATCAAAGGTCATCATTTAGAAAGACTTCCTAAGACTCTTCTTCCTCTCTTGAATATTATGCATAATTTTGCATTGTCATACCCCTCTTCTAAACTGTAACCACTATGGGGCCAGGTACCTTGACTTATATAAACTATATATCTTAGTACACAGCATTATGTTCTGCACTTAGAAGGCAGCTAATATATTTTGCTCGAAGAGAATGCTTTTAAGCAGCATGGTATAACAGAAAGAATTAAAGGACCTGATTTCAAATCCTGTTTCTGTTGGAGTAACCATACCCCTAAGATGAAGGCTTTGGACTAGATGGTCAACATCTACCCTAAATCAATGATCCTACCATGTGATAAAAGAATATTAAATTACATAGGAAAGGTAGAAAGATCAATGAGAAATTGAGAGAGAGAGAGAGAGAGAGAGAGAGAGAGAGAGAGAGAGAGAGAGAGAGAGAGAGATCACTTTGGGCTGATGTGATCAGGGAAAGTTTTGCTGATGAAATGACATGGCTTTTAGGGCTTCATAGAGGATTAAGAATTCAACAACTATAGAAGCACATTTTAGTTATAGAGGAGTATGAAAATAGAAGATATAATGTTGGCTCACGGAGTCAGGAAGACATGAGTTCAAATGTCACCCTGTCAAACTAGATTTTTTCCCCCTGTAATTTGGGCGTAATGCTATTCACGTAGTTGTTGTGAGGATCAAATGAGGTAAAGCTTATAAAATGCTTTTGAAACTATGAGGCAATATAATATATGCTACCATTTTTTTCTTACCATGTTTGATAGTATTCAGATATTGATGAAACAGTTTTGTTTCAAGCTGTTATACTGCTAATATTCCCTTGTTTCATTCTATATTCTATGTTTCCATTCTATATTATTATTCTGTATTTCCATATTATAGATCATTGAACAGGTGAATAAAATAACTATTTTCTACAGTTGAATTGGGATGTAAACTAATCATCTGTGGGCTTAATGAAAGTATCTTTGGCACAATCCTATTTACAGAGCAACAGAGAAGATATATACCTTATTTTATTCTAACATAGTTTGGATCTCTTCAGCCAAGTCTCTACACTTTGAAAGCCTTTCTTTTTGGTTCTATGTAGCATGTATATTATGTATATATCAAGTGTGCACATGTGTATATACATCCTAAATACATTCGGAATGCCAACATCTATTAAAAATGTAAGGTTTTTATGAATAAATGTTAAATCTAGGTGACTGTGGGCAATAATTTCATCTGTGGCAATGATATGGATACTAGTATGGTTAATTGGCTAAGTTCTACAGGGTGTTTTTGAGGTCTGTATTTCTAGTATATTCAGTTGTGTCTGATTCTTTGTGACCCTATATAGGGTTTTCTTAGCAAAGATACTGGTGTGGTTTGCCATTTCCTTCTCCAGCAGATTAAGGAAAACAGAGGTTGAGGGATTTGCTCAGTCACACAGCTAGTAGGTGGCTAAGGCAACATTTGAACTCAGACCTTCCTGATTCCATAGTATAGTGATTTGTTTTCTGTCAGCAAGGAAAGTTAGTCATAAAGACAATGAATTTCTGTGATCTATAATGCTACCTCGCAGGTCATGTCTTGCTAGGTATCTGGTAGGTGATAAATTTTTACAGCCTATAATGAAGGGTTGCAAAGTCGCCACTGTTTCCTTGTATAATCTACTTAGATCATTAAATCTGGCTCCTTAACAATAGCTCTTCTGTAGTTTCTGGTCACAATGACCTGCACTAGAATCGCCAATGTAAACTGCATCCATTTTTCTAAATAAATCTTTATACTCCATCATTTGTTAGAAACTTGTTGGTTGACATATTTTTGGCGAATTTCATGCAAATGGTGCCTTTTGATTTGCATTCTTGGATTTTAGTAATTTCATAAGCTCCATCTAGTGGTCAGAAGATCATCGGATAATAAGATTTTTGTTGTTTGTCCTTTGTTCTCAAAGAGGACCATGACATCATGAAGATGACGCCATGACATGCAAGTGAATTGAATTTAAGTGACAGAGGGCTGGGTAAAATCACCAGACTCACTTGCTCCTCTCGAGCCATTTTGCTCCAGTGGCCAGATACACATCAGAACAACTGAGGATGACCCCAGAGGTGGTGGAAGACTTTGGCCTTTTAAAGCTAAGGTCTTTAGCAGGTTTCAGTTTGACTGAGGCAACACCCATTCAGTGATTAAGGCTAGGCAAAAAAAAAAAAAATGAGGCAAAGGATGGCCTTCTTAACCTAGTCCAGAAAAAAAACAAACTGGGAGGGGAAGACCCTCAGGGTTTCTGGTCAAAACAGACACAATTCCTATTCACATTCACTATAATAATTATTATAAAGACTGGGAGCCATAGAGGAACATTAACTATTAATTATTATTATTAATAACTTTATTATTATATACTATTATATTATAATATATTATTATATAATAACATTAACTATTAATAATTATTAAGACATTTAATTTAATCTTATCACTTTAGAGACAAAGAAACTGAAGTATAGGGAAGTTAAGAGACTTATCAATAGTCATGCAAATAGTGTCAGATGTAGGACTTGAACCTCTGTCCTATGATGTCAGCTTAAGTACTCTTTCCATTGTACCATGATGCCTTGGTTAAACTGGAGAAATCCAATGGTAAGTACCTGTTATCAACCTTTCCTGTTGTTCAGTGATGTCTTCTTGTCCAAGAGCATTTCTATAGGCTTTTAATCTGTGTATCACAGACTCTAAGATATATATATGTTTGGAAGTGTTAATCTTTCTTTGGCTGCTTTAGGGTGATAGGCCTCTGTTTTGCTAGTATTATATTGGTTTTTGTTACTTTCCAAATATTTTATTTAACATGAAAAAAAAAACAAGCAGGGGAAATGGTAGGATAAATTTGGTTAGTAAATCCAGGTTGGAAGCATTTCGTAATAAATGAAGGAATATGATATAAGACAAGGAAAAGTAACTTGGAGCACGATTATAGCAAGACTTGAACAGCAAGCTAAGGAGTTTATATTGTAGTCATTAGTCCTCAGAGCGATCTTTGCTGTAGACAAGCAAATCAAAACCATCAAACTATTGCTTTTCTTCCCTGTCGATGACAAGAGCAGTGAGATTCTAGAGTGATTAAAAGTGATTCATGCACACCCACAAGATGTTCACGAAAGCACAAAGCAAAGAGGGAAAGAGGAGGCAGGAAGAGAAATTCTGAGAAATAACACTTCAGGATAATGATTGTGAGGACTGATATCTCAGGCGAGTAATTTCTAAGACATCATAAGGATTATGTTGAAGTATATGAAATAGGTGGATCACACTGGTACTAGAATAGGATTTAGGTGTCATTTGTACATAGTCTGAATATACCAAGTTTATACCATTTATTTGCAGGAAACAAACTATAACTGGATTGTTTTTATACCAGAAATCATCATTTTGGGATGTTTCTCTTTTCTCCTACTTGTCTTATGATAACCACTGACTTAGACATATACCCTCTAAAATATTTAGCAGGACAAGTGGCAGGGGAAAGGGAGTGATGTTGGTGACTCACAAAAAACATCAACATCAATCCTTGGCTTGAAGCTGAGCAGTGCAGAACATTGTTCTAGATTGTTCTTTGGTCAGCTCACTACTATGCCACATTTGATTGAACAGTCGGGTTTTGTCACATATACCTGTATTTCCCAGACAAATTTCAAAGCTCCTTGAAAGCAGGGGGTTGTCTTTCTTTTCTGTTTGTCTCTCCAGCTCTCAGCACATTACTTTGCACATCGTAAGGGCTTAAATGCTTTCATTCATTCATGCTAGAAGAACATTCCAAATGTTATTCACTTAGTCCTCGTGAATTCTTCCTCCAGTTCAGAGAGGCAGGTAAGAAGTAAATGTCAGTATCTGATTTTGGTGAGGGGGCAAGTGAGATGATGTTGTGGGGAATGGGTCTGGTAAGACAAGGAAAAAAGAGACAAAAAATGCAAATCATCTCTACTTGGCTTTGTTCACTCTACCCACCAAACTTCCTGTCTGGCTCACAAAGTAGAAGGTGATTAGTTCCTATTCTTTCCTTAGGCAGCTCAGGCCCTAAGTCTTATCCCTACCATTGCTGATACACTCCCCAACTAGAGGGAAGGAATCATTAGGACTTAACAGAATTTCAGATTTGGAAGAGCTCTCAGAGGCCAATCCAAACCTGAACAAGAATCTACACTACAACATCCTGAACAAGTGGTCTCCAGATTTTGCTTGAAGACCTCCAGGGTGGGGGAACCCACGACTTCCTAAGCCAGCCCTCTGTAGCTTTGGAAAATTTAGATGAAATGCCTCCCCGAGGCAGTATGTCAGACAGAGAAATCTTGAATGTAACAGGTTCCTAATGAATATTTGCTGATTGTATTTTTTTTATTTTACCTTGACTCAAATCACCACGAACACTGCCTATCTATTCTCCCTGAAATCCAAACTGTAGAATTCCTTCAATAATTAGCCGTTTGGCAAAAACAGTCCTGTGTGCTGGATGGTAACACAGAACTTACTAAAAGCAGCAGTGTGTGTAAGCAGGAGTTGCCAGCATGCCCCCAACGACTCTGAGGCTACATAAAATGCAGCGTGTGGAAATCACAAGTTCCATTAAAACCGTAAGCATTTTCCAAGTCCCCTGCCAGAAGCAGGGGGTGTTTTCTATAGAACTTTTCTCCCCCAGATCTGGGCCTCCCATCATCTTTGATGGACAAAATGTCTTAAGTAAATGCTCTACATTTACCATCAAGATGAACTTGTCACAAGGTGAAACAGGTCTACACCAAGTTACCCCAGTAAATCACAGCACACACTTATCACACATACCACAAAAGCCATCAGTCCATTTATTCCCCTCCACTCTTAAAACACACACACACACACACGATTGATCAAAGAATAGAAGAGATTTGAAACAGACCAAAAAGCATAGTGGGAAAGATATGCATCAATATAAAGGTGCTGGTGGCAAAATGTCCCTTTAAAGAATAATGTAGGAGCAGGGACTACTACCCAGCTGTTTGATTTTGGCTCTTACAGTTTTATTAACAAATTAAACTGAGAGGCCAAAGTTAAAGAAACTCAAATGAATTTGACTTCAGGTTGACAAATTAGGATTATGAAGAGAAAGATGGATATTGTCACCTTCCAGTTTCTCACTGTTGGGATTGTATTCCCTCATTCAAGCCCTCTAGGTACTTTAAAATCTGCAACAACAGAACAGGTACTAGAAACTACCTTCCTACAAAGCTGGCAGTTCATGGTTTTGGAAAGAGAACCAGAGAGAAAAATAGATGCAGTTTACAAAATTGTATTGCAATTCATAAAACTTTTCTCCCTAGATTTCAGCCACCTTGAAAATTAAGTAGCAGAAGTATTATTTTTCTCATTTTATAAGTAAGGAAACTGAAGCTAGGGAGATCAAATGGCTTCTCCAACCCATTGAAATTTACGGAGTCAGAAACCTGGCCAGAGGTCAGTCTGTAGGACCAAGCTGCCTCACTGAGGAGACTAGGATGAACATTAGTTCTGTGGTCGATGCTTTAAAAAATATTAATTTAAAATATTTTAGAATGACAGGCTTTAGGAGCAATATGGAGCAAGATTCCATAGTCCATTAATTAGGCTTATCTCTCCACCTGTTTCTGGATATAGCATCAATTTCCATTCCCTTAGAAGAGAGAAAGGCTAATCTGATTTTTAAAGAGCTAGAAAAAGCCAGAAAAGGCATAGGATTTAGGTAAATGAGACCTGAGTTTGAATTTTGCCTCTTTCTACATAGGTGATCTTGAATAAGTCATTTAGCCTCCTGATACCACAGTTTTTTCATCTGTTAAAAAAAAAAAAGATCTAGCTCTATGATCCTATAACTAAGTCCCTTATAGCTCAAAATCCTATGAAACTAAGTTTCCTTTGGTGCCAGGAATTCTAACTTTTGATGTAGTTAGCATAAACATTTAAAATCAGTCTAAAAATGACACTGTTCAAAGGTCACTAATTCTTGGTCTAGACTATGTTCACATCTGCACATTAACAGTTACTTGTGAATAAGAGGGAGGACTAGATATTTTTTCCAGTTTCCATTAACTCTGAAAAACCCCCAAAAGAGGAATTATGTGCCAGATGTGGAGAAATTACAGCTGAATTCATAGGACAAGAAAGAAAAAACACTGACAAGGTAAAATATTTATGAATTAACACCAGAGAATACTAAGCCTTAAAGTTTTGACTCAGGACCCCTCCTCCATCAGACTCCATACTCCAGGCACGGATATACAATCTGACCCTCAGTGTTGTGCCTGGGCTCTTCCTGGTATCTCCTCCTGCTGCAGAGAATTTGTAAAAACACCTCAGTCCCTGGCTGCCACCGAAACAAGCAGTAGATACTGATTAGAGACATGACAGAAGACAGAGAAGGTCTAAGTCAGGGGTGGTGTCCAGGCCACATATGGCCCTTTAGGTCCTCAAGTGTGCCCCTTTGACTGAATCTAAACTTCACAGAACAAATTCTGTGGTCTGCACTTGACCTAGACGGCCACATGTGGCCTCGAGGCTGCAGGTACTCCATCCCTGGGTCCAAAGTGTTCTTCTGTGTACTATCGGGAGCCATCGAGGCTGCAGACTGACCAGAATCCTCTCCTTTCTCTCCCCTAACACTGTAAAAAGTTGTAGATGCTAATTTAGCTCATATTTAGAAAAAGTAAAGAGGAGAACAAAAGAATATGGGGTAAGGATACATGGCTGTGAGAGATCTGAAGGAAAGTGGGCTAAACTGAACTAGGGCCAGCCCCCTATTATTCAGGGCAGGAGACCCAGGCTGGTGAATCATAAGTCTCCAACAAAGAAAGGACCAGAGGCAGCTTTGTAGCCCTGCCTCAGAGAATTTTTTTTTCAGTTATTTTTTGGTTGTGTCTGACTCTTCATGACCCCATTTGAGGCTTTCTTGACAGAGATACTGAAGAGGTTTGCCATCTCCCTCAACCTCATTTTATAGATAAGGAAACTGAGGCAAACAGGGTGTGTTCAAGGTCACACATTAAGTGTCTGAAGCCTGATTTGAACTAAAAAAGATGAGTCTTCCAACTCCAGGCTTAGCATTCTAGTCATTATGCCACCTAGTTGCCCACCAGCAAATAAAGGGGTGGATGAATTAAAAAGTAAAACAATGGGAGAATATAAAGAAAAAAAGTTGAAGTACCAAAGATGGCAAAAGGAAGACGGCTCAATAAAAATTCAGAGCACCAGGAGACAAATGAACAGAAACTATCCTAAAACTAGAAGGAAGGACAAGTGTAAAATCCTCAGAGATCACACAGCTCTTAACAAATATTACAAGATTAAGGAAAGTAACCCAATGCTTAAAGAAATACAGACTCCTGTAGACTTGTAGGAGAGTGTGAAACATCAATAAAATCTTTTGGAATGATTCAAAAGAAAAAAAGAAATCCAAAAGAGAAAAACTTAGGAATAAAAACAGGTCAGAATTTAGTTCTCAATGAAGAAATAAAACATAATTTGAACAAAATGAATCCATGGTGGAGTTTCTCTAAAGAAGTGAATTGAAGATTGACCTTCTCTGAGCTCTGCACAAACGTGTGCATGTAATTGATGCTGACAACAGTGGATGACTTCAGTGCTAAACATCTTCACTGAAAAGGGGGATCTAAGATTCTGGCCAAAACAAGAAGTGCTTTGGTTTCAGCAAGAAGAGAAGTCTTGGGGGAAATGATAGCTGTAAAATATGTGAACAATTATCATATGGAAGAGGAATGAGACACTCTCAGTTTGGCTCCAAAAGGCAGAATTGAGAACAATGGGTAGAAGCTGCAGAGAAGCAAACCTAGCATGATATTGGTAAAATAAAAAACTTCCTAATAATTAGAGCTGTTCAGAAGGGGAATGAGCTGTCTTGAGTGGCAAAGGTTCTGTTTCTGTGGAGGTCTTTAAACATGGGCTGGATGACCACTCGTTAGATTTATTACAGAAAGGCTTCCTTTTGTGTAGGAGTTAGATTAGAATGGCCACTGAAATCCTTTCCAATTGTCAAATTCTGTGATTCTTGTAAAAGCTGATTCTCTTGTAATATGGGATGTAAAATCACACAGAAAGACATCACTAGCTACATGAGACTCACTGTCAAGCTTCTTTAATAAGTCACTTTTTACCTGAAGAAAAAGTATGTTTTGTTTTTGTATCCTTAGTGCCTAGCACGTACCTGAGAAATGTGATACAAAGATTTTTCCCCCCATTTGACTGCTTCCCTTTTTATTTGAAGTGCATTAATTTTGTTGGTGCAGAGGCTTTAGCTGCATATAATCTTAGCTATTTTATCTTTCCTAATTGCTTCTATTGCTTGAATTGTTAAAAATACACCTCCTATCCATAGCTGTGAAAGTTCTATGATAGGCTTCTCATCTAATCTCTTAAATGATATAATCTTTTATATTAAGGTCTTATATCCATTTAGAATGTACTGTGGAGCACAGTGTAAAGTGGTGGTCTAGGCCTAATTTCTATCAGACTGCTTTCCTGTTTCCCTATCAGTTTTTTTTTTAATCAAATACAGAGTTCTTTCCTAAGTAATTTGTTTTCCAGTTCAATGAACACTTTTAGAAATATCTTTCAGAATAGGTGAACTAAAAGCAAATACCCCAAGGAGGTCACTGACAAAAAGAAAGGCTCCATCCACACCAACACTTCTTGTGACAGCAAAGAATTGGAAACAAAGTATATGACCACTCATTGACAGTACACCAAATTGTGGTACATGATCATAACAGAATATTACTGTGCTGTAACAAATGACAGATCCTATGAATATAGAAAGCACACAAAGATCTATCTGACCTAATGAAAAGTGAAGGAAGTAGAGCCAATAAAATAATATACACAATGACTACAACAATATAAATAGGAAAAACCAACACACATGAAAAATTCAAAAATCTGCAAAGCTAAAAAAAAAGAAAGAAAAGAAGGAAATTAGCAAAATTCCAAAGAGCCAACATAGCTCCATGCTTTTGTATAAGTGGGATCTGGTCCATGAATATGATACACAACACATATTTTTGGACTTTTTTTTTTGATGCATCAATCAGTTTTGTTGATGTTTTCTTTATCTTTTCTTGTCCTTAAAAATGTTATTTGTTTTATGGAATGTCTCTCTGGGGAGGAATGCTGTGGGAAATTTCAGTGATTTAAAAAAAAGACATCAATAAAAATTTATTTAAAAAATATTCCCTGAGTTTCTGTACTTGGCCTATCTACTTGTTAACTCTTTGTTTTAGGTACATGACTAGAACACCTCCTTTCCCATATATTTCCTTGACAATATCTATAATACCACTTCTTTTGCAAGTCATGGTAGAATGCTTTGGTCTACTTTAACCTTCTATGTACTTTCCCCTTGTTCTTTGGGTTACTGGTTATTTTGATTCCCTAGAGTCTTTGGTCTTTAGACACATAACTATATGGTATTAAGCAAAGAATATTGGTGTTAAAAAAGAGCTGTCTGTGAGTACCTTGTGATCATTGAAAGTACTGCACAACTTCCTAAGTAAACTCCAGCTTACTTTCTTCTTCCCATTCAAAGCATCTATCTTAAATGTATGTTCTGATGCTCTAACTTAATGGGCAGTTTATCCCTGCTATATTAGAACAGGTCACCTTCATCTATTTTTTTTTCCTTGGGCAACTCTTTAGAATGTTCATGGATCTAGTATTCTGAGTATTGATGTAATGAGGACTCAGTCATCTATAAGCAGCAGCATTTGGAGGACCTCACCATCTGTAAAGAATCCCTCTTTAATGTGTACTCAGGGTAGGATAGATAGTCTCCATGACAATAGTAAACACTTTTGGAAAGGATGTATCACTGTTTTCTGCCTTGTTTTGTAATGAGAATCAGAAGATTGTTGAACCAGGTTATTTATGTGGTTGTATCTGTGTAAGAATTATCTGACCTGAAGGTATGCATTAGAGACTATAGGAGGAAAGGCTTTAAGATTGAATTTTGCTCTAGAGTCTAATGCTTTATCACAAGCAGCACACACCAGACAGAGTGGGTTCTTTTTTTTTTCTAGACTCATCCTTTAAATAACTATGAAGATGTAGTTTACTGTAAAAAGTCATTTGCAAAAACCTGCCCATTTTCTTCTCATAAGACTTTTATATAGGTAAGAAAGTAGGCATAGTAGTTACTTATGTCCTCTGGGTTATTTTATTTTTTTTTTAGGAAGACGGGTAAATAATACTGTCTGTTCTTGTTTTCAGTTCAGCATCATCTCCTCTTTCAGGGAGCTTGAAAATTCATTCATTTGTTTTCAAAATTGTGTCTCCTCCAGCACAAATTTCTTCTGTGTGTATTCTGTCTGGTTCATCTTCTCCTGAATTAATTTTCTTAAGTATAATTTCTACTTCCTTATATGTAACATCAGAGATGAAAGAAATTCAAATATGGTTATTACTGATAATGAAAATGAATCACTTAAGAAAAAGATGGGATAAATTTGTCAATTTATCATCCTTTCAGGTTTTATCTACAGATGCTCTTGGGAAGATCTGCTTTAGTTGGGTCTTACCCAAAGATTTCTGTACACTCAGTTACAGATCTCAAACTATACCACAAAGGAGTAATCATCAAAACTATTTAATGTTGGTTTGGAAATAGAAAAATTGATCAGTACAACAAATTAGGTCTGTATGACACACAAGCAAAAAAACCAAAACCAAAACAAAACACAACATATTGTTTGATAAACCCAATACCTTCAACTATCAGGGTTAAGATTACCCATGTGACAGTAGATGCTGTTAGTGTTCAGTAGATGGCAACACATTACCAATAGTGACTTATACAATATTTCCTGTATGAGATTAAGTGATGTAAAGTAATTGCCAAAACTAGCAGACCAAAAGAGACAAGAAACTGCCTCAGCTGGAAACACCTGATTTCCCTGACATGTAAAGAAATATGGCAGCCAATGGGAATGTGACCTTTTATAAGTAGGTTATGTATCCATTTGGAACTTATATTTGTTGTTCTTGACGTTGTTGCTGAGTTGTTCAGTCAAGTATGACTCTCTGTGACCCTCTCTGGGGTTTTCTTGGTAAAGATACTGGAGTGATTTGCCATTTCCTTCTTCCTTAAGACAAGAGGTTAAGTGACTTGCCCAGGGTCACACAGCAAGTGAGTGTCTGAGGCTATATTCGAACTTATGGAATTGTCTTGTTGACTCTAGACCCAGCACTCCATCTACCCTGACACTCTGCCATGGGCTCTGCTTAAGTAGAACTATGGGGACAGAGCCAAGATGGTGGCGTAGAAGCAGGAAAACTCCCTCAGCTCCCCCCATAACCACCTCAAATACCTATAAAAAATGACTAAATAAACTTTAGAGATACAGAACCCACAAAGTGACAGAGAGAAACAAATCTCTCATTGAAGGCAGCCCGGCAAGTGGAAAGAAAGGGTCCATCACAGCACGCTGGGAGCAGAGCCCAGCCCCACATGAACCCACAGTTTAGCCTTAGGGAGGCCCAGACCAGCAGGGCTGGAGGGACTTCGGGACAATGGATCACCAGCAGTTGTGGTGATTTCCAGAATTATCAACCCATAAATGCCAAAGGCAAAGTAAAAGATCAGTGAGAACAGGGGGTCTGGGTGTGTGGTCTGGCCTCTGCCCCCTGAGGGAGAAGTGGCTGAGGTGTGGCAGCTGTGTAGCCGCTGCCATGGGGCTGCTTCAGAGCTCCAGGCCTGCAGATCGTAGGGGGACCAAGAGACCATTCTGAGGGGTAACTGCTCTTACTTTAACCTGCTTGGATCTTGATAGCTGTCTTGACCGGAGGTCCTGGGATGTATGACCAGGTGCCAGAGCCTGTGGAGGCATCAGAGAGTGCAAAAAGCCCAATGATTTGGCACAAAGCTCTCCTCTCTGGAAGCAGAGTTCTACTGTGGCAAAAAGCTCAAAAGTCAAGTAATTGGGTGGCAACATGAGCAAGCAAAGGAAGCAAAGCAAGCACAGCAATCCGACTTTGGAATCTGTTTTGGGGACAAAAAGGATCAAAGCATGGAATGGCAGGAAGACAATGAAGTCAGAACTCTTGCACCAAAAGCTGCCAAGAAAAATATGAACTGGTTATAGGCCATAGAGGAGCTTAAGAAGGATTTTGAAAACCAAGTAAGAGAAGTGGAGGAAAAATTGGGAAGAGAAATGAGAATGATGCAAGAAAATCATGAAAAGAGAGTCAACAACCTGACTGAAGAAAATAACACCTTATAAAATAGACTAACTCAAAGGGCGAAAGAGGCTCAAAAAGTCAATGAGGAGAAGAATGCCTTAAAAAGCCGAATTTGCCAGATGGAAAAAGAATCTTAAAAGCTCACTGAAGAGAATGATTCCTTCAGAATTAGACTGGAGCAAATGGAAACTAATGACTTCATGAGAAATCAAGATGCTGTTAAACAGATCCAAACAAATGGAAAAAAAAAATAGAAGGCAATGTGAAATATCTCACTGGGAAAACCACTGACCTGGAAAATAGATCCAGGAGACATAATTTAAAAATTATTGGACTACCTGAAAGCCATGATAAAAAAAATAACCTAGAAATCATCCTTCAAGAAATTCTCAAGGAAAATTGCCCTGATGTTTTAGAACCAGAGGGCAAAACAGAAATTGAAAGAATTCACCAATCACCTCTTTAAAAAGAGCCCCAAAAGAAAACTCCTAGGAATATTACAGCCAGGTTCCGGAGTTCCCAGATCAAGGAGAAAATATTACAAGCAGCCAAGAAGAAACAATTTGAATATTGTGGAAACACAATCAGTATAACATAGGATCTGGCAGCTTCTACGATGAGGGATCAAAGGGCTTGCAATATGATATTCCAGAGGTCAAAAGAGCTGGGATTAAGACCAAGAATCACCTACCCAGCAAAACTGAGTATAATGTTTCAGGGGAAAATATGGTCATTCAATGAAATAGAGGACTTTCAAGTTTTCTTGATGAAAAAACCAGAGTTGAATAGAAAATTTGACATTCAGATACAAGAAGCAAGAAAAGCATGAGAAAGTGAACAGGGAAAAGAAATCATAAGGAACTTATCAAAGCTGAACTATTTACATTCCTACATGGAAAAACAATAATTGTAACTTATGAAACTTTTCTCAGTATTAGGATAGTTGAAGGGAATATAAATGTGTATCTATCTATCTAGCTATCTACATGTGTACATACATATATATGTCTGTATAGAAGGGTATATGGACATATGAATACATATGTGAGTATGTGTATATATGTTTACAGGTATACAGAGAGAGAGGGCACAGGATCAATTGAATAAGAAGGCATGATATTTAAAAGAGGTGAGAGAGGAATATAATGAGAGGAGATGGAGAGAGACAGAATGTGGTAAACTATCTCATATAGAAGAGGCATGGGAAAATTGTTACAATGGAGGGAAGAACAGGAAGGCAAAAGGGAATGAGGGTCAACCTTACTCTCACTGAATTTAGCTTTGGGAGGGAATGACATTTACACTAAATAAGGTATCTCACCCTACAGGAGAGTAGGGGGGAAGGGGATGAGAGGGGGGATGATGGAGGGGAAGGCAGGTTGGGGGGAAGGGTAGTTAGAAGCACACACTTTTGAAAAGGAATAGGGTCAAAGCAGAGAATAATACAAGTGGGGGGTGGGATAGGATTGTGGGCTATAAGTATAGTCAGTCTTTCACAATATATCCACTATGGAAATGTTTTGCGTAACTACACATGTACAACCTATATTGAATTGCTTATCTTCCCATAAGGGTGGGTGATGAGGGAGGAAGGGAAAGAATCTGGAATTCAAAGTTTTAAAATAAAAAGTTAAAAAAATATTATTACTATTATTATTTTTTACATGTAACTGGGAAATAAGATATACAGGCACTGGGGTATGGAGATCCATCCTGCCCTACCAGAAAGTCAGAGGGGGCATAGAGGAGGGCTTAGGAGAAAGCAGATTGGGGGAGGGGGTATACAGTGAGATCGCTGTTTTGGGGTTAAGGGAAAGATGGGGAGAAAATTTGTAACTCAAAATCTTTTGGAAATGAATGATGTAAACTAAAAATAAACAAAATTTAATAAAAAAAGGAATGTAGAACTATTTTCTTCTCGGGCCCCATAATATTTCTTTGTGGTGTTTAGTTTGTTTTGTTTATTCGTATCTCCATCCTCAGCTCCTACTTAGTTACTTTTGTATCTGGGGTAAGCTCTGCTTCTTTCCAGAATTCTTGGATGGGATGGTCCAGTCTCCATTGTTCCTCACTTTGATTCCCTGGAATTCTTCCACTGACTTCTAACTCCTTTGCTGTGTCTGTGCTGGGTATAGGCAGGATTCAGGTCCTATGCAATCATATGGTTTTAGAATGCTGGATCCTTTAGGGCCCTCTGCAGTACACAAGATTGCAGTATTCTGGACTTTTAAAGGTCCTGGTGTGTCTGGGTCATAGTGCAGTTGGCTCCCAGCTTTGTATCCATGGTCAGAGTGCTGAGGGTTTCCAACTTGCCTGGAACTTTCCTGCCTGGACACCCTGCCTCCCTTCTTAAAGACTTACAAGTTATTGTTTTACATTTCTTGATCATTATTTGAGCTGGTGTCCTCCCACCATGTGGCTATGGAGGACAGTTTTTTTGGTATCACAAATCCACCCAAGAATTTCTTTGCTTTTAAGTACTCTTAAATATGTGACTATTTTTTCTGTACTCACAGTTTGGCTTCTAAAATTTTTTTGCCTGGTAATTTCTAAAAGTTTTGATGTAGAAATTTATATACATAAAACACTTAAGAGGGAAAGCTGCTGCTAATTACTGGAAGAAGCAAATTGTGAATTATAGCCTGGGTGATGGCAGTTGTTGTTGAGTAATTAATGGCATCCACAACAGTCTAAGTACCGTTTAGAACACACATACTACACATTCAGTGTCATCCCATAGTTTATGTTCAGAGACCACACATTTTTCTAGTTATTCCCATACAGATCTCCTCCCTCAACTTCATCCTTTTTTTTTTTTAAACACTGCCCTTTTTTAAAAAGAGGAAGTATATCCCACCCATGGTTTTAGTCTACTTCATTTAAAAATACTAAAAATGTTATAATATCATTAAAAAAATTACTTCAGCTTTAATAGGAGAGGCACTACCTGACTGACTTGCTTAAAGGCAGAAGGAATATTTAGCCAATCTATTTTATTTTGTGAGATGTCTTCTTCTGGCAAAATGAATCTGAGGAACAGTCCTAAATTAGGGAGACAGGATGAGTGAATTGGAAGAGAGGAAATCTGATGAATAAGAATGTAAGAAAAAGGGGCGGCCAGGTAGCACAGCGAGTAAGAGCACCGGCTCCAGTGTCGGGATGACCTGGGGATCAAATCCAGGCTCAGATACTTAGCACCACACCCAGAAGTAACTGGCCGTGTAACCTTGAGCAAGTTACTTAACCCCAATTGCTTTAAAAAAAAAAGAATGTAAGAAAAGGATTGAAAAGGTCAAGGTGATAAGGATAAAGGGTGTTACAGTGGGGGCACAGTGGTAGAGGGGTCTTTTTCCAGCACTGACAATGATAGCTGACTTGGATGATGGCCATGTGATTAATTCCAATGCCTCATTACTTGTGGATTTAAACAGGAAAGTGAATCCCATTTTATTGATTTAAACTCTAAAGTAGAAATTAAAAGGATTTCATTTGTAAACTTACATCTACCTATAATATGGAGAGGTAGAGGCATATAGTAGTTAAGAGAGTTGGCCTCAGAGCCACAAAGACCTGGGTTCAAATCCTGCCTCTGACACATAGTGGGCATGTGACCTAAGCAAATCATTTTACTTCTGATTTCCCAATTAGACTGTAAGTTGCATAAAAGATGCTGACCTGCATTAATGGAGGGAATTTCCAGATCTAGGAGTTCCATATATAGATGTATATATGTATATATACACATATACACACACATACCAATATTATATATCCTATATATATCTATATGTGATGTGTGTATGTGTGTGTACACACACCTATATCCCTATACCAATAAATCACAAGTTCAATTGTTAACTCTTTAAGATGTAAAACTAAGAATTATCATTTAAGTAACTCATTAAGGTCGCTTACATATTAAATGTTTATATATAATATCTCTTATGATTCTCATAGCTACTTTGTAAAGCAGGTACTCTAGATACTTTTATCTGTCTTCAGCAAAAAAGAAAACTGCCCAGTAAAGTTAAGTTACTTGTCCATAGTCTCAAAGTCAGTAAACACTAGAAGAAAGATTAAAATCAGTATCCATCTCCCCCTACCCCCAATTCCAAACCTGAAGCTCTTCTCACTTTGCCATGTTGCATCTGGATGACTATAAATTAGATAAATCAAATGGTCCAAAGAAGCACTTTTATCAGTAAAATGGCTTATTTTTGGGGACAGTGAGGGTGCTGGTGTTCTTCCTTTCCTTTTAACAAAACCATGAAGCTTTAATCTGACTCTCTAATACTGTGTAAAACTATCCTGCATCTCATCTCCATTTTAGGTCTATTTTATAAGATTTTAAAGAAAATGGCACCTCAAGGAATGTGTTATTACCAAGGGCCTTTTCATCAGCCTCAGGGTCACACATAATCATTGGGGTCCCATGCCAAAGTCAGTAGGGTTGTCCTAGAGGACAGGGTCTGGGAAAAACCACAGTTAATTCAAAGATTAAGAACTCAAAGGAAAACCACAGGTGGGTGCATAAATCCTTAGCAATAGGGATGGATGACTGAGTTGCATGTAGCAAACAAATTTCATCTAGTAGTATGCAAATTCCTTGAGGATGGGGACAATTTTTGTTTGTTTTTGTCTCCCTAGCCAAGCATGTGACTCCTTCTCATTTCCGTAGTTAACACTTTAAGGTTTGCAAAGTGTTTTACATACATTATATCACTGGATATTCACAAAACAAACAAAACCTCCACAAGGCAGGTAATATTACTATTCTCATTTTACAGATGAGTTAACTGAGGCACAGAAAACATTTAGTGGCTTGCTTAGAGTTGCACAGGTAGAGATTAAGCACAACACTTGATCTGAAGTCTTCCTGACTTGGAAGTACAGCAGATGATCCAATAAATGCTTGTGGGATGGAAAGGAATTTATCTCTAATGCTCTGTCGTGATGTTAACAGTGACCCAGGTTCCCAAAAGCTATTTTAGTGGAGTAGATGCAAGGTTTGAAAAGTTCTATTAAGCAGGAAAGGTTTGAAAACTTTGGGCGTGTGCGCATGTTTGCATCTGCGTGCGCGCGCGTATATGTGTGTGTGTGTGTGTGTGTGTGTGTGTGTGTGTGTGTGTGAGTATGCATGTGTGTGTTTGTGAGAAGGTTTGGAAAGTCCATACACAGTTATGGACCATACCAGCTAAGTTAAGAAAAGCTCATTACCAGAGGGCTGGCTTTTAGGATGATGTTTTTGGCCAGTGACTCATGAAATTAATTTTTATGGAAAGAAACCCCTTTTTTGTTTGTTTTTCTTTTCATGAATTCCTTTGGTAGTCTAGCGAAACCTATGGATTCCCTTCTCAGAATAACTTGTTTAAATGCATAAAATAAAAATACATAGGATTAGAAAGGAAACCAATTATGCTGAAATTAAATTATCAAAATATTAGGAAAAAATCCCCCCCAACAAGTTCCTGAATTCCAGGTTAAGAACCCCCTGTTTAATGGCATGCAGGATGTTATGAACTCTATTGGTAGAGAGGGCATGTATGCTTGTGAAAATCGTGGATCCCAGAGATACAATTAAGCTTTTAAGGAGATTTACTAATATGAACAGACAATGGAAATTAGTCTCACTGTTTTCTATACCATTTTGCTAAATTATGGAGCCATGAAGTCCTACTGTGATGCTCCTTCCTGGGATTGAGGTTGTGTGAGGTTCATGAAGGTAGTGCTAATGAAGCACAAGGAAAGAGGGGATCAGTATGGACCCAGAAACAGACTGTGTAGGCTCAGCATGAGAGCCAGCCTTGCTCAGTGCACAGAGGCTCACCAACAGAAGTCTGGTTTCCAGGTGATTACCTCCTTTGGACATAGCATCTCATGAAGATGGTATGGATGGGCCATGGTCTGTATCAGTAGAAGTGCTCATATTGTTAAATTCAAGAATTTTTTGAAATGTTGATATAAGGTGAGATGAACTAGTATGGTACTATGGTAGTCAAAGGGGCTGGAGGTTCAGGGAAGAGGAAATGGTGATAAAGATGGGACTTAAGGAATTCTGTGGTGGACCAAGAACTTTAAGGTACTAGAAAGCCTAGCTCCAAAAAGCTGAGTTCTGAGGTTGAGCAGGGGAATGTGTGCAACTATTGCTTGTTACTGTGGTTTGTCCGTTCTTGAAGAGGACCAGTAACATCATGAGGATGATAGCTTGACTTGTGCATGAATTAAGTGAGGCAAAGCCTTGAAATTATCAGCCTTACCCTCTCCTCCATTGTCACAGGAGTGGCAAGATAAAAGTCAAGACAACTGGTGATAGCCCAGGGTGCAGTCAGTGACATTAGCCTTTCTCAAGCTCTTTCCCAGGTCTCTGTTTGTATGAGGCAACATCCATTCAATGACTAAGGGCTAGGTAAGAACAGAGACAAAAGATGCTACCATTGAGAGCGAATAGTTAAAGGGCAATACTACTCCGGAAAGCCCTAAAACATAGGTGTGGGTCCATAGTTGCCAATGCCTGCCCAGATTTAGAATTATCTCAGTTTTCTTTTTAAGGAAATGTGTGTGTGTGTGTGTGTGTGTGTGTGTGTGTGTGTGTACGCACGTGCACATAAGCAAGCATAGGCATGTATTTGGCAGCAGGTAGGCGAAAGGAGGGAACCTCAGATTTCATTGGTAAAAGAAGCCTCCTAATTAAGAACTTCTGTCAATATAATCCACAACATAATCTTTGAGAGTTGCTTGAAGGAATTGAGAAATTAATTAACTTGCCCAGGGACATAAAGCCAGTATGTTTCAGGGGTGGGTATCTAGGCTTTCCTGAGCCTCTCAAGAAAAAAAAGACTTTAAATGTCTTGTTATCTGTAAAGATTCAAGCCTTCAAAAACAAAAGGGGGGAGGGGATTAATGCCATAAACAAGAAGCTATTATATATATATATATATATATATATATATATTTTTTTTTTCTTTTTGGAGGGCAGTTTGGGTTAAGTAACTTGCCCAAGGTTACACGGCTAGTTTTTTTGTGTGGGTGTTAAGTGTCTGAAGCCAGAACCAAACTTGGGTCCTCCTGACTCTGGGGGCCGGCGCTGGCACTTTACTCACTGTGCCACCTAGACGCCCCTATTATATTTTTTAAAAACAAATTCTATTTATACCTTGAGGGGGAAGACCTAATTAATTAATATATTAACATATAAAAGCTTAAATACCTAATTACTAAAATGAAGAAATAAAGTCTTCCTTCTCATATGGTATCATTTATTCTTCCATAGGAAATGTGCTTTGAGATTTCTTTCCCCAGCAGCAGTAGTGATGGGTTATGCTGAGACATTCACACTCTCATCTCATCCCCCTTGTGACCAAAGAATATATTTGTGAAATTGCTGGGCAAAGATAGGGTTTCTTAGCACAAAGCTAATTGTCCCCCATGGGGACAGATTCCATAACCTCAGATTTTAACCAAGTGAACTAACTCATAACAGAGATTAGCAAAAGGCACATTCCTTGGCCTCAGGGGGCTAACACCAAAAGACAATATTTACATGGGCATATAAAGAGCTTAAGAATAAGAATTTTAGCAAGATGAAGAACAACAAAGAGAACATATTAGCAATACCAAGAAATATGTGATAGTTTAAAACTAGGGGGGAAATGCAGACACACGAATCAGGACCATTAAACAAAAGTACATTCCACAGTTCAAAAAGGATCCTTCTCCTGAGTGCCAAAAACTGAATCTCCCCACGCCCCTACTGGCTCTTTCCCCTGATGATGCAATGAGATTCTCAATCTGATGTGCCAAACATTGGATGGAGTGGCCAGAACTACTTGAGCACATTTGCATCATGTTTTCCTTAAAGAAACATTCCACATTCTCAATTTTTCCTGTATAGATGTTGCAGTCATTTTTGAAATACCCATCTTTAGTCACCAGCTGTTTTTTCATCTCTGAGCTGATGCCATGTGTCAAATCACTTTGCTTATTATTTTCCTGGTGGGTATATAACAACAATAGCTCACATTAATACAGTAAGGGAGCAATATACTGTTAGTGAACAGTATATTGGTATCAGGATGATGTGGATTCATGTTCTCTCTCTGACACAATCTTGGCTGTTTGTATAACTATGGGCAAAGCACAACTTCTTTCATGCCTTCAGGCAACTAAGTCTATAAACTGTACAAGCAGTAGTTGATCTGTTTTGGTTCAGAGAATTTTCTCATTCCCAGCTCCATTTACTGATGAAACTGCAGATCTAGGGGGAAAAACCCAATAGTTAAAAATCTGGTAAAGTGACAGTTATCATTCTTCCTCATTTTAGAGATGAGTAAGCTACAAGGCAGGGGAGGGGTGTTAAGAGACATGCTGTGGCCACAGAGGCAATATAGGAACCTGTGATTTCAGGTCCAATGCACTTCCCACTAAATCACTCAAGTCTGGCTTCTCTGCCATGAAGTTTCCCAAACTTCTATAAAAAAATGTATAGCAGACATGGTCAGTTAGAATAAGTAGTGGAGGAGCTAGGTGGCTTGGTGGATAGAGTGGTCTGGAGTCAGGAAGACTCATCTTCCTGAGTTCAAAGGTGGCCTCAGACACTTACTAGCTGTGTGACCCTGGGCAAGTCACTCAATTCTGTCTGCTTCAGTTTCCTCATCTACAAGATGAGCTAAAGAAGGAAATGGCAAACCACTCCAGTATCTCTGCCAAGCAGAACACAGTCACGAAGAGTCAGACATGACTGAAAAACAACTGAACACCAACAACATAAGCATTAGCAGTGTTATTATACCATATTTCATCTTAAGAACTAACATTTGGGCTTGTGAATTCTAGAAGCAATTTTCATCTAGCTCTTACGTGGCAGAACTATTAATCTAAGTAAAAAAATCAACCCCATACCAAGAAAACCAGAAGTCACCTAGAATGGATTGGAGAATAGAAAAGTCTGAAGGCTGCCTTATTTGCTGTTCTTCACATGCCATGATCCATCTTTTGTCTTGACACCCTAATCGGGATCCTTTCCCAATTGGCCTCTGTCTTTTGGCAGTCAAGTGCCATTTCCTATATGGGGCCTTTCCTTGGGTGCCCACTCTCTCCAAAATACCACCTGACCTCTCTCCAGAGATTACTTTATATCTGTTACATACAAAATTTGTATTTCCTTATGTAGGAACGTATACATTGCCTCCTTGACAGAATGTAACCTCATTGAGGACACGGGTTATCTCACTTTTATATTTATATTTATTATGTAATTTTATATTTATATCCTCAGTGCTTAGAATGTGACAGGTACTTCATAAATGCTTTTTAATTGATTAAACCAAAGCTAAAGTTCACTTATGTTCAAAATTGATATCATTTGGAACATCTGTTTGTGGGGCTGACTCTGAATGGACAAGGAATAGCTGAGTGAGCTGGTGCTTATTCTCCTTTCCAAGTAAAGGTTATTTAAGGAAATGGAAATATAGTGGATGAACTGGAAGGCTAAATGTTAGGCCTGGATTCTAGCACTGATTTTAATATGTTAACCATAGGCAATCTATTGTAGCTTCCCATATCTTACTGGTGTTTTTGTTTGTTCCAATCTGTAAAAATGCTGCTATTGGGTTATTCCTGCATGGAAGGTCCTTCTTCCTTCTTTCTCTCTGCTGATTCTAAGCCTGTCTTTCCTTTAAAGCCCTCAGACCAAAGACTTCTCTTCTCCTTGAGGCTTTCCCTAACTAATGCATTCTTTAGGTGATCTCTTACCCCTTTATTCTTCAATTTGTCATTTATTATGCACTATCTGGTGATGTTACCTATCTTTATATGTAGTGTTTCCACAACTATATTTTAAGTTCCTTGCAGATTGAGACACCCTCTTTTATACTATTGTGTGTCTTGCAACAATGTAAGAGAGATTGTCGAGTTAAAGGATAAAATATCAAACAACTAATTAATCAATAAGAATTTATTAAGTGCCTACTATATACTAAGCATTGGGATATAAGTATAAAGATTGAAATAATTCCCTCTTGCATATTTTTAAAAATTTGTTTCATGGTAAAAAAAAAGATATTATTAATATGGAATTCCTCTGCAATGACAAGCCTGGGATTTCCTTGAAAATTCGTTGGAAAGGCATCTCATTGCTGTAACTATCTTTCTTTAAAATAGGTGCTGCCAAAAAACGAAAAAAATCTCTTCCTCTACAAAAAGGGGACGGCATACTAAGAGGCCAGGATTAAGATGGGTTAAAAATATAAATATGGAGCCAAGTAATTTAACATGTTAAAAGGAATGCTTTTCAGAGTTCTACCTCTAATATTTTTAGGACTTTTAAGATGAGATCAGTAAAGAAACAAGCACTTATTAAATTCCAGGCACTGTGTTAAGCAGCAGAACTATGAAGACAAAAGTAAACACAATTTATGTTAAAACAGAGGAGGCAACACATAGACATATATACAGAATATATGAGGGGAAGAGTACTGTAGGCATGGGAGTGGTGTGTGGGCAGCTGCCCATCCAGCTCAAAGACAGGACATTACATCTTATGAATCTTACAGAAAGGGTTATATGACTGATCTGTTCTGAAAGAGAGATGTAACTTGCAGATTGGATCAGACAGACTAAAGATGATGAACAAAGCGGGGTCATCAATGAACATGTGAGTTCAGAAAGAATACTAGTGAGAACAAAGGGGGTGACCCAAAGTCACAAAGTAAGGGAATCTGTTGTAAAAGCCTTAAAAGTAATCAAAGAGGGGGCGGCTAGGTGGCGCAGTGAATACAGCACCGGCCCTGGAGTCAGGAGGACCTGAGTTCAAATCTGGCCTCAGACACTAAACACTTACTAGCTGTATGACTTTGGGCAAATCACTTAACCCCAATTGCCCTACCTTCCCCCCTCCAAAAAACAAAAACAAAAACAAAAAAAAAGAAAAAAAGTAATCAAAAAGAAAGAACAGGAGAGGCAGGAACTGACTTAAGGGTGAGTTAGCATCGACTCTGAAGATAACAAGCCCTGAGTTCCAATCCCATCCCTTATGCTTGCTACAAATGTAACCATAGGTAAAATGACTTTAACTCCCCTGGGGTCTCAGTTTCCTTATTTGTAAAATTAGGGAGTTGGAAGAGATAGCTTCTTAGGGTCAATGCAACTCCAGCTCTACGATTCTATGAAGCTAGTGAAGGTCTGCATTCCCAGCATCAGAAGAGAGACCTAGGTGATTAAAATTTCACCTCAAAGACCCTACCCCTCAGGTATTAAATTAGAAGCAAACTCATTCTAAAGAAAGAAAGGGCTGAACATGCCTACCCAGGAACTAAACCTAAGGGAGGTGAAGCCACAAATACATGATTGTGGGAAAGCTAAGCATATGCCACTGTTATATTTTATTTTAAAAATAGGGCCCAAGAGGAATTGCCATCTTGCAAATTAAAAATAAAACAACCAAAGCAAAGACTAAGAGTAGTGAAGATTACTCTGTGGTCAAGATGATGTCATTTTCAAAAACTTCCCCTGTGATCTGGCTCATCACAGGGGATGGTGGGAGGGCTCTGCAGGCTCTTTGGTGTTTCCCAGTGGAGGAAGAGTCCTGAGTCATGCTCTGTGTGGCCACTGAGGGAAGAACCAGGAAGGATGGGTGGAAGTTACATCAATTCCCTATATAGTTTGTACATCAGGCTTCATCAGAGAATGTGTCTTGCAAAGATTTTGTTCAGTGTTGTCTTTTCCCTTCTAATTTTTAGCTGTGTTGATTTTGTTTGGATAAAAAGCTTTTAAATTCCACATAATCAAAGCTGTCCATTTTATCTTCTGTGATCTACTCTGTCCCTTGTTGAACCAAGAACTCTTCCCTTATCCATAGTTGTGAAAAGTAGCTCTTTCCCTGACCCTGTGATCTGTTTATAATATGACCTTTTATATCTAGAGATGTATTAGGATGAGATAATGATCTAAACCTTATTTCTGCAAGATCATTTTTCAACTTTTCCAATAGTTTTGGTCCTTACCCTAGTAGCTATAAATTCCTTGGGTATGTCAAACATTACGCCACTATGTTCAACTGAATTTAAGTTTGAAAACTGATCATTGTGTCTCTGCTGACCTTTACCCTCACAGAACAATGTGCACTTTAACAACTGTCCAAGTTCATATTTAAGTGATTAAACCTTGTCAAAAATATATGATTCAATAAAAAAGATTTGCAAAGAAAAACAGTAACACACATATGTGCAATAGCAAAAGTTAATTTAATTATAAAAAACCCTGTGGTGAGACAAGGCAACCAGTCTGCCCAACACTGCTTTTTGTAGGCTGCCAATGAATCTATAAAATGGTAGCATGGAGAGGAGGCTCAAGAATTATTTGGCCGCTCCACTCAAGCTGCAAAGAATTTGTCCCCTTACACTCCACAAAGGAGTGTAACAACAATCCTCCACCCATGGTACACTAAGGACTACTGGCATGGTGGCCTTCTGGTTTAAATGGAGCCAGCTGTCAATGTCAACAGCTTGCTTTGGTTAGTTGCAGCTGCTGGGACTATCCAGCTCAACGCTTCTCTATCTTCTTCATCTCCCCCAAACTATGTCCCCCTCCCCCAAAAAAGAACCACTCTCCAAATAGCTAAGGGCACTATCGGACTTCATAAGTGACTTGGGGTATGGGAAAAGTCATATTGGTCAAAATTTGAGGTAATTACGCATTTGTTAGCAAATGATTTGAATCAGCCCTGGTGTTATTTTCCTAGTATAATAATAATCTTGACTTGTTTTCATTTGATCACAGGATGCTACGTATGACTTCAATTTTTGCCAGATGGGAGACAGCAGTAAAGTACATCAGGGTGCTCTCAGAGGAGCTCACCATTGTGTGTGTGTGTAGTGAAAAGGAAAATGACACTGTGCTATACAGGGACGGCTGTTTAGGAGTTACCTAGAGGCATCAATGACCTACCCCCTCTGCTTATCCCCTCTTTCCAACTACTCTCAAGCTGTCAGAGTTTAGGTCCCTTACCTGCCCTGGGCTGCTCAGTGTCCCGCACTTAGCATGATTCGGAGACGTGAATAAGAAATGACCAGGCCATGTGTTTCCATATTCAAGGAAGAATGATGAACTTCATTTATTGATTCTTAGGACAAGGTTTTTATAAAGCAATGAGGCAAAGGAAGGGATCTCAAATATTCATATCATTAGCTTAGTCTGTCATATCCTGGAAGTAGCATGGCAGTAAGGACTTTTGTTCTCTAGATGCCAGAAAGTCTTAGGAAGAGCTAGTTAACTCCTTTCATAAGCAATCACATTACAAAGGATGCTCTAGAGAGCTGGCTTCAAGGCCTGAAGCCAAAGCCACATCATCAAGTACATCTGCATAGGAACTGACCACCTAAGAATTCAAATATTTTGGTTTTGGACAACTAAAGTCTGGGGGCAGAGCCTGTTGGTCTCAGAACTCAAACAACATCCTTATAAGTGTAACCCATATCAAAAGAACTCAGGAGCTAACTTGACAAAAAGTCACTTCGCAAAGAGGTCATGGATATTCAGGTCCACTGATATCAAGGTAATTATCTGAAGTCCTGGCTCAGGCCCCTTTGGCTCCCAACACTTACCTTTCCATCCATACTTATTTCAAAACATCCCACCCTGGAATGCCAGCACATAAGAGTATGTATATGTTGTGACCAGCGTGGGTGATGCGTGATCACTACCAGAGAAGAAGCTGGTTTTCCCTTTTTCATATCTAGGGCATGGCTTTGTGGACATAAATGCATCCTCCTCCATTCTATTTAATTGAACAAAATGAGAGAAGTTCCAATAAAACAGTCACTATCAAAGGGTCCTATACAATCAATGGTTCAGGGTGAAAACCTAGAATAATGCTGAACAATTTCACAATGTATGCCATTCAGATCTGCAAAACAATGGTTTGCAGTAGAATCCTTATCTTCAGAGACATTCAAGGAGCAAGAAGTGCTAAGCAATACTTACTGTACATTTCTGTTTAGCACTCAGTCAGAAAAATTTCAGTTTTCAAGGAGTTTCAAAAGAGCTTTTGACCCTCTTACCACTTATTTTGAGAGATTAATAGCAAGACACCAGGTAATGTTTTTCAAAGAAGCAACTGGCATTTAAATACATTAACTGAGGTGGACTAGAAGCCACCCAAGATTAGCAGGAGGATGATTCTTGTTTCTATCCTATTTCACTAGGAGATCTTATCAGCTCCTTTGGATTCAATCTTTATCAAGATGATTCTCAGATCCATTGGTCCAGCCCTAGTCTCTCTCTTGACCTCTATCTCCAACTGCCTACTAGATATCTTTGACTAGATAATCCAGAAACATCTTGGGCATAGTTGAAGGCAGGAGGGAAGGAAAAAGTGGATAGGGAGAGGAGGTAGATTCAAGAGAGAAAAGGGAAGATTAGGATGCAATCTATTGGGAAAGAGAGGAAGGGATGAGATTAATTAAGAGCCAATGGACAAAGGGTGGCCTTGTCAAGGTGAAGGGTCACCTCTTTGTATAAGACTGGGGAAATGAGGAGTGGGAGATGATATCAAGGGGTTCTGACATGAAAAGAATGGGAAATGAGGGTGCTCACATCAAATATTCTCAGTTTTCTTTCAGGAAAGAATCAAAGTGAGTTAGACATGAAGGAGTATGTGGGTGGGGCTGAGAATCCAAGAGATTTGGAATAGCTTCTGTGGGGAATGATATATGGACTCAGGGAGAAAGAAAAGGCCTGCCCTGTTGTGGGCCAATGACACTCACTACTGACCTTTCCAGTTGTTATTCTTCTTTATTATTTCAAATTACCTTCCTTCCCGGGCAGCTAGAGGGCACAACAGAGTGCTAGGCCTGAAGACAAGAAAATTTATATTCCTGAATTCAAAATGAGCTGTGTGACCCTGGACAAGTCACTTAACCCTGTTTGCCTCGGTTTCCTCATCTGTCAAATGAGCTAAAGAAGGAAATGGCAAACAGCTCCAGAATCTTTTCCAAGAAAACCCTGAGGTAGACACAACTGAAACGACTGATTTAATATGTTGTTCACCCCCAATATAACAAACTCCTTGGGGGCAGTCTATCTTGTTTTTATCTGTATATCCCCATTCTCTTACACATGGTATACACTTGGTAAATATTTGTTGCACGGAGTTGACGTTTTCTTAGATGGAGCATCTGATAAAGTACGAAACTTGGAGTCAGGAAGACCTGAATTTTAATTCTGGTTCAGATTCTTATTACCTGTGTGACCTCGGGCACTTATCCTCTCTGCCTTAGTTCCCTCATCTACAAAATGGGGATGATAATATATCACCTGCCTCACAGGGTTGTAAGGACTAGATAAATTAAGACATGCAAAGCTCTTTGAGAATCTTAAAGTGTTATACATGCGTTCATCATTACTATTATTTAGAGTCAGGCCCACCAACAAAGTGATTCTGAGCAAAGGATTATCATGGGGTCACCGTCTTTGGCTATGCTTCACCCCTGCCCCCTTACCCTGATAGATTTTGGGCATGTTTAAACACAGGCAGAGGCTACTATTCTTTATCTCTGCCTGTGGTTAGGAGGAATTTCCAGTGGGGGAAGATATGTTGAAAGTTTCAATGATGATGGGGGTAACAGGCCTCTCTTACGGACAGACATTTGTGCTAAGAGTTTCTTTTGAGGTTTCTGTAAAGGGATAAATGGGATCTTCCTCTGTGTTCTTGAAATGGTATTTAGGGGAATTTTGGTTTTCTCTTTAGAAAACATTGGATTCAAATCTTACCTCTGACACTTTCTAGTAAGTCATGTTACATCTCAGGGCCTGAACTTCCTCACCTTTAAGATGAGGGCGTTGGATTACATTATCTCTAAGGTGCCTTCTGGGTCTAAATCCTGTAATTCAAAATTAAAAAAAAAATTACAGCAGTAACTGATACAAAACTACATTTGCTGGCAAAATCCAATCATATCTAAAAGGTTATCAGAATTTCTAGAAATTCTGGTTCTCTAGGGAGTTGCTGGGGGTAAATTATGCATCCATGGTAAAATCACTGTGCCTCTCATTGGAAGGAAATCAATACATTTCCCTATGGATTTTATTTCATGTTAGAGACGCTGTCTTCTGATTTTTTTCTTCTTTTATACAAAATGTTATGTCTAACATAAAAAAGTCCACAGTTAAATGGGAATATCATGCCATATGGGAAACAGCTTTGTCATTGCTGTGGTAACTAATCGAAACACCAGAGAGATTTACATGACCCAAAACATAAAACCCCCACACAAGTCAGAAAGGACACTGAAAATGCACCTTCATCTCAAAAGTAATGGACATTAAATGTGGTTTGGAACGCTCTGCTCACTGGGATGACATTTTATAAGGTATTTTATTTTTTGGTCCCAACCTTTAAAATCGAAATCTTAACAAAATACTTCCTGACCTTCCCTGGTACAATTTTGCCTAACACATTGTTTTGTACCTCTCTGGTGCAATTATATAACATCAATCAATTAGTTAAAATTTACTAAGTCCCTATGTGCCAGGTACTGTGCTAAGCATTGGGGATATAAAGGTGAAGGGAAAAAAGAGTCCCTGTTTTCAAGGAGCTTGAAGTCTAATAGGTGAGACAATATGCAAACAACTATGTAAATCAAACCATACACACTATTACTTTGAAATAAGCAAAAGAGGGAGGGACACGTAGGGGGTACAGGGGTTACACTGATGGGCTTGGAGTCAGAGAGACTCTTCCTGAGGTCAAATCTGGCTCAGATACTTAATAGCTGTGTGACCCTGGGCAAGTCACAACTCTGTTTGCCTTAGTTTCCTCATCTGTTACATGATCTGGAGAAAGAAATGGCAAACCACTCCTGTATCTTTGCCAAGAAAACCTCAAATGGGGTCATGAAGACATGGACCTGACTGAAAAATGACTGAACAGCAACACAAAGAGGGCACTAGAGTTAAGGCTGATCAGGTGGGATTTTAGGTTGGAAGGCCAGGAGGTAGAGATGAGGAGGGAGAGCACTTAATAAATGCTTTGTGAAGAACTGAAAAAGTTTCTGTCCTCAAGGAGCTTCCTTCTACTATACTATTATAAGTCATTCCCTACAGGAAGCCTTCCCTGTTCTTCCCAGAGCAATCAGCATTCTTCATCCACTTGCTTTTTCCTCTGTGGTTGCTGGTCTGATCTCTTTTGATTAGCTGTAGATAGCATTGGGCAGATCCTGTAGTATTCTGGGTTTGATGCAATCAGAGTAAGAGCATCTATAAAGAGGAACATCTGGGGAAACATTTCCATCTACATGGCAAGACAATGGCAAACTCATTTGGTGAACAAATCTGTTTTATTCCTCATAGTAATAATTCATATTAAGTTGAAAAGTATAGAGAATATAAACATACAAAGTATTTACTGTTTTCTTCTTTATTAAAACCCCAAACATTTGACTTGGTAGAAGAAAAAGGCTCTCTTCTAACAAGGAATCTCCCTCTTCCAAATATTCAGATTATATAATTCTCAGATAGATTCAACCACTGAGATGATTTTGTTTAATGATCAGTCTCAAGGGAGGCAGAAACTAGGGAATGATAGCTGTACCTAAGACTTTTTAACTGACAAACAAATGAACATGGATTTATATGTATGGTAATAACTTTCATAGCCAGATATTTGTTTATAACTGAAATCTGTTTTTCTGGAAATTTCTAGTCCTCATTATTTAAATGAGAATTTAGCTCATTTTTCTCTATTATCAATTCCCCTCCTTGTCCTTCACCTTCACGTTTTAATATATGCTTTGGTTGTCTTATTAATACTTTAAGTATAGAGGAGACAGAATTAAGAATAAATTACTATAATGTATCCCTATTAGATAGCATTCTGTAGAACCAGTATTATCTTGAAATTATGGCATATGGCAGAGATAAGGACATGGGAAAGACCCCAGAATTCTAAGCTAAGAGAACAAAATGAAAAATTTATTTGGGAAAGAGAAGAGTGAGTACTCTACCTTAATTGTCCCTTGACTACCACAAGGAGGTCCTTTCAAGCTTACTCTGCTTTAACTTTGACATATATAGTTTGTATGTAACATCATATAAAACATAATTCATTGTACACAAACAAAGGCTGAATAAAAAAAAAATAAAAACACATGGCACATTCATCCCTCTCCAGAACTTGGCTTTGCAACGGATCCTTTAGTACATTTAAAACTGAGCTGTCTAAGCATAAAACAGTCACCCTATTTCACCCTTGTTAGCTGGGCTGTCTGCACCCTCCCCCTAAAACCCAAATATATACAACTAATTTTATTTTCTAGTAAGGCAATTGTTGATTAATGAATCATCCTTCCTGTAATTTTTTTTTATAGCCTTAGTTTGGCTACATTCCCTGGCATTCCTGTCGAGGTATGTAATGGAAATTTTGACCTTATACTCTTTGCTTTTTGTAACATCACAAAACACTGATATAACAGAGCTGCAAAAAGTAGCTTGGGGAACGAAGCAATGCACAGAAAAGCTCAGTGTGGAAAGGAACAAAGACACACTAAATCATCTGGAAAGTAAATATTTAGCTCCATGACATGACCTTGCATTCATCGTCTATAGCAACTCATTTGTTACAGCCTGGGACGTCAGAGTTTTTCTAAAGAAGTTGTAAACTGGCCATAAAAAGTCACTTTCAAAGTTAACTTGGCACATATACCATTTCTTAGACCCCATAACTGGTTCCAAAATGGTGACTTAGGGTGAGGCAGATAGAAGAAAGGTGTTGTATGATGATTTTCCTTTTAGTTATATCCGAGTTGAAATAAGCCTGGCAAAAACCGCTATGATCACATCTAACAGTCTAGGGAAAACGTAAAAGGTTATATATGGTCAACTTAGGCAATTATGAGTCTTTCCTCCAACACTTTTGATGACCATTTTACAACATGTAGAGCCTTTAGGTTTTGGACTAATTTTATAGTAGATTACAGAAAATGGGTCATAGACAATTCCCTCCTCCTGGTGATAACAATGCTGGCATTCTGATAACAAAGGAAGCATTTCTTCAAGATATATAATCCATACATTAGGGACAGGTGATATATCCAGCCAGACCCTGACTCAAACTTTCTCTCCCTGAGGCATAATGTTCCTATAAAGCACACTAAATGCTTTGGCTGTAACACGAACACAAAGTCTTACAAGATTCTGATTGGAATTTCCTCCAAACTGCCACAGTCCATAAGAATAGGTAATTTTATTCAGTTCTGCAACAGAGATCTGTGCCCAATGCTGCAAGAAGAAAACATGGAGTCTGCATGTCCAGCTTAGTTTGGATGGTCTGCATAATTGTCAGAATCTCTATGTAAGTGAATGCTCTAGGCTAATTCCATCTATCTATTCACCAGTATATGGAATAAATATATAGTGTAGGAATAAGATAGCACAGATGCAAAGAAGACTACACAAATTTCTGCTGCCTTCCTCAAGCTATAGGAGAAATGTGCACAGATGTTTCTTGATATTACCCAAGTTTCTTCCCTAGCCACTGTCACGTCTCCCCTCTTCCTTATTAAAATACCGATGTTATTAACTGGAACCATACCTAGAAGCCTCTTGGGGAGACTGCTTTAATATATCGTTTATGGGTCTACTGAGAAGCAGACTTTATTAGAATAATAGTAAGGAAAAAAATTCTACATATAAGTAGGGTAGCTAAATTTGAAAATCATGGGATATGTTTGCCAATGTGGGAAAAAAAAAGGTCAATAAATAATGGCTTCTTTGTTACATGATGTCAGATTGTTAATTATTCACTGAAAGACTGGGTCTTAAAGTCTTATCTCTACATGAAAGGTGACAGGTGTGTGTGTGGAGAGGGTGGGGTAAGATGAGGTAATATCTCCATTCATTTTGCCTAGAGTTCCACCTGCAGTTCTGTAAAATACAGGTGGCTATATCACAAAAGTTGTTAGCTATAAAAATGACTACTGAAAAATGACTAACAGCTATTTAATATCGTGTTTAAAGGTAAGGGCAATGATTTTGAATAAAAATTTATCCTCCAATGCATCAGAATATATCAAGACGGGGAATAAACTCTGTATTCTACTTGTTTCTAGTTTCAATGAGGAACTCTTGAGAATTCTACATACAGAAAGCAGAATTGATGTATCTAGTTTTAAACAAATTGTAGCATTCTATCCTATAGGCCACTTAAGCATTTTTTTTTTATTTTCTGGGACCTTCTGATCCAGAGTCGGTATTACGCTTTTGAGTTTTCTGTTGTCACCAAATCTTTGCTGTGTATGTTAAACCAGAAAAAAATTAAAGAGTTGATCTGCTGTTGGAAATCATCTTAATGACTGAACTTAACTAATTAAATTAGATTAAAGAAGGAAGCTAAGTCGTCTGTGTAGAAACTGGTCAGTAATAAATCAACAACCATATGTTACGACTCTATCTGGCAGGTGCTGTGTTAGGATTTGGGCAAAGAGGAAAATACAATAATCCCCTCCTTCAAAGAATTTAGTGTCTATAGGGAAAACATGTTAAACATACACGTAAAAACAAAGTAATTTAGGAGGGGTGTTAATATCTGTGGGCATTAGGAAAGGTCTCCTATAGGATGTGGCTAAGATGTCTGTGGAACAATGATGCCAAACTTGGCCATCTGGGGCTTTATAAAGACATGGCCCTTTACTAACAAAAGACTGTGGTGCTTCAAAATGCTAGAGGAAAACAATCACCCCTAGACTGCGTCAAGAAGCACAATATCAAAATCTCCTTGTGCCAAGTACATCCATGGAGCTGGACCAAGGCTGATTGCTTGGAAGGGTTTTCAGGTGAGTCTGTACTGATAGTTTGGAAAGACAGTGAGAATTCTGTTAAGAATCCAGAAGCTTGGGGTGGCTAGGTAGTGTAATGACTAGAGGACCGGCCCTGCAATCAGGAGGACCTGAGTACAAATTTGGACTCAGACACTTAACACTTACTAGCTGTGTGACCTTGGGCAAGTCACTTAATCCCAACTGCCCTATCTTCCCCCCTCCAAAAAGAAAAAAAAAAACCAAAATAACAGAAAAGCAAAAAGCAAAAGAATCCAGAAGTTGGTTAAGGGATAGCTTGTCAAAGACGGGAGAGCTACTCTATGGATTAGGAGTTATTACTGCAAAGCAGTTTTACAAAAAGAGAGTAGTTGAGTGGTTTCTATTCTATAGATGGGATATTCATTTTACTCCCTTTGAAAACAGAACATAACTCACCTTAGAATGCAGTGGAAAAACAGCTGGACTTGGGATCAGAAAGACCTGGGTCTAAATCCTGCTTGATACTTACTAGTTGTAGAAACAGTTTCCTTTTCAGGAAAATGAAGATACCAATACCTCATGGGGTTGTGTATGGATGGAGGTCAAAGTATGCAAAGTGCTTTGTAACCCATTAAGCAATATACAGATATCAACTATTTTTAATGAAGCGTTATACTTGTAAGATAGATACAAGCAAGCAATATAAAAGTTATTTAAAGTGAATTTTAAAATATTAATTAGATTATTTATGGGCAGAGAACTCAGGATAAAGAGTAGAAACAAACAAGCAAAAAAAAAAAAACACCAGTTGGTCATTCCTTTATGCATTTTGGTTAGAGGTGTGGCAAATATGTTGACCATTCAGGTATATGACACACTCAATAACTTTTGGCATTGGAAATAAAAATACATCAAACTTTGCTACCTTGGATAAGAAAATTAAATTACAAAGCTGAGTCTCAGGCATCCCAGGCATTCTATTCTTCAAGAATGTCTGTCTGTTTGTCTGTATACCATCTATACACATGTATGTACATACATATATATTTATATTTTAGAAAAATAATCTTTAAATAAAAAACTCTGTATAATCAACTCAACCAATGAGAGCAGTAGTTATGATATATTCTCAATTTCATTTATCCCTTTTATAGGAAAAACGCTACAAAAATGTTTTTATCTAGAAATAAAGAATCAGTTAAACCTGGTGATCTATCCTTAGTCTCAGTTTATTTTCTCTTTAATTCCTTATCTCAAAGTCCTTTTTATATTTAGTTAGAGCTAACAAGAAACATCTGACTGATTAGTATAATGTGATCTCCTTTCTTAATTCATAGGACACTGCTTTTATTTTCTTACAGTTTTAGGATATATTTATATATATATGTGTATATATATATATATATATATATAGACCAAAGATAAAAATCTACTTAAAATGTACATGATCGAATTGTTAAAGCTTTCTGGTGTTAAATGGTACATAGGATAAGACAGGTACAAGTGGAAGGGACCTCAATTCATCTAATCTAAGGGTTTCATAACCTTGAGACTATCAACTTTTTTTTTTTTAAGCAATTGGGGTTAAGTAACTTGCTGAAGGTTACACGGCCAGTTATTTCTGGGTGTGGTGCTAAGTATCTGAGCCCAGATTTGATCCCCAGGTCATCCTGACACTGGAGCTTGTGCTCTTACTCACTGAGACAACTGGCCTCCCCTAAGCAATTGGAATTAAGTAACTTGCTCAAGGTTGCACGGCCAGGTGTTTCTGGGTGGGTGCTAAGTGTCTGAGCCCGGATTCGATCCCTAGTCATCCCGACACTGGAGTCAGTGCTCTTACTTGCTGTGCTACCTGGCCACCCCTTATCAACTTGTTTTTAAATAATATTCTGATAACTATATTTCAATACTTGTTTCCTTTATAATCCTAAGTATTTTATTCTGAGAAGGGATCCATAGGCTTTACCAGACTACCAAAGATGTCCCAGACATAGAAAAGGTTAAGAACTTTTGATCTAATCTAACCCATTCATTTTACAGATGAAGAGACTTCAGTTTGAGGAACACAGAATTACTTGCAGATCATACAGCTAGTGACAAGGCCAGAATTCCATTTTCTGATGGCAAAGATAATGAAGAGATACATAAAAGAGAGAAAAGAAGTATGAGGGTTAATTAGCCTCAGAATAATCCAGCATTGTTATCATTCATCAGTTGTTTTAGTTGTGTCTGGTTTTGTGATCCAATTTGAGGTTTCCTTGGCGAAGACACTGGAGTAGTTTGCCATTTTCTTCTTCAGCTCATTTTCCAGATGAGGAAACTGAGGCAAACAGGGTTAGGTGACTTTCCCAGGGTCATACAGATAGTAAGTATCTGAGGGCAGATTTGAACTCAGGAAAATTAGTCTTCCTGATTCAAGGCCTGACGCTTTAGCCACTGTGCCAACTAGCTGCCTCAGTCCAATATCAGTTTTGCTTTATCATTATAAAATAAGATTTCTTTGGAGGATCAAGGTACTAGAACCACTAATTTCCTCATTAATATTCACAAAATCACAAAATCTACGAGTTGGAGAAGCAATTGGAGGTCATCTAATCCAACTCATACCCACCGAAGAAGACTGTCTCTGTAACATAAGGGTCTCCTATGTCTAATGGTAACTAAATGGTCATTCAGGACTTCCTTGATCTCTAGTGAAGAATTCTTTACTTGCCAAGACAGGCCATCACACTTTGGGGCAGTTTTGATTGTTAGGAAGTTTTTCTTTACATTAAGCCTAAACTGACTTCTCCTCAAGTTCTATTACTTCTAAATGCCACCCCCTGGGACCAGAGAGAACAAGTCTACTCTCCCTTTCCCAGGATGGCCCTTCACAAACTTAATGACACTTATCATGTCTTCCTTTCACCAGGCTAAATACCCCCAAGTTCCTTCAAACCTTCTTTATATAGGATGACCTGAAGGCCCTTCCTTATCCTGTTTGCCATTTTATGGATGCTTTTCAGTTCCTCAGTACCCTGTTTACAATGTGGAATTCAGAATGGAGCATAATACTTTAGATGTGGCTTGATTTAAGTTCCACTAATAAAGTGTGAATTTGAAAAAATGTGACTATTTCAGGGATTATAATGAATCTCTTGCATTATCAGTACAATAATGAATTACACTAATTGGTACCTAGCTGTACTCTCTTAATATCTTCCAACTATCTTGGCTTTAAACTCTGTATTATTCATTTTTTTCCCTGTCCTATCCAGTCCAAATATCATTCTTATTGGTAGGGACAATGGGAGCAAAATAAAATTTGAATAGTTCTCTTATCATAACCTCATGAACTCTGCATTGGTCATGTCTTTGGTTTTCCTTTTTTCTCCAAGACAACTTTGAAAAATAAAAGCAACAACTCTTTATTGCTTGTTTTCTCTCAGCTTCAGCTCATTCTGAACATTAGTGATACTGACATGATTTTTGCAGGACTATGCCATGCTTTTGTATTAATTGTATTTCTGGTTCTTACTTTCTATCTTCATTATATGACTTTCAAAAAATTTGAGCAGGTCAATGAGTTTCTAGCCACATTAGTCACTTTATAAAACTCCTCCTTTTCTTCCTTCTCAGAACTGTTGACTTTTCTGTCTTCAGAATTTTTTCCTTGAGGTCTTTCCCTCCCTTCTAGGCTGACTTCCCTTAGAGAATTTTAGTCCATGAAATCCTACCTAAATCTGGTCTGAAAAAATTGAGGGTGTGCTCAGACTGTGCAATGTTCTCTGGTCATAGACTCTAAGATGGAATGGTGATGGAATGATCACTTCTTCTCTAACAATCATTTTATCCTTATTATTGAGAATCAGGGCCAGAAAAGAAGTTCCCCATTGTCATTGTATCCTTCATCTTTTGAAGGATGAAATCATCTTTAGAGCTGAACCCCAGACCCACAGAATAATGAGTTATGTTATTACTAGGTATTATCTTGTTTTATTCATGTGCCATCCGCTTCATTTCCTATCAGCTCTTCGCCCCCCTCCACCCTCGCTCACCATCTGAAATCTCATCATTAGGGTGACTGATTCAGCATCTCCTCAGAACCCTGAGTTGTCTCTCTCCTCTGAATGGAGGGCAAAACAATAAATCCTTCCAAAACCTTCCTTTATAGTGGGTTCAGAGTTTTCCAGCTGATTGGTTTTGCCTCTGGGAATACCATGCCCCACTCTGCTGCAGGGACTGTTTTTCTTTTTTCTTATTTGTAATCCCAGAACTTAGTACAGTGGCTGGCACATAGTAGATGCTTAATAAATATCTACTGACTATTATTAACTATTAGAGAGAGTAGAAAGAGTCCCAGGTATAAAGGTAAATGATCCAAAAGACCATATAAGATACATGTTAATGTTTATATCCATAATCATCTATTATAGGGAAGGAGTAAAATGTTACAAATTTATTTCTCCATTGATTTCTTAACATAAAATTAGACCATTTATCTGCAAGATCTGAAAATTCCAATAGTTTACTTTGTAAAATATCATTGCCACAACTTGATATGAATAAAGAGAAATTAAAATGAAAGATATTTGGATGTTCTAATTTAATCAAGTGCCCCAAACTAATTCTTTAAAGCAACAAAGTAAGTGAAGTAGGCTTTGCCTTAGAATTAATTATTGCTAAAGAAACAAAGAAAGCTTTCATTTCAGGGATAAATCTTTTTTTTTCTTCAAGTGCATAACATTCATAGCCAAAATACTGAGATTAGGGTTCAAGTGGAAAATCACAGACCTAAAGGTTCTGAGAGAGATATTACATTGCAAAAAAAGAAAAAAATTATATTTATATACTGCATAATGACTTGAGAATGTAAATTGTCCGAGGTCAGCTACTTACTGGAAATGTTTGGATCCAAAAGGAATTCGTCAACCCCCTCCTCCCTCAAGCAAACTGCATGCTAACGTTCTTTATCAACATTCTTCTAAGAAAGTCTATTTTGGATTATGAGGGCTTACCTCCCATAAATCTTAAGCTCATTGCTATACTTAAGTAGTAGACATTTTCTGTCAAAACCTAAAAAATATGTGTCTGCTTGAGTTTTTACTGATAAGAAAATCGGCTAGAGTGACCAATAACCATCATTTCAGAACAGATTTCAGTGCTAGGATAATATTGGTGTCTTCTAGTATTCAGGCAACTTTCCGAAAATCTGTGCTATGCACACGAACTGGTAAATTCTACTTTTTGGACACAAATCATTCAAAAGGTGTTTCCCTTGAGGTAATGTGAGGAAGCTCAAGCATCATTTCCATTCTGGTCTGGACACCCTGCAATATGCTAACATGATGCAGTGCATATGTAAACGAGTATGAGCCAAACAACCTCTTGGTTGTACCTTGGAACCTAGGTTTGGCCAAACAGCAGAGCAGCACATTTGCATGGATTTGTTTCCTGGCTGTTGCCCCTTGTTTCAAGAGTCTAGCAGGGATGCCTGGTGTGTGTGAGTGTGAGTATGTGTGTGTGTGTGTGTTGGGGTGGCAATGATATTCTACAAAAAACAAATGGACCCAAAGCAGACCAGCACATTATCACTCAGAAGGTATTTGTCTGCATAACTCCCATCATCTAAACCTGTAAATTTCAATAGTCAATTGTGGAAATGTACTTGTTTTTCCTTAGTGTGATAATGGATTGCTAATTTAAACAAAATAAAATCTGGTAGAGTGAAAAGGATCAAACCACAGGTCCTTGAAGCATATATCCATAGTGCATGTCTGGCTGTGGTTTCAAAGAAATCTGGATTAAATAACATGATTCATATGTGAAAAGGCTGGCTATAAACAGAATTTAGGACTGCTCACTCATAAAACAGCCAGTTTTTGCTCTGAATATTAAGGGAAAATGAAATTATTTCCTCTGAGATTGGCATATTGGGTGTTTTGCCTTTAAGATTCTAAAATAAAACTTGTGGAAAGAAGACTTGAATTTCTGGGGGTAGGGAAAGTAGTGCCCCATAACATCCTCCAACTTCCAGTCAGCTTCATTAAAATATGATCTGTTAGGGAAAAAAAGGGGGGTGTGTGCTTTTTTAAACCAATAAAAATAGATTTGGCTAAATGAGATCACTCACGTTTTCCCATCTTTGGAAGAGCCATTTAGAAAAAGAAACCTCCTTAATATTGGCTTTCCCATTTACTGGGTAAGAGTTAATAGTCAAGAAGCGTAGAGGCAATGAATGGGTTTTGTGGGCCAATTAAATACGGAGACTAAGTTAAGGAGTTGGGGCACTGAAGAAAATGTTTACTGTGAAGGCTTTACAATGTCATGAACATTAGTCCTGCCCTTCAGTAAGACAACAGTGAACTCCATGAGCCATAACATACAAAGGGGACGTGGGAATGAGGACTTGGAAGCTCTTCACAGCTGCTGCGGCCACATCCTTCGGCTTCTCATTGGCTGTTGCTTGAGAGGTGGGGCAGAGAGGAAGAATTCTTTGGGGGCAAGTTCAGACAGTGAATAGTTCAAGGATACTATAGCCTGCTTGGAAACGGACTGATGTGAAAAGACACACACACCCACCAAACTATAGCTGTTAAAAGGTGGGATTGATTCCCTCAGCTTGCCAAAGCAAGGCACGTTCCCCACAAAGAAGGCACAGCACATTTGATCTTCCCCAATTATGGTGTGAATAGGGATTTTATTGTTTGTTCCTTATGAAGAAATGATCTGATTTTCCAAAGCTATAAATGGCTGAAGACTATTACGCAGTAAAGACATGCAATAAAAATAAGTCAGTTACTGAGCGTTATAGTTGAGGGTTTTCCCAACTTCTTTAATGTCCTCATCTGTCTAATTTTGAGGGGCATAAAAATGTTATTTTTATCTAAGAAAATGATCATGGAGATAAGATTTTATTTATAAAAGGAATAGAAACCATAATTAGAGGTCGAAAAGGTCTTTCTATACTCTATAAGTTTTCATCTGATTCTGATGAAATGTGAATTCTTTTATCACAGGCTTTCAGTAGTGAGAGAATTTTTTTAACTGGCAATTTCTGCTGTTTATCTTTTGCTAATAAAGAAATGATTTTTAATTATCATCTACCTCATAAAAGTTTCATAAAAATTAAAGAAAGCCAACTTAAATTTTTTTTTAGTGAGATAGATAACAGGAGTTAATTCAGAAGAAAGGAGATAAAATTTTGCCTGTTGCGCCAGTAATTCTAATGTCAAGTTACTTGCTTTTCACCCTGCATTCTCTTTACCTTGGTTATCCCACCAAAACCCCCACTCCTTCCTTCTATTTCTAAGATAGATGTCAACAGACCATGCATGTGGGTGGTGGGCTATGTGGGGATGACAAATAAAATATTGCAATGGGTATGTGCATTCACAATCTTTGTTGTAAGCTTTAAATTTAAAATTTTAAATTAAATTAATTAGTTAATTAAATTAAATTTAAATTCCTTGTTTGTATGCACTTCATAAGATTTATGAAATGTAGCTACTTAATGAGTACCATGACAGGGAAACTAGAAGAACACCAATCTTGTTCCAAAGAATGTAGTATGTAACTGAAAACATCTTATCAAGTCTACATACCAAACAATATTTTATTAGTTAAGGAGGCTTTATAGATCTCTCTTTTTTAAAATGAAGAGTAGTAAAATTCTGGAATTTTTATTGTATAAATGCTCTAAACCACTTAAAGGAAAGGCTAATGGAAAGAAAAAAAAAACATTTTGGTATTCTTCCTATTTGACCTCCTTGATCATTAGCTCCCCTTCATTCAGCTCCAGTCCTAGAGATAATACAGCTTCAGGTAAAAACCTGATCTTTATTTAAATGGACAAAACAAAACAGATTTGATCTAGTGGAAACTTTGCTAGACTGAGAGACAAGGGTCCTGTATTCCAGTCTTCTCCGTTCCACTAGTTAGCTTTGCAATTTTGGAAAAGTCATTTCATATTTCTATGCCTTGGCTTCCAGTTGTTGGAGGGAGGCAGGAGAAGGAGGAGGGAATCACCCTTCAGGTACTGGCTGGACTAAATGGTCTTTGAGATCTCACCCAAACCTCGAAGTCTGTCAAATGATGAGATCAGACTAGGAGACCTATAAGGTCATTTAAAACTTGAAAATTCTAAGTCTCTCTCTTCAAAACAATGCTAACCAAGCCACTTCATAAACATAAACATAAATACACACACATACAAGCACGCATAAAATGGGGTAGAGATGGGCGGAGGGGAATGTGGGAACTTTTAACAGGGCTACCGTAAGAAAAGATGGAGAATTGTTATTTTAACATAGTCTAGTGTCCAAATTAATTTCAGGACTATTGTGATGAATCACGTGGCCTAGGTTCCCAATGGAGAAGCATGCAGTTCTTTTCACATGAGTCTGAATCACTTATTCTCTAGAAATTCCACAACCATATACATTTCATGCCTTAAGTTTTATGTTTTAAAATGTTGATCTCTCCATAAAAATCACCTTATGAAATGATCTCAGCAACCATCTGGCCCCAAAATACCTGAAATGAATCTCCACTATAACACACTTGACAAATGGTTATCTAGCCTTTGCCTGAATAGCTACAAGAAGGGGAAAGCTAATACTTCTCAAGGCAGCCCAGTTGTTCAGATTTGGAGAGCTCTAGTTATTAGGAAGTTTTTCTTCACATCAAGCCTAATTTGATTCCTTACAACTTTCACCTCTTCCTCCTAGTTCTGCCCCAATTCCTCTTCACCATGATAGAGCTTCAAACATTTGAAGACAGCTATCATATAAGCCTCCCACCCTTATCCCCAGAATTTTCTCTTCTCTATGCTAAACATCCCCCCCCCCATCCCTCTTCTAATACTTCCCTTATATTTACACACGAACCCCTTTGGCAGCCTCATGAAGCTTATGTAGTGATTTCTTGAATGATTTTTTTAAATGCACAAAATAAAACACATAAGAATGCAGAAAAGAGCCATGAACTCAGAATTAGGTGACCTTCATTCTAGGTCTTGCTTTGTCACTAAAAAATAATGTGACCTTGGACAAATCTTTTATCTTTTTCAAGCCTCCATTTTTTTACCACATGTAAAGTGAGAAATTAAACCAGATAGTCACTAAAGTTTCTTCCAATTCTAAATTACTATAAGTTATCATATAACTTATGCCAATTTATATCTTTAGAATTAAAACTGGATGACAATTATAAGAAAAGATGTCCTTCCAACCTGGCTCCCATCACTTATGCCAGTCTAAACAATTAATTTCAAAACTGAATGGGCCACTATTACATAGAAGGCACTTTGGTAGCAAATCTAAGGGTCTTTTTTATGAGGAAAAGGAAGATTGTCTGAGACTATTGTTCTAAGACATTTGGAATGGTAATGTGGCTCTTGGAATATGAGTTCTAGAAGCTGTCATTTTGTTAACTGTATATAATACCCTAAAATGTTTGTGCTATCAAAATGCTGCAATTTATTGTTTGCCTGACAAAGCTTGGCAGTTTAAAATGACTGAAAAATGTTTTATTTTGCTTATCCACTTAAGTCAAAGTCTTTTCCCACTTTATAGTGAATTTGTTAGTAAACTAGTCTATGTTTTTGATCTGAGTTTAAAAGAATTTCAGGAACTAGAAACTCTCCTAACTAGACATATAGGAAACACTAGGCCTCAGATATTATGGCCTCAAGAATCGAGGAAACTTCTTTTCTACTTGGAATTAGCACTCATTTACTCTCAATCAAACAATTTAAAATAATGGCATGCACTTAAATAGAGCTTTCAAGTTCATTAACATTAAAAATCTTGCGAACAGACAGTACAAGTATTATTGTTACAATTTTAGAAGAAAAATTAGGTTTTTGATAAATTAAGCGTGTTTTTCAGAGTTGTACAGGTTGTGAATACCAGGGACAGGATTGTAGTTTAGCATTTCTGACTCCACATCTAGGGCTCTTTCCAATATATCAGTCATTTTTCAGTCATGTCCAACTCTGTGACCCCACTTGGGATTTTCTTGGCAAAGATACTAAAGTATTTTGCCATTTCCTTCTCTAGCCCATTTTACAGACAAAGAAACTGAGGCAAACAGGGTTAAGTGAATTGCCTAGGGTCACACAGACAGCAAGTATCTGAGGCCAGATTTGAACTCAGGAAGATGAGTTGTCCTGACTTTAGACTCTGTCTACTCTATCCACTGCTGCCTAGCTGCCCACTGCTACTTCTCTAAAAACAAGTAATTTACACAACTATAAAAAAATGGTGTCCAACTTTAAAAAGCATTCTTCATAATATATAAAGTAATGCTTTATTCTGAGATATTTTCATATTAATTTGAAGCTCTATTCATCAAAATGCAAGCATTTATTTAAGACCCATTATGTGCCACTGTGCCAAATGCTGGGGATAAAAACAAAAATGAAACTTATTATTAGCAATATAAGTGTCGCCTTGACTCTTGGGGTTAGGGTTCAACAGTCCAGTTAGTAAGTTTTCAAAGCAAATTAAAAAGCAGGTCACAAAGTCACAAGTCAGAATTACAAAACAGACCCCAGATCACAAAATGGAGTCTAAGAAACAAAACCAAATTTCCCCCACTCCTACCCATACATATCTGGGGGAAATGCATCAAGAAAGAGAAATCTCTCCTGAATATTAACACAGGACAGTTGGTGTTTGTGATTTTTGTACTCAAAGATGTATGAGGGGATGGAAAGACAAGAAACAATGGACCAGGCAACCTGGTGATGAAGCTGTTCTAATTCTGCATGTAAGCCACCATGTGACGCTGAGCAAGTCTTCTTGGCTCAGAGTTCATTCATGAGAAAGGAAAAATAAACAAAATTCTGCCTGATACACTTTCTTTAAGAGGATTAAAAAACTGTACAGGTGGTAATGTCTTTATAGGCATTTTATACTGCTTAATGTTCTCTTAAAGAAAGAATACATAAACAGGTCTTTCCTTCTACTATCATCTCACTATTTCCCCCTCCTTACTCTCTTTCTCTTATCACCCACTGGACAAAGCTTATAGAACTACAGGAGAGGAGATAGGGTTGCAAGTATCAGACTTAAAAAAAAAAATATTTATAAGAAAAGCTTCATTGTAGTCTGCTGAAATTTAAATTCCAAAGAACAGGCTCTCTATACTTCCTCTCCAGCTAAATATTCTGTCTTTCTATTCCTAGCACTGGACATTGGGGCCATCAAGGGAACAGAGGGTTTCTGAGAAGCACCAAAGGGGTTCTTTGACTTTGAGATCTGAAAGACTCCCAGGGCACTTAGTTTAAAGGATCTGAAATGTTTGGTGGAAGGAGCAAGTCTTAGTTAACCTTATTTGCCTCTAATAATGAATACAAGGATCTTCCTCTCAGAGTGCCTGGATCCCTTTAAAACTAACCTAGAAACGGATAGAAGGCTGAGGCATATCTTTGTTAAAGTAGATGGACAAGAGGAAAACAAGAAAATCACAACAGTCCTACGAAGTTGTCTTGTGACAGGAACAATTTTCCATAATCCTGTAACTAACTACCCTCTTATGCACATAGATATACTCAGAGATAGACTAGATCAATCTCTTGCCCCAGATGAATTCCATGTAATAAGACTGAATTAGTCTTAAAATTAAGGGGATTTTATGGAAAAGCATGTGTCAATTAGTAACACCAAAACTATGGGCTAAGTAAACATCAAGACAGATACTCCATGGTAATAAATCAGGGAACACCCTACAAAACCTTCTTTAAATGCATTTACATGTTCAATCAGAACATCTAGATATAAGCAAAGGCAGAATAAAAGACCAGAATTTAATACTTCTCCATAGTTCTTGTGATATGGTGGAAAGATTGTGGATTGAAAGTAAGGAGTCCTATCTACTTTTTAATCCTGGATCTGCTACTGATTACTTTTGAGGCCCTGGACAAGTAATTTCTCCTCTCTGGGACTCATTTCCAAAATGAAGGGGTTGGACAAGACCTCTCAGGTTGCTTCCAGCTCTTAAGATTTAATATGAATGGTGGCAGCACATACTTATTCAAAATTTGTTGTTTTGTTTCAGTTGTGCCCAACTCTTTGTGAGGCCATTTGGGGTTTTCTTGGCAGAGATACTGGAGTGATTTGCAACTTCCTTCTCCAGCTCATTTTCCAAATGAGGAAACTGAGGCAGACAGGGTTAAGTGACTTGTCCAGGGTTTATTCAAAATTAGATAAAACTAATGACAACAGTGAAATGCAAAGTGTGGAGAAGCTACTAAGTATGTTGCAGGAGGAGGGAGAGGAAAGGGGAAAGGAAAAGGCAGAAAGAGATTAAGATAGAGACAGATCTAGGGAAATGGAGAGAAGAATGGACACAGAGATAGAAAGAGGAAGATGGGCTTTTACTTATTGCCCTGCTATTCAGGACAATCAGTAATTGCATTTATTTGACTATATCTACCAATGGTCATCTGGTGGTGAGAGTGACAACATTTCTCCAGATAGTTGAAGGTCTCTGTTTTCTTCCCAAGCAGCAGGATGTTGTCTTTTAGACTTGGAATGGGGTCACCTCCCCCTTCCCAGTTCTTTCATGTTTGATAAATTATTTGATCACAGGTAAGATAAACAGATTTTACTAGGGGAAAGGGTATAGAATAGGGGAACATAAAAATTCCTTGGGTCCATGAAACTAAACTAAGACATGCAGAGTTGAAGCATTCCAAGTTTAAAAAAAAAATAGTTTTCAATGGCGAGACCAGACCTGTAATTTTCTGCAGTACACCATGACATCATGGTTTATATGGGGCCAACTCAATAAATCAAACCTTACCTAATTAGAGATTCTCCTGCAAATCTACATTATTAGAGCAAATAATTAAAACAGCCTAGGCTGTAATACAAGCCAGATCTGTTTACAAAAGTGTTCTTTTTTCCTCTCCAAACTCTTTCAGCCTCACTCCTGCTTACAGATCTTTCACATTTAGTAAATGATAGACTCAGAGCTTTTCTTTTAGTCTGACTTCACTTTCAAGGAATTCTTCAATTAACTTTACGTTGCTTTAAGCCGTTCATCCAACGAGAAAACAATCTGTGGTTTCTGCCTTCTTTGCGTGCCAATGGCCGCCATCCATGTTTGACTTTCAGACATACTGTCTTTTCTGAGCCAGGGTCTGTTTGCATAAAACTAGCTAGTTGTCATAGCATTGTGACAAGCATTATAGGAAAACAAGGAACAATACTTTGTGGTGGGTGAGTGGGTAGAAATAATTAACTACTACAAGGTTGACTGTCACTTTGGGGGAAAGAGCATCACGACATCATCTGTAAGCAAAGTGGGAAACATACAAGGGTGCAAGTAAACCTCGGGAGCCCCGTGGATCTTGCAGCTAGCTAGGCGGTATTCTGTCCTCATCTGCAACCTTTATGTTTCTAAATGGCATCTCTAGTTCTTGGATAGCTAAATGGTACAGCAGACAGAGTTAGACTAGACTAGGAGTTAGGAAGATCTGAATTCAAATCCCACCTTGCTAAGCAATAAGACTAGTTAAGACAAGTACTGGTTGTATGACCTTGGACAAGTCACTTAATCTTTGTTTGCCTCAGTTTCCTCACTGGTAAAATAAAGATCATAATAACACCTATTTCACAGGTTTGTTCTGAGGACCAACTGAGATGACACAGAGTGCTCTGAATATCTTAAAATGCTATATAAATGCTAGATATTATTCTTTCCCCAAAGCAAAGCCCTTCCCTCCCACCCCTCCACCCCCATTCAAATTTTAAACCATCTAAAGGCAGTTATTTCAGCCAAAGGCAACGGAAGCCCAGGAAGTAAGACCTTTAGTAGTTTCTGCCTGTCATAAGCAGTTAGGTAGCAAACACAAGAAACCTTGAGCCAGGTACATTACAAAGAGCATTAACTTAGGAAGTGTGCTTTCTGGTTAAAAGTCCTCTTCTCATGCCAGATGATGCAGGCTTCCCAGATCTTCTTTTTGTCCTTCTATAGTACTTCTTCTTCTGGACAAATTCAAAGACCTGTGAATAACTGGACAATGGAAACAGACCATGGAACAGTGTCTAGGGAAACAAATGGTACTCAGCATTTAGGGCGAACCCGGCAAGATAGAAAAGCGTTAATTTCTTGCTAGGCTTGACACTAAATTCTACTCTTCTCTGAGGCAGGGGTTTCTTAACCATGTTGTATCATGGACCTGTCTGGCAGACTGGTGAAACCTACAGATCTCTTCTCAGGAAAAATTTCTCAGAAAATGCTCATTTCAGGTGAAGGTAAATAAAATGAAAGATGTGATATAAAGGTGTAACTTTTTTCCTTATCTGAATTCATGGGTCTCCCTGTTCAGAATTCTGTTACAGAGCAAAGGTAAATAGTGCTGGTCATCAGGGAAAAGAAAGTGAGGCTGTCATTAACTGCATATCAGAACATTGTTGTTGGGGTAGCTAGGTATCACACAATCTCCTGATTGCTTTTGTCCCACACAATTTCCTTTCAATTGTACTTCATGGTTTTCTGATCACTTGATGTGCAATTTTTTGTTGCTGTTTAGTCATGTCAGCCTCTTATTGATTTCGTGGACCACAGCATGCCAACGCTGTCCCAGGGGTTTTCTTGGCAAAGATACTGGAGTGGTTTGCCATTTCCTTCTCCAGTGGAATAAGGCAAACAGGGTTAAGTAAGTGACTTGCTCAGGGTCACACAGCTAGCAAGTGTCTGAGGTCAGATTTGAACTCAGGAAAATGAGTCTTCCTGACTCTAGGCCTACAACTCTATCTACTGTGCCACCTAGCTACCCCATCACTTTCTTGAGACTAGACTATTAACAAAACGATAAATAAAGCACTGATTTGTGGTATTTGCTGATTTCTGAGGTGTTAATACTCGTACTGAAAACTTAATGGGTAGAAATTGACTCTAGTACAAGTCTAAGTCCAACCCCTCATTTTACAGGTGAGAAAAACTTGAAAGCCAGTGAGGTGAGACCACCTGCCTAGGGTGACAGGGCTAGTAAGCGTTTGGGACAGGGTTCAAATTCCAGGTATTCTCTACTCCAAGTCTGGTCCATTATCTACTATGTCATGATGACTTTCAGCAGGGGACTGGATACAACATTATAGCTTTTCTTTTACAGCAGACCATAGTTCTCATTTTCTTACGGTAAGGTTCTGAGCTTTTGCCTACATAAGTCCTATAGTGTTTGGCAGCTTCCAGGGTACACCCTGAGTATAAAGCTAAGAAGTGATCAGTGAACAGGCAAGCGATCCTCTCTTGTCCTGGGATTACTAAACTTAAAATTTCGGTCACTGCTCAGAGAATTTGGAAGGTGCACTCAGTATTATTATTCATGGCAACACAAAACCTGGGAAATAATCCAGTGGCTTGCTAAAAAGCACTTTAAATCCAAAGGGCCAGTTCTCCTCTAAAAAGATTACTTACAGCAAATGTTTCTTCCAATTCTAAGGGCTACTGCTTAAGACATTCTCCTTATTACTTCTTTATTGTCCCAGCTAACTCTTTTCTTTGGATTAGGGCAAAACATTCAGGGATTTTTTTCTCTAATGAGGCTTCTTATTCCTGGTCTGGGACTTGAAATTTCCTAATGAACCCTTTGGGGCCACTATCTTGTTCTTAAAGATATTGAAGATATCTGATTTGGAAGACCAGAAATGAAATAAGGGAATTATAATTACAGCAAGAGCAATAAAAATGTTTGCTTTTTACCAGCTTCATAGGGTAGAGAACATAAAGAGAACCCTTGATTATTGTGACCAAAAATTTCTATTTTCAAAAAAATTACTGATTTTTTTTTCAAAACAATATTGTCATTTCCTCAAATCACCTCCCTCTCCTCCAAACAGAATGCTTTTTTTTTTTTTTGAAACAGGGAAATAGCATTAACTAAGACAGTAATACTGGCCACGTCTGACAGTATGTCACTGTGCGACTATGGTGTGTACCAAGAAGAGGGAGATACATTTTGTCAGCTGTTCCCTAGTATCCACTGGCCATTGAATTGAATTTAATGCTGATATCTTTTAATGTTCTTTTTCTTTATACTACTCTGGTCATTATATGTATTATTCCCTTGGTTTTGCTCTGTATTAGTTCATACAAATCTTCCCAAGTTTCTCTGAATTCCTACTTTTGGTTTCTTATGGCATAATAATATTTTATCACATTCATATAGGAGAATCTGTTCATCTATTCCTTAAATCAGTGGGTGTCCCTTTTATTTCTATTTTTTCCTCCCTCTATCACAAAAATCACAGAATTTAGAAAGTCTGTGGAGAGCAGTATTACTCCTTGTATTTATTTGTGTCTGCACAGACCTTGGTAACAGTTATACCACAAATAATTAGTGATCAAGGCGGGGCTGAGGGCTCTAGCATCCAACTACCCACCTCTCTTCCAAAATCCTAGGGTCATAAGGAATTGTTATTAGTACACCTTGAAGGGAGTTGCCATTTCTAACATGATGGATGGACTTATGAACCGTGGGCAAGGTAGCTCTACTGGAGGAATTTTTCTATTGGCAGAGCCAGCTGCATTGTGTAACATCGCTTTTGATGTTTCATGACTATGAGGGAATGTTTTAAGTCTCACTGTGAAACTTGTAAAGATTTTGCCATTGAATTCTTGCCCATACATTTGTCTTCAAGTATAAAATAAAAATCTCTTAGAAAAGTGTTCTCATCTGGCTGGAAAAAAAATAGCATTTGATTGCTTTTGTTTCCTTAGCCTATAAATAGTAAAGAATTATTTCAAATATTAAAAAACCCTAGAGGATTGTAAAATAAATGAAGACAGAATGATAGATGATAAAAAGACAGATGTTTGGGGACTGAAAGTAAATTGCAAATGGTAACAAATTGAAATTCAATTCTTCACAATTAAAAAACTTTAATTGCAAGGTATGTGAATATGGTAGGCAAATTCTTGCTTATGATAAAATTTCTCAGGGAGTATATAAAATTGCAGGGTCACTTCTGATTATGATTGTGATGGAGTCAAGGGTACATTACTCAGAAAATAAAATTACAAATATGGTACAAATATTTCAAGCTGTTTTTTTAAAAAAAAATCTGGCTTTTAAGTTCAAAGAAAACTCTTTACATAAACAGTATAGACCTCACAGAATTCCTCCCATCAGTTCCAAGCATACAGAAAATGAGATTGAAATGAATCGTGCAGCTATATGACAGGATGATGAAAAATCCCATTATTATGAAACTTGGTGATAACAGATTGAAATAAAAATGCAGTACTGCCTAAAATAAATCACACATGCAAACATATATCTTGTTACATTTGTACATCTCTAAAGAGAAAATCTTGGCTATAAAACAGAAAGGTCACCTATGGTTGAACCTACAAGAGAATTTCAGATCCAGCAAACCAATGATATTGTCACAGGACCCTAGAATTTCAGAGATGGAAGGGATAGCAGAACTCCCTACCCAATCTGAGCAAGTGAAGCCCACGGAAGTTAAGTGAATTCACCAAAGTCAGTCACAAATGTGGACCTTGCAGAGAACTATGAACTTACCATGTCTTATTTTGTACTAGAATTATTTGCAAATATGCCCTATCCCCTTTTAGAATGGAAGCTCATGAGGGCAGGGACAGTGTTTTCTCATGTGTATGTATGTGTGTGTGAATACATATATCTATATCTATATTTATATATTCCCCAAAGCCTACCTCAGGATCCTTCATATTAAAAACATTTTTAAAAATAATTAGAGGTAGAACTGGGACTAGATCTTCTTTGATACTATTTCAATATTTTGATGATGTTATTGGCTCCCCACAAAAATAACATAATATGGAAAAGTTGTTAAGAGATTTTAACCTTAGGTATCTTGTGCCCTGGTTCATTGGTGCCTTGGACTAAGATGCTCAGAACTGGAAGAAATTTCAGAGTCCAATTCTTACCCAAATCATGAATCTCATCTACAATGTGTCCTTGTCCACTGGCATCCTTACTCCATTTCTGGAAAGTCCTAACTACCAGGGGAGCAGTGCTGACCCAATTCAGATGGCCAGAGGGAAGTAGCTTAGGCAAAAAGCTGAACAAGCTCCATGGCTCAGAGTCCTGGCTTTTCTCCTAAAAGGCTCTAATTAACCCATCCCCAATTTTTAAACCAATGGGCAATGGATAAGTTAGGATAGTTCTTTTTCTAATATTTCATTTACTTTCTCTTTATTTAGTGGTCATATAAATAATAAGAAAATGGAGACCTTTCTAAATATTAATGTCCCCCTAGGCCCCTTCCCCCAAAACCACATTTTCCCCACATGACACATAATTTGACTAGAAATATGGATCCAAATGAGCATTTCTATAGCTCTTTGTGGAAAACTATATGGTATTTAAATATGTCTTTCCCCAGAATTAACTCATGCTTGGGGTCTCAAACTACTGAATTTGAAAAACCTATAAAAATCTTATTAAAGCTCTCTGTTATGGTGCACCAAAATATAGCCTAAATCTCTGGCAAAAACCAAAATGATCCTCAAGGTAGCTGTGAATTTTAACTGGAGGATGACCTATTTCTAAAGCTTTCATTCTATGGCAAATTTTTACTTACTATTTTTAGCCAGCAAATAAATTTCGTGTCAGTACTGGGCAATGTGGCCTAATGAATACTTGAGTAACAGTCAAGAGATTGGTTTATTCCTGAATGTGTTGCTGAAAATAGGAATAAGGAAGAGTAGGCTTCCTACTTTTTCCATATTTGATCATCTACAGCAACATATAACATATTTCTATCCAGAAATCAGGAATGTAGGGGGCTCATACATCCTTAAAAGAGTTGGAAATCAGGAAGATGAAAAATTGAGGAGAAAAAAAAGTTTCTTAGCAGTCAAATTAGATTTCAAATGCCCAGTTGCTAAAGCCAGTGTATATATTATGCTCACAGGAGAGGGCCCCTTAGGTCCTGCCTGATTCCATTTACTTTTAACTTATACAAACGTCTAATAAATCTGGTTTCCAAGTCCACAGCAACTTAAAAACAGTAAGTTGGGAGGAGGAATAGAAGCTGCTGGAAGCAGGGCAAGGCAAGAAGTAAATAACCAGCAAGGCAAAAAAATAAAACAAAACTACAAACAGAAGAATTTTAAAAGCAGTTACTTTGGGGTCATTTAAGGTAGTGGCAAACTATAAAGGGGCACAAGGAATCTGTATAAATAAAAATAATAAAACGTGTCTATGATATCCACAGTCTTTGCTGCCTGGGATGGCAAGGAGAGCAAAGGAAGAATTCTTATCCATTTGTAGAACCTAGGAAAATGTCTAACTTTTATTGAATTAATTAACATTTAAACTAGGGGTAAAAGTACATCATGACATGTACTGCAGTACTTTTACACTGTACTTCTTACGGGGTCTTGCTTGTCCTGCCTAATATAACAGCTAGAGTAGAACTGACCATTGGAAGAGGATGGTGCTTGGATCAAAAAGTCAGTGCATTTAAGTTTAGAAAATTCAGTATAGCTTTTTTGTTTTGTTTTGCCAGGCAAAATAGATGCCCACATTTCTGATGATACTTTAGTCATGATGAAACGTTTAATCTGGCATAAAGAACTTTACAAATTTTATCTCATTTGATCTTTGCAACAACTCTGGCTGGTAGGTGCTATTATTATCATTCTCATTTTACACAGTTGAGGAAAATAAGGCAGGCAGAAGGTAAGTGACTTGCTCAGGATCACACATCAAGTGTTTGAGGCAGTATGTGAATGGTCTTCCTTCTGACTTCAAAAACTTCTATCCATTGTACCACCTAACTCATGCTTTTTGGGGAAGAATTCATCTCCTGGAGGTATACAAAGTATGGGCTTTGGAGTTTAATTTTAATTGAAAAACAAGCTGAGGAGGAAGAAAAAAGAAGGGACTGGAGTGGGAAGGAGTATAGAAATTATGTTATTTTCATTTGAGCAACACCAGGCAAATACTGAGAGTGGTTGTCAAATTATAGATTCTATATCAACAGAAAGTTATGAAGGGACCACAGTGGATTCCTAGGTGTTTCTTTCTAGGTGTCATTTTTTTTAGAATAAATGGATTGAAGAGCTATGACTTCAGTGCATCAAGAAATAACCTATACGTCAACTAAATGCAAATAGCTACCACCAAAAAGCCTATAATCAGATAATTGGTTTTATTTTCACTATTTTTAAAAAATATTTGAATGAGGGAGTCAGAGGAACTGGTTCAGTTCCTAGCCCTTAGCCTTACTACCCGAACGGCCTCACACCTCTCTAGGCTTGTTTTCCATCTTAGTAAAAGGAGGGGGTTAGACCACCTGACCATTAGGGTCCTATAACTCTGGCCAAGTCCCTTCATCTCTCTATGCCTGTCTCTCCATTTGTAAAACAAGGGAGGTTTGGACCAAGCAATCAATATGTCTAAGGCTTCTTCCAGATATAGATGATAGAGCCTATGAACCTTCTCCCACCTTACCCTACAATATTTTCATCAAATTCCTGGACTTTTATTTTAAAATTGTGTTTTATAAAACCCAACCTATATAGCTGACTGATTTGTTCAATTCATTAAAACTAAGCCCACTCTCTATTTTTTTTTAAACCAAGATTAAAAAGGAATATTTTGCCAAGGGCATGGTAACTGACTCTTGCTCTAAAGACCAGGCCTCTAGTTTTTAGGAGGATTTTTTTTTGGGGGGGGGGGTGGTGGTCATTTTTCTGTCTTTTCAGACTCTTCTTGACCCCATCTGGGGTTTTATTTGGCAAAGACACTGGTATGGTTTGTCACTTTCTTTTCCAGTTACAGATGTGGAAACTGAGTCAAACAGGGTTAAGTGACTTGCTCAGGGGTCATCTCCAGTCATCCTGATCTATATCTTGCCATTAGAAGCAGAAGGTGCTGGAGGAGTGAGTGAGGCTGGTGACTTTGTACAGCCCTTAAATTCAATTCACTTGCAAGTCATGACGTCTCCTTCCTGATGTCATGGTCCTCTTTGAGTTGCACAGCTAGTAAGTGCTGGAGGTTGGATTTGAACTCAGGTTCTCCTGACTCCAGGCCTGGTGTTCTATCCACTGCACCACCTGGCTCCCACAATAAGGATTCTACTGAAGTAAATTTTACTCTTCTTACAAAAATCTTCATTACTAGTGTCATGCCTTTTAGGTCTTTTTCTAAAATGCTATCTTGAAATCACACTAACCAGAGTTAATGAACTGTCATAAAGAAAGATCATCTTAATATCCACATCAAGTAACCTAAGAGTTACTCTATTGCTCTCATTCCCCAAAGCATTGGATTCAATCAAAAGGTACTTTAACCTACCAGAATGAGGTCATTATCCTTGGACAGAAATTGAAGAATTCTACTAGAATGGCAGGAATATTTTTATATAAATTTAATACCTGAACTTGCAATATAGCTGCTTTGTTTCTTTCTTTGGTGTCTGTGTGTGGGTGGACATTACATTTCTGAATGTATTACAAACCACTATGGTGAATGAGAATATTAGCAAATACTGTTGCAAGGGCAGCAGAGTGCTGGGCCTACAGTTCGAAGCCTCATCTTCATGAGTTCAAGTCTAGCCTCAAAAAACAGCTGTGTGACCCTGGGCAAGTCACTTCACCTTGTTTGCCTCAGTTTCCTCATCTGGGAAATGAGCTGGAGAAGGAAATGGCAAATTATTCCAATATCTTTGCCAAGAAAACCCCAAATGGGATCACGGAGAGTTGGACACAACTGAAACATCTGAACAAGAAAATTCACTATTTCCTGTCTAATAGAATGATCCAATCAGTTTTCCTGCTCCAGTAAACAAACAAACAAACAAACAAACAAACAAACTCCATTTAGCTACCATCTTCTCTTCATAGTTTTGAAAAACCCCTTGTGCACGAGGAGTTGCCTTCTCTCTCCAGTTTGGCCACAATGAAGCAGCCAATTACAATTCACTTCTCTAACCTGCTTAAAATAGTGAACATGTCATTGAGGTCTCTTGGATCCTGAGGATGTCTGAGTGCTCGCCCACATTAAGTCTAAGATCATTGAGTACAAAATTCTTATACCAAATGTTTTTTAAGGTATATCTATAAAAACTAATAAAGGCTGAAATAAATTTAAGTTTAGGTTGAATCTCACAGGATACAGAGCTAATACCATTTTATGCTGAGTACAGGAAAAGCAGGCTGGGAAATAGACCACTGTCGGAGGAGAGTCAGAGTGGAATGCGTCACTTGCTACTTTGTAGTATCGGCCAAGTCCTGGTTTTAGCTCTTTGATGGAGCTGGCCTTACTCCACAGAGCTCTTCTTTCATCTTTTTTTTTTGGAGGGGGGAAGGTAGGACAATTGGGGTTAAATGACTTGCCCAAGGTCACACAGCTAGTTTTTATGTTAAGTATCTGAGGCCGGATTTGAACTTCCTGACTACAGGGCTGGTGCTCTATTCACCAAGCCACCTGGCCACCCCACACTTCTTTCATCTTAACCCTTTTGACTCGATACTTATAACTCAGAAAATCAATGAACAAATATTTACTAAGCCATCACTGTACAACTGGAAGCATTCCACTAAGGTGCAAATGAGAGGCTTCCAATCTAATTTCCTTAAGGAAATGTAAAGGGGTAGAGAGAGAGCTGGGTTTGAATCCTTGGCCTTTTGTGTACTAAATGCGTCACGCTGTCAGTTAAGTCACTGCATCTTTTTAAGGTTTGGTTTCCTCAGTTTTTAAATACCCTGTGAGGGAGGTAGTAATGTAGATGAAATGAGATAACAGGTGTCAAGGACTTCATGAGGTATCTTAAAATATACATATTTTAAGATATATAACTATATAACTGTGGGTTGCTATTAATAAGTAAAAACAAAATGGTTTTGTCATAATAGTATGCCCTATCACTTCTTTAATTGCGTTTTATCCCAGAGGTCCAACCATCTTGGAATAAAAGAAGGGGAGACTCCTTGCCAACTAAGAAAAAAAAAAACAAGCACTTATTTAAAAATTTCTCCGTGGGCCAGGTGAAAGCAAGCATGATAAAAGAGAGAGGAAGAGGGAGAAAAAAGGGGAGAGAGAGATGGATAGAAAGGGTAGGGGAGAGAGGGAAAGAGGGGGGAACAGAGAGAGAGAGAAGGAGACAGAGCAAGAGAGAGAGAGAGAGAGAGAGAAGAACAGAGAGGGGGAGAGAGAGAGACAGAGAGAGAGACAGAGAGAGAGAGACAGAGAGAGAGAGAGACAGAGAGAGAGAGAGAGAGAGAGAGAGAGAGAGAGAGAGAGAGAGAGAGAGAGAGAGAGAGAGAGAGAGAAAGAGAGAGAGAGAGAGAGAGAGAGAGAGAGAGAGAGAGAGAGAGAGAGAGAGAGAGAGAGAGAGAGAGAGAGAGAGAGAGAGAGAGAGAGAGAGAGAGACAGAGAGAGAGAGACAGAGAGAGAGAGAGAGA
>NW_027187308.1:7795092-7806642 GCF_028583685.1 Petaurus breviceps papuanus
GAGAGAGAGAGAGAGAGACAGAGAGAGACAGAGAGAGACAGAGGGTCTCAGAGCCAGAAAGGCTTGGGGTCCAATTCAGTCTCTGACATATTCTGGCTGCATCCAATCCCTTGATGTCTCAGGGCTCCAAGGTGACTGACTCTCTTAGATATATTGATGAATAGATGCCTACCTGTATTTGTAGAAAGCATTTTGTAACTAGGTCCCTACAATGACAAAATCATGGGTCTAAACCAAAATAAGATGTGAATCAGTCTAGATACCATATACATCTGCCACAGAATATGCAAGATTGGGAAGACACATGTGTAATGGAAAGGACAATGAATTAAGAGTCAGCAGTCCTGTGTTCAAATGTCAGCTCCTACACTTACTAGCAATATGAATATCTTGATTTTGATTTTTTAAAATAAAATGAAGAAAACATCTGTGTTTCCTTCCTTATATGATTATGAGGAAAGACTCTATAAACCTTAAGGTACTACATAAATGTAAATTATTATTAGTTGTTTATTGTAAGAGTGAATATTTTCTATTCTGAGTACCTCAACATGTCAAGGATCTGTAATTTTGTTGGTATTCGAACTCCTTCCTCTGAAGCAGATGACAACTAATCTATATCTTCTTATCAGAGAATCACTTGAGGCTTAGGAAGGTTAACCAATTGGCCCATGGTAGCAGAACTAGCAACTGCTAGAGGCAAGATGTGAATCCTGTATCCTCCTGGTTCAATATTCTATCCACTATACTAGGGCTGTTCTTTAATTGAAAAACTATGTTAAAAAATGTTATAAATGGTTAAAGAATTATTAAGAAATTGTGACTCAAAATATCAAATAGCTGCCAACATGGGACATGTTCATAAAACTGACAAAATGCATCCAGAGCAGGAGTTCTCCTCTCCCCACCTTTTCTGTCATGCAACTCTTTGAAAATCTGGAGAAACCAGTGGATCCCGAAGGATGAACAATAAATGTACAAAATAAAATACGTAGGATTACAAGGGAAATGTATTATTTCTAAATACAGTTGTTGAAATACGTTTTTTTTTAAAGTTCATGGGTTAAGAATCTTCATTTTAGAAGTCCAGATTTTCATGAAACAGTGGAAAACCACAGTTACAAGGACTTATTTTGTTGTTTGCTTCATCGTTTTCGATTTTATGTTAACTACATACATCAACAGGATCAAAGGATTTGGAGATGGAAGGGACCTTGTAAGTCATTTAGTTTTGCCCTCTCATTTAATATGAGTAAAAAGGCTAAGAGTTTTATTAGTGGTCACATGTGTAGTAATAGCAGGGTCAGGACTTGAATCCAGGCCCTTTAATCCAGAATCAAGTTTTCTTTTATTGTACCTGGCTGCCTTTTAACTCTCCCTATTAGATGGCTAACTCACTGAGGTGAAGGACTGTGTTATATTCATTATAGCATCTTCCTCAATGCCCAGGGTTTATTGCACGCAGAAAGTAGTTAATACATGATCTAGGTATAAAGGTTGATACTGTAAGCAATTTCAGAAAGCAAGGAATAGTTTACCTGTCAGATTTGTGGAGACAGAAAGACTTTATGACCAAACAAGAATTAGATAGCATTATAAAATGCAAAATGGATAATTTTGATTACATTAAATTGAAAAGCTTCTGTACAAACAAAGCCAATGTAACCAAGATTAAGAGGGAGGTGGGTAATTGGGAAAGAATTTTTACAACCTATGTCTCTGATAAAGGACTCATTTCTAAACTACACAGAGAATTGAGTCAAATCTATAAGAATACAAGTCATTCCCCAATTGATAAATGGTCAAAGCATATGAAAAGGTAGTTTTCAGAGAAAGAAATTAAAGATATCTATAAGTATATGAAGAAATGCTCTCAATCACTATTGATTAGAGAAATGCAAATCAAATCAACTCTGAGGTACCACATCTCACCAGTCAGATTGGCTAAGATGACAAAACAGGAAAATGACAAATGCTGGAGAGGATGTGGGCAAATTGTAACACTAATGCATTGCTGGTGGAGTTGTGAACTGATCCAAGCTTTCTGGAGAGCAATCTGGAATTATGCATAAAGGGTTATAAATAATTTCCTACCCTTTGACCCAGCAATACCACTTCTAGGGTTGTATTCCAAAGAGATCATAGAAGTGGGAGGAAGACCCATATGTACAAAAATATTTGTAGCAGTTCTTTTTGTGGTGCCAAAGAATTGGAAATTAAGGGGGTGCCCATCAATTGGGGAATGGCTGAACAAGTTGTGGCATATGCATATAATGGAATACTGTTGTGCTATAAGAAACGAGGAGCAGATGGAGAGGCTTTACTTTTTTATATTTACCTGGAGAGGCTTATATGAACTGATGCTAAGTGAGAAGAGTAGAGTCAGGAAAAATTTGTACACAATTACAGACATAATGTATGTGTGACAACCAACTTTGATAGATTGGACTCTTCTCAGCAATGCAGGGTTATAAGTCAACCCCAAAAGACTCATGACGGAGAGAGATGTTTACATCCAGAGAAAGAACTAGAAAGAACTCAGTTTGAATCCAGATTGAAGCAAACTACCTGATCTTTTTCTTGTTTGGTTTTGTTTCGTCTTTACCATTTTTCATTCCATGTGATACAATGATTCTTTATAACCTGCCTAATGTCTAATGTGGAAGATTTTGCAGATCCTATACTTGTTTGTATGCTGTCATGGTGGGGCTGGAGAGGGAGGGAGAGAAAATTTGAAACTCAAGGAATTGTGGAATTGAATCTTGTAAAATAAAAGTAAACAAACAAATTAATAAAGACCAAAAAAAAAAGTAAAATGCTATAAATAATTTAAAAAATAAATGCTATAAATAAATAATAAGTAATAAAATAAATTGATTGAATAAACAACAGTGTAGGTTTAAAATATAGTTCTGCCGAAATATAATGCCTGTTTCATTTTGTGAAACTTTAAAAAGAAAACAACTTTAAGAAATGTTTAAAAAATTATGCTTTACAAACTTTCAGCATAACTAGATTATGCTTTCATCTTGTATGTTCCCCTTTCTCCCTGACTGCCTTTTTTGGCCCACTAGGGTAAGAGGACTTCTGAGATCAATTCTGTGGGAAAACACTGCTTGAGAAATTGCTAAGACAAAAGTTTACGGTATTTTATAAAAATAGCAGTACTTTACCAAATGGAAAATTCCTTCAGATTCAGAGCTATTCCAATCAAGTTGCCTTACCTAGAAACAAAGAGAAAGGAAAGAAAAAAACACAGTGAGAACCAAAATACAGGCTTATACCTCCAGAATACTAAAGACTCCAAAACAACATTGCACAGGTACCTTAACAACTGGAAGACAATCCAAAACAAACAGAAGCTTTACCAGTGGAGGAAACGGTAATTTCTATAGAAACAGTCATTAATGCTAGAAAGGAAACTGCAAGCATTGAGCAAACAAGGGAGAAAGGAAATCGTGTCTGATTCCAAATCACTTGGCTCACATATACAATCAGGGTACTAGTCTGTAAAATGCTGCTGTGTTTTGGGGCAGATAAAATGCGCTGTGGCATAGTATCTATGACACATATACACCTATGACACCTACCTCTGACACATATTGCTTGTGTATGGTCCAGACCAAAAATATTTAAAAAAAAATAGCATAGCTAAAAAAGGCTACTCTGTGGTAGTGTATGAGATACTCCATTCCCATGACCTTTGGTTACTATCCTAAGAAGAGACTGCAAACTACTAAAACTCTCAAATATCCATGTTTTCTTGTAGCTAAAGAAAAAAAGGATCTACTGTATTAAGAACTACTGTAATTTCCTCTGTTGGTTTTCTTTTTCCCTTGCCACTCAAATGTTTTCCTTGTTTGCTTTATATTAAAAAAAATCCCCCCCCCCCAAAGTGATTACTGATGGCCATGAAAGGTGCCAGATTAACAACCTCGGGAAATTAAGAATGTTTTCTATCCAGAGAAAAGGCACAGTATGGCAGGGGTGATGAAAGTTTCTCACATTGCTTTTGCTTGTATATTTTAGCTCTGACCCTGCTGTAATCTGCCTCCTGTTTCTGTGGCCCATTAATGTCCCTTGCCAACTTGACAATGGGGCAGGCAAGTCTTCTTCCTGTATTTAATTCTGTTATTGTTACTAGTGGTTCTGTGAACTTAGTGCAATCACTGAGAATATGCCCATTTGAAAAAATTTATTAGCCACCATTTTATTCTAGGATAACAGAACTCAGAACTGGATCAATCAGTCAAATCCTTTGAACAGAGGTGAATGCAAACAGAATTCATTTCATTTGAGCAATCATAGTCATTATGATTCATTATTCAAGAAATGTTCATTCAAATATAGGGAGTGTCTCCAGGTTTCTTTTTTAAAAAAATTCTTTCCCATTGTTCTACTTATGTTAATCTTTGGTCATTTCATGGCCAGTCTACACCTTTAGTATAGTGCAGGTAGGAGCAATAAATTCCAAGTTAGGCAATTCTCCTACTATAATAAAATTTAGTGAATATGGAGGTTCAAAGTATTAGTTATATATGAAATTTAGGGATTAGTGGTGGCATTAAGTATTGTGGTAGTGATTACCATTAACACTGGCTCTAATGCCTAACTAGAGAAATCTTGATTTCAGCCTGTACTTTTTCCACCAAATATTTAATGAGTGAGCACCTGCAAGGTGTCTGGTCCAGAGCTAGGTGTCAGTGGGAGAAAGATGTGGGAGATTTCAAAGACAATTCAAATCTTCAAAGAGATTACAATCTAACTGGGTAAAGAAGATCAACAAAGAAAGAATTTGAAGTAATGAAATGTTAATAGAATAGTAGTGAGCATACTTATTATTATAGATGGTAGTTGGAAGGACAGGACAAAGTAAGTAACGCTACTTTCCCCAGTTGTCCAATGATATTTATATATACATGTGTGTATGCATGCATGTATATGTGTGTATATATGTACATATATGTGCATACAAATGGAGAGAGAGAGGGGAATGAGCGAGAGAGAGAGAGAGAGAGAGAGAGAGAGAGAGAGAGAGAGAGAGAGAGAGAGAGAGAGAGAGAGCGAGAGAGAGAGCACGCTAGTATTTTTTGGTAATTTCTGAGTCAAAGAATTATAGGCTAAGAGATGCAAAGTATCAATGACCATAGTAAACCCAATGTAAAAATTATGTAAAAGGTACCCCAGTCACAACTTATATAGAAAGAAATCATGGAAATACATTTTTTGGGGAGATCTATGAGTTGTTTTTTTCTTCTTTGCTATGCTTAGCTTTTATCAGATGAGTCCTTATGGCTCTAAAGCTTTTGGCAATGGCCCAAGAACACTTCGTTGTTGGCAAGAGACCTAATTGGGAACGAGGGGTGGAGCAGTTACCTTAATCATCAAGAATTTCAAAGAAATGGAAAGGACTTCTCTTTTCTCTCAGAAGAGTCTTTTAGAAAATGACTCCTGGATTATAGTTTTATACCCTCAGCGTTAGAAAAGACATCATCATCTATGGCAGCAACAGCATATTGCAATTACATTAGTTGGTACATAAGAGAGATGGAAAATGTTATCCCAGTTTTGGAGATGGGGGCAGAGACACCCTCAGAGAACTGAGGAAAGGTGGGAAGGTGGAAATTAAATCCTACTCTCTGAATTACAAGGGACCAGCACAAAACCTTGCCATGTTACAAAAACCTTTAAAAAAGACTGTGTTGGTACATCTTTCTAAAATGATGATAACAAATAGATACCTATTATTTCATTTGGGTTTCAACCTAACAACCCTATAAGATGGGAAATGCAGGTATTAATTACTGTCTCCAACTTTTTTTTGGTCCCGACTATGATTTTATGGCATAAGGAGTTCCCAGTGAGGAAACTACTGTTTTGCAAATATGTTGTTTCGTTATAGCCTCAGAGTTGCCTGGGAGGTAGTAGGGGGACTAAGAGGTGATGTCACTTGCCTAGCATTACACAACCAGTAAGGGCAGCTAGGTGGAAAAATGGGTAGAGCTCTGGGACTATAGAGTCAGGAAGACTCCTCTTACTGAGTTCAAATCTGGCCTCATACTATTACTAGCTGTGTGACTCTGGGCAAATCACCTAATTCTGCCTCAGTTTCTCATCTGGAAAATGAGCAGGAGAAGGAAATGGCAAACCACTCCAGTGTCGTTGCCAGAAAACCCCAAATGTTATCATGAAGAGTTGGACAGAACTGAAAACGACTCAACAGCAATATGTGTGGGGTAGGACTTGTCCTGATTCTGACTTGACCATCGACCTGACTTTGACCAGCCACACTGCTACCTCTCACCCCCATTTTACAGATTAGGAAACTGGAACAAAGAAAAGTTAGGTCACCTGCCTATTGTAAAGTCAGTGTCAAAGGCAGGATGTGAACCCAGTTTTTCCTCACTCCAAGTATGGCACTTTACCATGTACTCATTCCAGGTGAGGTCTGATCAAAGTCAAAGAAGCAATTCACATTTTTGTTTTCTTTCAAACACCTCACTTTTCATCGAGAAAGGCATATCATGATTTGCCTTTTTTTTTTTTAAACACACTGTCAAAAACCAGAAGCAAGGTAAAATCATGAAATTCTCTGGAAATGCCTGATTAAGGAGGTTCTGCTGCATCTCTGGGACTATCACATAATATAGATTTCTCCAGGATGTGACCAGTGGGTTCTTTTTGGCCCATTAGGATCCTAAGATTTAGGGCTAGAAAGGGCCTTAGGCATGAATTCATCCAGCCTGTGGAGCTCCAGAGAGGAAAAATGACTTGCCTATACAGGTAGGTAAGTGACAGACCTAAGATCTGATTCCTGACCTTTCAACTCTATGTCCAAGGCTTTCTTTCCCAGTCTTAGAAAAGCAAATGCAGTTTGTCTGCTTGGTAAATTCCAGAATTTTATTTCATTCCAGATAGAATGGCAGCTTAAGGAGATGGTAAGATCAAATGCCAAAGGAATTTTATGTGGCCTGTTGGAAAGCAGACTATACCAGGAGACAGGAAACTCACCCTGGTTAGCTGTGTGACTTTGGACAAGTTAACATCTCTCTAGAGAGGGGGTGGGGAATCTGCAGCTTCAAGACCATATGCAGTGATCTTGATCCTCAAGTGCGGCCCTTTGATTGAACCCAAACTTCACAGAAGGAATCCTAAGATTCCCTCAGTTCCCTACCCCCACCTAAAGTCTCAATTTCCTCATCCCGTCATATGGGATAGGATTAAGATGGTGGCTCAGATTCTTCCTCCAGTTCTAACATTCAATGAGTTTCAAATATAAAGCATACATGTTCTGGGCCTCAAGTGACAATCCTCTTTGGTGATCTAGAAGAAATACTAAAATATAGCAAAAACTCTCTATGGAGCAGAAAATTACAGGTGATTGCTTCTTTTCTTTCCATTTCAAATATCTGCCAACAGAATCACTAATGCCAAGGACATGAGAAATATAGAAAGCCAGGGAAAACTGCAGGCCACAAGATGGTGTAAACTTCACATGGAAAACACCAGTTAAGGAGCTAGGAAAACTCACAAAAACAGAAACATTTCTCATAAGTTTTGGACAAATTATAGATGAAGGCAAAAATCAAGTACTGGCTTTTAACAGAGTAAGCTTTTTTAATTTTTTTGTAATACACTGTCAGGTACAAGTCAGCTATAAATATTGATGACACCAAACATTTTATAAGAGAAAAAAGGGATTAACTTGAATATTAATTTGTTTATCAAAAGTTTAGTAATCAAAATATTTAAGATCATGTGCTATTGTTGTTTTCAGTGGTTTCACATCTGAGCCTTCATGACTCCCATTTGGGGTTTTCTTGGCAAAGATGCTGGAGTGGTTTGCCAGTTCCTTCTCCAGCTCATCTGACAGATGAAGAAACTTAAGGCAAACCGGTTAAGTGACTTACCCAGAGTCACACAGCTAGGAAGTGTCTGAGGTCACATTTGATCTCAGACCTTCCTGACTCCAAGCCCAGTGCGTTATCTACTAGGCCACTCAGTTGGCCCCATGTACTATCACTCAATCCATTTTGGACTATTGTTTACTTTGGTTGACTACCTATAATTGTGTGAATATCTGATCCAAAGCAGTGTTAGCAGCATCTGTTCAGAGTTTTAGTTTCTTAATTGAGGTAGCAAATGCCAGAAGTTTCTAAGCAGAGTGTAACAATAATCTGAGAATAATGACAGTCTTGAGGAAAAACACAGGTTGAACTAACATGATTGTCATCATTTCCAGGATGAAAGTTGATCACTTTTTCAGATTTGAAATTTTATGATCCATATTAGTCTAGCTGAGGTCAGAACCTATTTAGGGACTTTAATTCAGAAAGAAGTGATTATCTTCAACGTGCTGCTTTTAAGAAGGAAGGCTTCAGTAGAGAAGAAATCTTAAGTTTTGGCTCTGTTTGGAAATTTATAATTTAGTTGGAAAGCAAAGCTTATGGGATATCATTAAAGGATTATAACACAGAATATAATTAAGAGAAAAAATGTACAATACTGATAATAAATACTCTGAGAAGTGATAAAATTTTGGGAAAGAGCTGGGAGAATGTTCTTGGAGAAGGTGGGGTTTGAGCAAGTTACACAGCTATGACTCAACCACTTTCTCTCTGTCCCCATGAATGTAAGGTTTATTACATAATATATCTATAGTTATCTGAATTCTAGATTCACAAGTTCTAAGACTTCATTTTGCAGTTGTTGTCCTTTATTCTCAAAGAGGACCAATGATGAGGGTGATGTCCTAACTTGTGCATGACTGGATTTAAGTGAGGCAGTTACGCCAAGTCATCAGCCTGGCTCTCTCCTCCAGAATTATTAGAGTCAAGTGGCAAGACAAAAGTCAAGACATGCGGTGTTGGTCCAGGATACAGAGAGTGGCCTTGGCCTTTCTAAATTAAAATTAATTAAATTAAGTGGAAAATTAATCAAATTAAAATTAATTAGCATTTCCCAGGTCTCAGTTTATTTTCAATCACTTTTCTCTTTTCATTGGTAAACAAACCCAGTTTTAGCATCTATCCAATGACTTTTCCCTTTTTTGATAAATGATTTTCTATTTCCATCATGCTGGCAATTAAGCCCAACGTTAAAAAGCCAAGAGTGAGAGCAAGGACGATTTGGAGAAGGGGACTGTCGCCAGGGATTTTTGGCATTTTGGCAGTAACTAGGTAATTAAGCTTGAAAGCCAAGGCGGTATGTAAATCTAATTCTGAAGTGGATGATGAAGAACAGAAATAATCAAAAAGATCACGAGGCAAGCAAACTTAGAATGTTTTGGGAGGAGGAAGCTGACAGTAGTGGAGACTATTAGAATTAAGCTGGGAGTGCCCTAAGGGTCAAACCATAAGCACATCATAGTTGTCAAAAGTTTTTTTTTTGTACAAGCCTTTACTATTACCCTCTGCTGTGGTTTGCTCATACATGTTTAACAACTGGCTCTCTGAAAAACTGTATACCCTTTAAAGTTCAATCTGCATTATTAATATTTTCTTCATTACTTTCTTAAGTTTAGTGGTCTGATCTTGAGGCAAGACACAGGACCTGCAGTTGAGAAGACCCGAGTCCAAATCCAGCCCTGGGCTGGGCACTTAACTTCTGTTTGTCTTAATTTCCTCACCTGTAAAATGGGGGTAATAATAGCACCTATCTTCCCAGAGTTGTTGCAAGGATCCAATGAGATAATATTTGCAAAATGCTTACCACAAGGTCTGCCACATTGTAGGCACTTTATGAAATTATTATTATTATGACTAGTAATAATCTTGAGACAATTTCTCTGAGCCTCTTGGTGATGACAATACTTACAAATACACGGGGTTGTTTTATGGAAAGCATCCAGTCAACTTTAAATCACTATGTAAATGTGAGTTTGTCATTTTAGCTTTATTTCTACCCCTATGTGTCTAAATCATAAGTGCCACTGTAACTACTATTGAACCCATAGTTTTGGAGGGTTTTTTTGCATTTTTTTTTGGAGGGGGGAAGGCAGGGCAATTGGGGTTAAGTGACTTGCCCAAGGTCACACGGCTAGTTTTTGTGTTAAGTGCCTGAGGCTGCATTTGAACTCGGGTCCTCTTGACTCCAGGACTGGTGCTCTATTCACTGTGCCACTTAGCTGCCCCACGTATGCAGTTTTAAAAAATTTATTTTAACACTCTTAGAGCCTGAGGTGGCCACAGTGGACAATAGCAAAATTTTTATAAATGGAGCAGCTCTATCTCTATCACACTGATAATCTGACCCACTCATATTTCATAGTCTGGTTGGTCCCCAAGCTCTCCCTGAAAAAGTATAACACGTAAGACTTTGCTACAGCTACAGTGTCCCCAGAGGAAAATGTAAAAGCCAAATGAATTAACATGGGAAGCCACATTAGCAGGCTCAGGAGGGAGGCACTGGGGAAGCAGAGGAGGCAGAGGACGTGGGGACTGATTCTTGGAGCCATCCTGGACGGGTCCCCCTCATGCACCTCATATAACCAGGTTATGTAACTAACTATAACAAAATTGCCAATCTTGCAGTTCCTACCTCCACACCTCGACAATCTGTGTCCTTCTCCACTCACACAGCCTTTGCACTGCTTCAACTGGTCCTCCGTACTTGTCATGCTGACGACTATAAAAGGCTCCTTATTGGTTTCCAGGCCTTAAGTTTCTCCCCTCTCCAACCCATTCATCACCCAGCCATCAAACAGATTTTCCCAAGTTGCAAACCTCATCATATCACTCTCCTATTCAAATTCTAGTTGCTCTTAATGACCTCATGTATCAAATATAAATTCCCATTTGACCCTTCACAACTTGGCCAGAAGCAACCTTGATTTCAAGATCTGTTGCATATGACATCATTCCCTCTGTGCAGGTTGTTGTACACCCAGACTGACCTTCCTGTTCCTCACACATGGTACCCCATCTCCCATCTCTGGGCTGTTGCTCTACCTGACCCCACGCCTGGAATTCATTCCCTCCTGACCTCCTTATCTCCAATTCTTCACTTCCTTTAAAGCTCAGCTCAGGTGCTTTCCCAGGAGGTGTTTGCTAATACCAGCAACCGTTATTGACTCCACCCCAAATCATTGTGGATATGTGTCTGTGCAAATATAATTATGCATGTATACACACGTGTATATATGTATGTGGGGATATATATACACATGTGTATATAAAACACACATTATGCACCCACATACACATATACTTATAATACATATATACTTATACATACATATGTTGAACACATTATATGCATGTAATACATATTTTGTACCTGCATAATATATTTATATACTGACATGTGCACATATTATTTATAATACATTATTTTGTACCTACACACACTGATACACATGTGTATAAATTATACACATATAATACATATTTTGTACCTACATAATATACTTATACACATGTGTACACATATTATATAAATATATATTTTATACCTCCTTACATACATATATGTACCTACATACATATTTCTATCTATATATCTGTATCTATCTATCTATCTATCTATCTATCTATCTATCTATCTATCTAT
>NW_027187308.1:7806652-7884668 GCF_028583685.1 Petaurus breviceps papuanus
TATCTATCTATCTATCTATCTATCTATCTATCTATCTATCTATCTATCTATCTATCTATCTAGCTATCATAGATATTCCTCATGGCTGGAATCTAAGTTCTTTGATGGTATTTTTATTTTTGTCTTTGTATTCTCATTATTGCATAATTGTACCTGGCACACAGTAGGTGCTTAATAAATGCTTGTTTAATGACGGGATTGACTGGAGTAGCTACCGTGTTTCCCCGATAATAAGACACTGTCTTATTTTTTTTTTTTTTTTGGACAGAAAAACACCAGAGGGCTTATTTTCAGGGGAGGGCTTATTTTAATGAACATTGACAGCAATTTTAATAAACAGGTAAATGTGAACAAAAAAATGTACCTTTATTCAATAATGAATTCAATAAAGAACAGGATGACACGCTCACTGCTGCAGCTCTGATTGGATGCAGCTCGGAGTGCGGCGTGAGTTTCACGGGGGGGTGGGGGGGGCGGTGCATACAGAGGGTACCGTAATGTAGCGTGTAGCGCAGGGGATCACCTTCACTACAGCAGCAATCTCAATAGGGCTTATTTTCGGGGGAGGGCTTATTATCGGGGGAAACACGGTAGATGGCACAGTAGATAGAGTTCTAGGCCTGGAGTCAGAAAGTCCTGAATTTAAATCCAGCCTCAGACACTTATTAGTTTAGTGTGCCCCGGACAAGTCTGTTAACCTCTGTTTGCCTCAGCTGTAAAATGGAGATAATAATGCCACCTACCTCTCAGGGTTATTGTGAAGATCAATTGAGATAATGATTATAAAGTGCTTAGTATGGTGCCTGGTACACAGTAAGTACTGTATGTCAGTTGGTAGTAGTAGTAGTCATCATTGTCGCAGCAGTAGTAGTTGTGGTGGTAATGGTAGTAAGTAGTGGTAGCAAATGGTATGAGCTTAGGTACACTATTTAACCTTTCTCTGTGTCTTAATTTCTTAAAATGAGTGCTCTCAAATGCCTGAGGAAGTGGGAGAGAATGATTTCAAGGAGGTAAATGCTGATGAAGGTTGCAGGAATAGGGACTGGCTGGCTTGAGACTGGGTCAAGATGGAGACATGTGGGACACAAGACACTCCTCTTCCTATAAGAGGCATGTACTTATGTATTCAAAGTCCTTAGCCCAGCCCCCTTCTACCTTTCCAGTCTTCTTATACATTACTCTTGAACAGATACTCTTTGATCCAGTGATGCTGGTCCCTTGGCTGTTGCATGAACAAGACACTGTCTCTTGGCTTTGAGAATTTTCTAAGGCTTTTCCTGAACACTCTCCCTCTTCCCCTCCAGCTACTATTCTCCCTATTTTCAAGTTCCAACTAAAGTTCCACCTTCTACAGGAAACCTTCCCTAACTCCTCTTAATATCTGTGCTTTCCCTCTTTTAATTATTTCCTAGTTATCCTGCATATAGTTTGCTTTGTATATATTTGTCTGCATGTTGTCTCCCCCATTAGACTGTAAGCTCCTTGAGGGCAGGACTGTCTTCTGCCTCTTTTTGTATCCCCAGAGCTTAGCTCAGTGACTGGTACAGAGAAAGGCGCTTAGTAAATGCTTACTGATTGACTGATAGTATAGTTAGGTGGGTTTAGACCCTGTGGAATGATCTGTATCACTAAGAGCTATGACAAACTGGTACACAGTAAGTTTAAACTTAGCTTAAACTTCTCCCAGTAGGACTTCTAGTGAAGGCATGACGAATAGTTGGGCATGGACTGGAATAGATGACCTACAAGATTCCTCCCGATTCTTAGATTCTGAGACACACACCCTCTTTCCTTGAGTCCTCTAGTCCTCGCTAAGGTCTTGGTCCTGAATTTGCTGACTGGGTCAAGGAAGGAAAAACTGTGTCTGTGCATGTTGGGTGGTATCTGAATGAACTCTCTTAAAGAGGAACAATAATCTGTGAAGCAAATCTTTTATATGGAATAACAGCTGTGGAATCTGGGACCTGTAGTTTGGTTGAAAGCCCTATAACATCTCCCTTTTTCATCTAAACCATATTCACACATGCAGACCATGGAGTATCCATTGGGGTATGTATGTGTCCCAAGTGGCTGTCCAGGGCCATAGGAGAGAGATGAATGAAATGGGAACCATGTCTCCCCTCTCCTGGCTGTTTAGCCATATAAGTGCAGCACAATGTCTGAATTCAGTTTTTAGGGAGGGTATTGTAGAATGGCCCTTTCCCCTACCATGAGTAAAAGCAGGACAGCTGTAGTTTTCACATTTGGGAGCTTGAATCAGCTGAAATGACAGATTTGATTTACCAGAGTATTAAAAATTTATTTTGACTAATGCCTCCCCTAAAAGCTTACCTAAATGACTCGTAGTGTCGTAGAAGTGACTTTTGATTCCCAGTTTGGGTTAATCTGGTAGGCTCTAATCAGATATGGGCTGATACCCAAAGTATGTCTATTTTTTTTTAAGGGCGAGGCTGGCTAAATTTGGAGTTTATTGCCAGGTGGACACAAAGTCCTTAATATTTTGGCCTCTACCTCTAGAAGATTATCTATTAAGTGAGTGTCACAAGGTACACTGGTAAAATTAGAATTCACACTGATGAAAGCCTTGAAGTACTGTTTTAATATACAAGGCAAATTAATCTGGTCACCAAAATTTCATTTTAGAGGGAGTTCAAAATTCGGCAAATTTCAGATCAACCATGCAGTTACTCTTCCCTGTCAACTGTATACAATCCTACACCTTACAGCCAACATACTTGGTTGCAAAGCTCCTTGAGGTCATGGATCCTTTACAAACCTAGAAAATGTCAGGAATGAGTATTTTTTTATCTTTGCATCTCCTCTCATGCCTTGACTAAAGCAGGCATTAATATCTACTAAACAGATAAAATTAAAGTTAAATAATTAATAAATAGTAAATGAATCAATGAATGGTATAGCATTGCCAGAAACACACAGAATTCTGGCCCATACCTCTGGCTTGGATCATTCCTATGGACAAAGGCTTGAATCACAAATTGAGGAGGAGGGTTCAGCTCTTTGTGGGAAGATCTCAAACAATTAACTCCACTAAAACTGAGGGAAGCAAGAATTATCCTGGCACTGGGAGACAAACCAAAGGAAAGACCCACGCCTATATGCACACAGACCTATTCTTCCACTCCACCCCTTTTCTTTACCATGTCACTAGTACTAGTGACTAGTACATTTACTGTTTCATAAACACGAGACTTCAAACAAAAGTGCTTCTAATCAGATTTGGCATGAAAAGGAGAGAAGCATAGGGTGAGGTAAGTGTGAGTCTACATTGCTGAATAACAGGGGATGGCAGGGCTTCAGCATATGAGTCACACAGACACTAAGCAGTCCACAGCCAGAGATAATTCTCAGGTAAACTTTGCATGAGCCACGACGTCATTGGTCCTCTAACTTTCCTGCATCAATCATGTCACCCAACCCTGATGCAACCCAACAAGAATGTCTGATTTGTAGACAGCAAAGAAACACTCAGAGAACACACACAAGGACACGGCAGGAACAGCCACAACTTGACCTTCCATTGTTCTCTTTCATGTAAACAATACCCTCAAGAAACAAAAACTTTTGGGGTCATCTATCCATGGAAAAGACAGGTTTTGCAGAGTTTAGCCCCCTATATTTCATAGCACATCAGACATCTTCTGGGCATTGAAACCATCTGCACAAAACTCAGATTCTAGCTGAAGAAGCCATTTTGGATATGTTTCCTCAAATGCTGAAATTAGGTGACTGTCAAAGATCCTTTTTAAGTGTATGATTGCGAAACCAGGTCTAGAGTACTTGGATGAGTCAATAGAAAGTAGTTCAAATACAAAATTTAGACATAGTATCCACTTTGGTCTTAATTATCTAGTTATTCAATTTAACGTTTGAGGTTCTTGTTTTTCCACCTGAAAAAAAGTAATGGGTAAATGTAAAACCCCACCCACATTAATACTCATTTTCTTTACCTAAAAGGGAGTTTAACTTGTCTGGCCAAGAAAAGAATTGGCAGAACACATTAAACTCCCTTTTGAAGATAAAAACCAAAAGCCCACCAATCAGTATCAGTGACTGAGAAACTGCTGTAGTATAAGGAGAAATAGGGAATTGGAATCAGAAGCTGCACATACAGAATTTATAATCTAATAGGTTGGTTAGAGGAAGAATTCAGGTTACATACATAAAAGCATAAGCACAAGCAGTAGATACATAGATATTCACAACTATGTAGAGATATATAAAAAAGTTCTGAGAGAGACAGAAGGAAGACAGAATAATACCCACTCCACACCGATGCTTTCCACCTGGATGTGTTTCTCTGACGTTCAGAGGTTGGTCAGCACCAGCACTCACACCTGTTACCATGGGATTTGCTGTGAAACCCCAGAATTTCCAGTAATGTTTGAAAATTATAGAAAAGTAGCTGGATCTGGTTGGACTTATCTAGACAAAACCCACAACTTACAGTTCATAGCTTCATTTACACTTGATAAGGTGTGTGGTTTTCACCCCTCCCTACCTCCCCACCATTACACCTGGGGAGAGTACAACAGAAATCCGGGTCCTTAACTCTGAATGATTTATGCACTTTGATAGCAGACACTGGCCAAACTAGCTTAGTTGGATACAGAGGTTTCAGCCTACACATATTCTGAAGAGTGGTCACTACTGCTGCCATTAGTATTAGGCTAACTGAGAGGATGTAGTAAAGAATGGAAGAAAAATGATAACTAATTTGACAGGACAATGGGTATCAATTAGACAGAGGCAGCTAGGTGGTATAGTAGAGAATTGCTGGCCCATGAGTCAGGAGGACCTGAATGCAAATCCAGCCTCAGACACTAATTTAGCTGCGTGACCCTGGGGCAAGTCACTTAACCCTGTCTGCCTCAGTTTCCTCATCTGTCAAATGAGCTGGAGAAGAAAATGGCAAACCACTCCAGTATCTTTGCCAAGAAAACCCCAAATGGAGTCATGGAGAGTCTGACACGACCGAAACAACTGAACAACAGTTTACTAATCCCTACCCCTTTCGCCTTCCTCATAACCTAAAAAATACTACTAGCTTCTCACTAAATGGGGTAAAAGGCTTCAGGGCTTCCTGAAGTACTATAGGCAGGAAAAACCATCACTAAACCCACAACTATCCACAATTATTCATATTCAGTTCAACTGATGTAATTTTGAAATTATTCATTAGTCATCTAGTCCCTGAGAATTGATTAGATCAATATAAATCATTAGGATGAGACTGTGTAAGCAGAAAGAAAAAAAAAAGACAAGTAATTTGATTTTATATCTGTTTGAATTTATACTATGCCACAAATACACAAAAGACTAAGTGGGGGTGAGTGGAAGGGCAGTGTGGGAGAGCAGCTGGGGATTGGGAAAAATGGGCTCTTTGGTTAAGTACTCCAGAACATGACATGCTTCAGTTACTGAGAAATACTACAAGTACCAAATATAGATTCAATCCATATTTGTAGCACAAAATCTTTAGAAAATGCAAGAATCACTTTTTTAAAAGTCATGCCAAAAACAGCAGTTTACAACTAATTTCCTGCTCATATAATTGCTTCAATGGATCTGTGATCTCAATGACGTAGCTATTCCCTTCAATTTTCAAGATCACAACCTGTCTCTATTGTCTCTACAAATCTCTTCCTGCTCTAATCTTTCTTCCATTCAGCTGCCAAAGCGATTTTCCTAAAGTGCAAGTCTGACCATGTCGCACTTTGTAAACTCCAGTGGTTCCTAGAACCTGCAGGATCATATACAAAACCATCTCTGTTTGGCATTCCAAGCCCTTCATACCCTAGCCCCCTCTAACCTTCCAGTCTTCTTATACCTTACACTCTCCCACGTACGCCTCAATTCAATGACACTGGCCTCCCTGCAGTTCCCCAAACAGTATGCTTCATCTCAGCTTTGAGCATTTTCGCTGGCTGTCCCCCATACCTCCCGAAGGAATGCTTTCCTTCCTCATCTCTGCCTCCTGGCTTCTCTTGAGTTACTTCAAGTCCTAGCTAAAACCCTACTTTCTACAGGAGACCTGTCCTAAACCCTGTTAGTTCTAGCGCCTTCCTTCTGTTGATTATCCTGTATATCGCTAGTTTGTACATATGTGTTTGCATACTGTCTCCCCTATCAGGTTGGGCTCCTCCAAGGCAAAGACTCTTTTGCCTTCCTTTGTATCCCTAGCACTTGGCACAGTGCCTAGCACAGAGTAGGTACTTACTAAATGCTTCCTGATTGGATAGTACCACTGTCTTCTTCCCCACAGTACACAAAGATATAGGTGTCCCCCCTCCCCAGAAAACCTTCCCTTGAAATTGCTACTGCTGCAAACTACTACCCCATCTTCTCACCTAACGCATAATGTCAAAATTCTAGAAAAAGTGGACACTCACTGCCACCATGTTTTTAGCACCCATTCACTTCTCAATCCCTTGCAAACCAGTCTCTTCACCACTCTGGTAAACCAGTTCTTTTCAAAGTTTCTAAGACTTTTCTTTGGAAAAATCCAAAGACCTATCTTTGCCTTTATTCTTCCTGAACTCTCTATAACATTTGACACAACTGATCATCTCCTCCCTTCTTAATATCTCTCCTTCTCTGATTCTTATAACATTTCATTTTCTTAGTTCTGCCGGTTTGGTGTGGGATTTCAAGGAACAGAGACACAGTTACACCCACCTCTCAGCTAATTCAATATTTAATACCAACTCTAACTACAATGCAACACTTACAAAAAGAATACAAAAAACCATATGCTTACTCCTCACTGCCAACCATAGGTCTGACTCCTATTCTAGTCTTAGGTTTTATCTACAACTGCTTTCAGAATTATCTGGTTTAACTGAGGTTTTGTACTAAGTTCTCAGCAAGCATGCTAAGATGCTTTTGTTTGTTTTTAGAAGTGATGCTCCTAATAAGTCAGTGTGGTCAAGTGGAGAGAGTGCTGGATTCAGAGCCAGAGGACATGGGCTCAAATCTTAGACCTGCTGTTTGCCACTTGCACTAGTACTGAGGGGACAGGAGGTGGGACTAGAAGTGGTCTCATGCAAAGGGCACAGTTTGAGCTGAATCTTGAAGGAAGTCAGGAATTCTAAGAGGAGGTGAGGAGAGTAAATGCCTTCACATTTTAAAAAATGAGTTAATCTTGTATGGGAGAATGGAATAGAAATACTCCTGAAAATGGTCTGGGGAGCAATGATGTAGCCAAGATTTATTAACATCTTGAAAAATAATTTATTATCTGAGAATAATGTCACACGTACATAATGCCCTCCCCTTTTAATATCTCTATTCTAATTAGAAAGTAAATACCAAATAAAAAGGATTTTTTTTAAAGCTTCAGGGTGGACCATTTAAAATATATTGGGTATATATAAATGTATGAGATGGTGTAATAGATAGAGCACTGGACCCAGAGATGGAAAGACCTAAATTCCAATTCTTCTTTAGATACTTGGTAGCTTCATGATCCTGGGCAAGTCACTTAATCTGTCTGCCTCAGTTTCTTCATCTGTAAAATGGGAATAAAAATAGCAACTACCTACAAGGGTATTGAGATATTTGTAAAGTGCTTTGCAAAAGTTACAGCGTTATGTAAATGCTGTCATCATCACCACCACCATCATCACTATCATGACTCTTTTTTGAAACTGAGCATCAAAAACAAAAACAACAAAAAACCAAGTTGGAATCTGCCAACTGGAGTGGTAATTTGGGGAAGCAGTTGTGGAACTTTGGTCCACTTTTTCCAGAAAAGAAAAAAAAAAGTTCTGCTTCAAGTACATAAACAATGGAGTTTTGCAGTGCTAATTGCTCATTCCATAGTTCATCTAAGTTTTGGTGTCAACCAACCACTAATGGCAAAACACCAAGTAGCACCTAACCCCACCTTCCAGTTCCAGAGTTACAATAGTAGAGTGGCTTAAAATGGACAGAGTACTAAGAATTGTGCAATTTTTTAGACTTTTTTGTATTAAGCATCAATTTATCCAATATTTGTCTAACAACTGAGCTGACATAATACTGTAGGAATTGAACCATATCCACATGGTCCTTAGTGCTTTAAATGAAACCAGAAGCTATAAAGAAATCATAGCTAAATGGAAAAGAAGGCTATCAGGAAAACAAAGAAGTTGGCAGAATTGGTTTCATTGTGTGTGCAAAGGCAGCAAAATACCAATTTTTATGGTATACTTGATTATTTTTAACTTGCCCTGTTTGTGATATAAGGGCAACAGACCAACACAAAGATAATTATGAATTGACGTCGACTTCACAGCTGAAAAACAGAAATTTTAGAAGGTATTTGATAAAACTAAGTCCAATTATCCATTCATGTACTGTGGCTTAAGTGCAGAAATAGGCACAGGGAGAATGAGGCTATGCTGGAAAATTTCTGGAGGAAAGGCATAAAAGAGTCCAGAGGCTTTAAAGTTCCTTAGAAGTCTATTACTTATATGTACTGAAAACTTTTTTCTCCTTTGTTTCTTTCTTTGTTTCTTCCTTCCTTTCTTTTTTTGTGTGGGTCTTAAGTATCTGAGGTCCAAACTCAGGTCCTCCTTACTCCAAAGCTGGCACTTTACTCACTGCGCCACCTAGCCGCCCCTATTTATTTTTAACGTTCATTTAAAATATTCAAGTTCCAAATCGTTTCCCTTCTGTCCTTGCAATATATCATTTATACATGTAGTGTCACATAAAAGGTATTTTCATATCAGCCATGCTGCAAAAAAAAGAAGAAAAAACAAGACACAAAATAAAAAAAGTATGCTTCAATTTGAACTTAGAGTTCGTTAGTTATCTCTCAGGAGGTAGACAGCATTTTTCATCACAGGTCCCCTGGATTTGTCTTGGATCACTGTCTTGATCAGAACAGTCTTTCACAGCTGATTATAGTTAAAATATTGCTGTTACTCTGTACAATGTTCTCCTAGCTCTGCTCCTTCATTTTGTATCATTTCATGTAAGTCTTCTCAGGTTTTTCTGAAACTATCCAGGTTATCATTTCTTGTAACACAATAGCGTTCAGCCAAATAGTGTCACAACTTGTTTGACCATTCTCCGATAGATATTCTGAAAAAAATACTGGTTTTATTCAAAATTTAGTAACCATCAGAAAAACCACATTCAATTAAACTAAATAAAATAACCTTTGATCATACTATCTCTTCTCCCTATGCATTACTAATTAGCCCTATATTTCACCCTCACTATGATGTTCAATTCCTTCACTTCTCAGTCTTGTTCTCAGGCCGTCATGCCTGGTGTGGACCTTCCTTAGAAATCTTGACCCCCTGGAAAACAAATTCAGCTCTATAGTATCTGGTTCTCTTAATCCTGATCCTTGTCATGTCTTGCCAAGTTCCAACAATGAGTTCTTCTGACCATTCTCCTTTATTCCTACTCATATGCTGCTGAACACAGCTGTACGGAGTCATCAAAGTGTTCTGACTGGATCCACCACAAATTGATATTATCTGATCTCCACTGCAGCAAGGCAGTCCTTCCGCATCTCACTAATGGATTCTCTATCACATTCATCTCAGAAGCTGTTCCAAGCCTCTTCTTTCTTCTCTCCTGAAGCCTCCCATGAAGTTCTTGCCCCACCCTCTAAGCTGAGGCTCTCATCTCATATTTCATGATTAAACTCAGGCTATCCATCAGAGCTGGATTCCTCTTTTTTATGGGGATTTCTTTTAGTTTGTATTTGCTCTTGGAAGTAATAGAGAGCAGCTGGAATTTACTGGGTAGGTGAAAGGCATGGTCAGATGCATGTATTAGGACAATCGCTCTGGAAGCTATTCAGGGGATGGTTTGGAATGGGGAAAGACTTAAGGCTGGGAAGTCAAACAAAAGACTGATGTGATAGTTCAGCAAAGTAACCATGGCCTGACCTAGGGTTGTGATCATGTGAGTAAAGTAAAGGGGATGCACACAAGAGATATTGTGAAGATAGAAACAAGGCTTGGCAATGTTTGGATGTTGACTGGTTGATGTTGAAGGAGACTGAGAAATTGGAGAAGATATTGAATAGAACCTGGGTAGGTAGAATAGTGGTACCCTCAACAGAAATAGGGAAGTTTGGAAGACAGAAGGGATTTGGGGGGAAAGAGGATGATTTATAATTTGGACATGTTGAATTTAAAATGCCTACAGGATATCCAATTTGAAATGTTCAGCAGGCAGCTGGTAATAGAGGATTAGAGCTCAGGAGAAAAACTAGGGGTGAAAATAGAGATATGGGAGTCTCTGAATACAGTTATCCCCTCCACCTTGTGACTTTTCTCATTTTAGTTTCAACAGATTGCGGACTAACATAAGAAATTAAATGAGAATATTTTGGGAGTTTTGTAGAAGCTGCAGACAACATGTGAAGGCCAGCAGGTGACACATAAAAAAGTTTAGAAACTCAGAAATGCATAAAATTTATGTACAATATTGTATAATAACAGCTCAAATTTTAAAATAAGGTACTGTAAACACCCCATAAAAGAAAAAAGAAAAAAATTCAGACTTCTTCTCTGGTACAAAGGGTGGGACAAGAAAGTTTACGTGGATTTTCTAGATCACGGGGTGCTGTACCCTCAACCCTTGCAATGTGGAAGGGATAACTGCAATTAAAACCAGGTGAGTTGATAAGGTCACAAAAAAAAAGAGCCTAGAGAGAGTGTAGAGAAGAGGAACAAGGCTAGAGACTTGGGATATACCCGCAGATAAGGGTCAGGATATAGGATGATGACCCAGAACAGGGCACTGAGAATAATTTCAAGAGTGATCATTTAGATAGAGCACAGGGAACTAAGGGAAAATTGCTCTACCCTATGAAGGACACTAGTAAATTGATGGGTTTCCAGATAAGAGCAAACAGGATGGAGAGGGGCCATATGTTAAGTAGGTAGGTAGGTAACAAGAACTTATTAAGTGCTTACTAACTTAAGTGCTGTGGATACAAATACAGGCCAAAAAAGAAAGATAATTCCTTCCCTTGACTAGCTTACATTCTAAGATGGGAAGACAACCTACAAAAGGGAACTGAAAAGGGAAGGGGAAAGTGCCCATATACAGCACAGCAGCAAAGAAGTTTGGCTAGCCTAGGGCCCTCCCCAAAACTGAAGCCCTGGGGTGGGTGGGGATCACACCCATGGAATAAGGGAGTGGGCTTGGCAGAGTCGTGTTTCTGGGGTAAGAAGGTATCAGGACTGGTTGAAGAAAATGGGCATGTTTAGCCTGGAGAAAAGAAAACTACAAGTGGACATGATAGTTATTTTCAAATATCTGAAAGACTAAAGGTGTATCCTTTAATGTGGTTAGATGAATATTGTGCAGTTCTTTTCAGAATTGTTCATATTCTTTGACCACTTACCTAATATGGAATAACTATTAATTTTATATATACATGTATATGTTAATTGTTTATGTATCTTGGATACCAACCCATTATCAGAGAAATATGATACAAAGATTTGCCCCCAACCCCTAATTTGACCCCTTCTCCTTCTTATCCTAGGTGCATTAATTTTGTCTGTGTAGAAGCTTTTCAGTCTCAGGCAATCAAACTATTCCTTCTATCCTTTGTAATCTTCTCTATCTTTTATTTGGTTAAGAATACATCTCCTACACATAGCTGTGAGAGGTATATGATACACTTCTCTTCTGATTTCTTTTCAGGGTAACTTCTTATTATTAGAATGCATTTCTTTACATCAATTCCAGATTTGCCTCTTTGCAAATTCCACCCGTTTTCCATGTCCTGAGCTCTGTGGTCAAACAACAAATCAAATCCTTCTGTAAGACAGCTCTTCACATACTTGAAGATGTGCCTCACCTGAGTCTTCTCTTTATTAGAGCTTATAACCCTTAGTCACAGACCTTATATGGAATGAACTTGAAGTTCTTCACCTTCCTGGTTATGTTCCTCTGGACACTTTCCAGCTTACCAATTATGTCCTTCCTAAACTGTGGCACCCAGAACTGAGCATAATACTCCAGATGTGATCTGAGCTGGCAAGTACAGGAGTGTAGTGGAATGGGTTCTTTATTCTTGGATGCCATGCTTCTCTTAATGTAGCCTCTCTTACTTGTCTTTCCCTCCCTCCCTCCCTCCCTCCCTTCTTCCCTTCCTTCCTTCCTTCCTTCCTTCCTTCCTTCCTTCCTTCCTTCCTTCCTTCCTTCCTTCCTCTTCCAAATCTCACTCTTTACACCTCCATCTTATACTTGCAAAGCTGATTTCGAAAACCCATTGTGAGTCATTTATTCCCTATTACATTTCCTATTATGCATTTCAGCCAAAAGTTCTTACTTGTTAAATTCCTTCTGAATTCTGAACAAGACATTCAATGATATCAGCTATCCTTTTCAACTTTGTCTTATTTGTGAAGTTGTAGCACATGTTATCTAGGTATGCTTTTATACAAATCACTAATAAAAAGAGTTTAAGCTGTACCACGTCCTCACAAGACTGAAGTACTGCAGGGCTGTGGAAGGACAGAAAAGAGTGGAGAGAGCAAGGTCAGGAGATTGGACAAAAGGATAAAACTATAAGGATACTGGCCTGTAGGAAGACAGGCACTACTACAAAAAATCTTTTAATGGTAGGGCTCAAGAAGTTAGCTGGGTGTTTTCTAGAACTGTGGGACCTATTAAATTCCACCTGTAGGAATCACTATGTCTCTTTCTCCTGCAGCTCTTCCAATTGCTAGCATTTTAGTGGGGCAGAGGATGAGGCAATAGCAGAAGAATTTTAGGGGTTTAAAATTATCTATTTCTAGAAATTCTCTGCTGTTTGCCCACTCCCAACTCCCACACAAAATCCTATATCTACGTAGGCAAATACACACAGACACTATGTATACATATACATACAAGAGTGTTCTATTTTATTCCAGGAAAATGGGAACTCTGAAAGCATTTAATTATTCAGTACAAGACAAAGTTTTAGTGCTAGGAGAATTAAGGCACCTGCCAAATTTATGACCAAGGGATAACTGTCTAAATGGGAGAATCTGGATCCAAGGAAAACTGGCCACTGATGGAAGTGGAAATGTCAGCATAACAGGTGTTTCTGTAAAATCCCCCTTCCAAGTTTAATCTCAGTGATATGGAGACAATCCAAGACAATTACCCTTCTGCATTTTGAGATGAAACAAGACAAAAATTATTTTTTCTATTAATTTTTGAGTATTTGTCATCTGCAATACTTTTCTATCAAAATAAAAATATACAGGAAATTATAAAATAACACTGAAAATACCATTTTTTTGAGGCTATAGAGGAACTCAGAAGTCAGAGGAAAAACTCCAGGGCTTTCCAAAAGCAGTAATTAGAAATGATTAAACTGAAGCAACCCAGGGCACCCTTAGCTTTTAAAGCTAGTTTTATTCAAGAGTAAAGAAAGGCTGTTGAAAGAGGATAATAAAAACCCCAAAACTTTCTTAGGAAATGAGTGATCTCTGGAATGAACAAGTTATCTTTCCATTTTTTTCTGGGGTATGGGGAAGGGACCTAATTCCCCATTTTTACCTTTTACTTTTTATATAGAGAAATGTGGCTATGTCTCAAAAATGAGAAACATCACCGGTTAATTTCCAAATCTTAACATATAACAAGATGAAAAATAAGGGTGTTTTTTTCTTTTAAAAGTATATAACTATTATTTACAGAATCAATGAAATGCTTGCTACTTAGGTATTATTTTTGGAAACAAAAGAATTTTTGGTGAATAGTTATATGAACAGGCATTTTAAGATTGAATTTCAAAACAATTTTAATCTTTTAATTATATGTAGCAATGAACAGATTTGCTAAGCTCCAAGGGCTCAGTGCTAATTCTAAGTTTTGAATCATAATAAAACGATTATTTCCTTCTAATTCTCATCAAATGATATCATCTCCTACTATCCTAAGAAAATCAATGTCCCTTAGGGGATACAACTTCACCGTTCTTCCCCACTTCAACCCTCCCCCCCCCCCAGGGCTCCCCCCCCTCCTCCCAGTCTTCACTCATCCTTCTCTGTCCTTCTAGTTTCAGAAGGGTCTTTTTCTCTTGGCCAGGGCTAACCCTTCTGCTTGTGCTCTCATGTCCTCCCACTTCCAATTTCTCTAAGAGGAGAATAGTTTTATTTAGTCTGGAGAAGAGAAAGCTGAATGGGGAATTCAAGCTTATGAAGGGAGTGGTGGTGAACAGCTTTTCTTATTTCTGCTAAGGGTTTACTGCTAATGAAGTTAAGTTATAGGTTTCTTTAGTTTTAGTTATAAATCATTGACTTCCTCCTAGATGCACTCCATCAATTTCCCCCAACTCATCTCTCTTGCATTCAACTCAATTTCCTCTTCTTTTGTAAACTGCAACTAGCTGGCCAATATAATCCTTTCCCTTTGAAACTGCTTCTAATTGTAGCTGCTATCTTTTTCTCTGTTCCGTTCACAAAGAATTTAAATTAAAAAAAAAAGATTTTCTGCCTTCATTTCTCCACTGCCCAATCATTCTTTCATTTAGTTATTTTTAAATTTAATTTAATTTTCAATTCCAAATTCTCTCCCTTCCCTCCTCAACCCATTGAGAAGGCAACAAAAACAAAACCCATTATAAATAGCTATAGTCTTGCAAAACACATTTCTGCATTAAACTTGTCCAAGAAAGAAAGAAAGGAAGGAAGGAAAGTAGGAAGGAAGGAAGGAAGGAAAGAAGGAAAAGAAAGAAAGAGAAGAAAATACGATTCAATCTGCACTGAGAGTCCTTAGTTCTCTATCTGGAGTTAGATAGTGTTTCATCATGAGTCCTTTTGATCACAGTTACTAAGTCTTTCAAAACTGATTTTCTGTGCAATACCATTGTTACTGTATAAAGTGTTCTCCTGGATCATCTGATCACTTCACTTTGCATCAGTTCATATAAACATTCTCACATTTTTCTGAAACCATTCCATTCTATCATTTCTTACAGCACAATAGTATTCCATCACATTCACATACCACAGGGATTGGTTCAATCGTTCCTCAGCTGATGGGCATCCCGTCAGTTTCCAATTCTTTGTTACCACAAAAAAAGAGCTGCTATAAATACTTTTGTACATATAGGTCCTTTTCCTTTTATCTCTTCAGAACTAGTAGAGGTATTGCTGGATCAAAAGGCACGTACAGTTTTAAAACTTTTAATTTTACCCAATCATATTTGAAGGCTTCACAATCTGAAGCCTATGCCGGTGTACAAAACTAGGGTTTTTTTTTTTTTTTTTTGGATGAGCATAAATTACCTCTTAATTACAACATTCAATAAGAATTGTGGATTTTTTTGGGGGGGGGGAGGGTCTTCATTCTCCTTAACTCTCTAACTAACCCCTGCAACTTGGAGAATTATGTCCCTTGGCTTCCATTACATGGCTCCTCACTGATGCTTCTGTATCTTTGCTCCTTGTCTCTGCTTCCCTTCCCTTCTCCTTTTAAATATGAGTGCCCAAGGTTCTTTTTTCAGCTCACCACTCTTTTTTTAATTAACCAACTTATTTTTAATTTTCAACATTTACTTTTTAAGATTTTGAGTGGTAAATTCCCCCCTCTTCTCCTCTTCCCCCCTCCCCAAGACAGCACACAATCTGATATAGGCTATACATGTAACAATCATATTAAACATATTTCCACATTAGTCATATTGTGAAAGAAGAATCAGAACAAAAAGGAAAAACCATAAGAAAGGAAAAAAAAACCAACAAACAAAAACCAGAAAATAGTATGTTTTGATCTGTATTCAGACTCCATAGTCCTTTCTCTAGATGTGGAGAGCATTTTCCATCTTGAGTCTTTGGAATTGTCTTGCATTGCTGAGAAGAGCAAAGTCTATCATAGCTGATCATCACACAATGTTCTCCTGGTTCTGCTCACTTCATTAGTTCATCTAAGTCTTTCCTTACCACTCTTCTTTCTCTCTCATTGATCTCATCTCCCCATATAGGTTCATCTATCATATCTATAAAGATAGCTTCCAAATCTTGAACTTTTAACACTAACCTCTGTTCCAAAGTCCAGTTCTACCTTTTCAATGGTCTCCTATTTCACTCTAAATCTATCTAAAACCAAAATCATTATGTTCCTTCCCAAATCAGCTCTTCCTCCTGCTATCCCCTTTTCTGCTATGTATGGCATGACTACTCTCTCAGAATTGAAATTTCTGTCATTTTTGATTGCCCCTTCTCACTGTCCCCCCTCTCCTCCCAAACTTAATGATGCCAAATCTTGTAGAGTATTTCATGAAATGCCTATTGCCCCCATTTCTATGGTCTACACTAGTCTGGGCCCTTATAAATGCTCATTTATACTACTGTAATGCCCTATTTGGTTTCCTGTGATAGTAATGGCAATTAAAGATTCCCCTGTATTGGCTTGGTTTTCAAATTGATTGTGTTAAAACCCAGAGTTTGTTAATCCCACCTGTGGGATGGGCTTGTTGATGTGAAAAGAAAGTCCTGAACTGGGAGGAGCTGGTGAGGTAGATTTGGAGAGACACTAGAGAGAGGCGGAAGATCTTTTTGGGAAGCAGCACCTCGTGGAGAGAGAGAGACTAAGAGAATTGCTGGTGGCCGCTTTGAATTGCCCTGGACTTTTGAGACCTGCCCCCTGAGCTGCCAAGGACTGAGGAGACATGGCTGTTTTGCTGGTACTTTGTCTGTCTGTTTTGATGTTGTTTTGCCAAATTTGTCCACTGGTGAAAGACAGTCCTTTTGTTGAAGAAGTCCTGGAACCTGGCTGTTCGCTAAGAGGCCTGAGACTGTCCTGCAGACAGAGAGTGAATACTGTCCACTGGTGAGGGACAGTACTGTTGTTGCAGGGGTCTGGAGACTGTCCTGCAGACAGAGTGAATACTGTCCACTGGTGAAGGACAGTGCTGTTGTTGCAGGGGTCTGGGAGCCTTTCTGTTGGTTCAGAAGCCCTGAAGAAGGATTTTCTTGTTGTATGTTTACAGAAATCCTGGGAGAGGGCTTTGCTAATGTGTTCAGGGGTTCTAGGACTGTTCTACAGACAGAGGATAAATTCATGAAGGGACTGGCAATGTATCTTATGGCCTTGCTAAGCCTTGTCTCCCCAGGAACTAAGATTGCTGAGAACTTGCCTCTTGTCAAGATGAAGAAAAGACCTCCATTTGGGTATTAAGTGCTGTGTTTAAACTTGATGTAACTCTGGGGTAGATTCAATTGTGATCCTGGGGGTGGGGAACTTTTGACCTTATTGTGCTCTGTGATTGACAAATGAAGGTACTTTACCTATGTTTGGAAACTAATCTCCATTTGAGAAGAGGGGTTTTGTGGTGGACTTAATTAAGGTATAGCCTAGGGGTGGAGAAGTATTTAGAAAGGAGACTTTGTAATTGATTGAATGATTGGAAGGTCCTGGGGTGGGGTAGTACTTGGAGATTATTTAATCACACTTAGTAAATGCTGTATTTTGAATGATGTCATGTTTTGATCTTCTCTGTTCTTGGTTTGTCACTGAATAAAATAGAGAGCACCTATGCTGGTATTTTGAACCTGGGAAGTTGCCTTCTTTTGGCATTACATTACATTTCCTTACTTCCAGTCTCTCCCTATTCAATCCATGATGAACATAGATACCAGATTAGTTTTCTTAACATGTTTTGATCACATGACTTCCCTAAGACCCTTCATTGATTCAGATGAAGTCTAAACTAAAACATTCAAAGTCTTTGACCATCTACCCCCAATCTGATTTCCTAATTTTTCTTTCTCTATTCTCTTACATCCCAATCAAAAAAGATTAAATGTCATTTCCAACACAATCCTTGCTCATTCCCACCTTGGGATCTTTATAGTTGTTTTTCTATTTGTGCCTAAAACATTCTCCAAATCTTCCCCGCACTCTCCTCCTTTACCAGTCTCCCCCTGCCCCCAAAAAATCAACCCAACCCACTCAACTACCATTCAATAAAGCTAGTGAAATCCTTTAAGGCCTGGCTCAACTGCCACCTCAACCCTGAAGTCTTTCTTGATCACTCTTCCAGAAAGTATCTCTCTACCATAAACTTCCTAAATCATTACTGTTTCTAGAACAATAGCCCATATTATATTTGGTTTTGTAGTCTACTTGAGCACAAGTTTTATTTTTCTTAATAAAATATAACCTTGAGATCAAAGGGCTGGGTCAAATCACCTTGGTATTCCCTATAGTGTTTAGCATAAAACAGGCTTCCATAAATATCTCTTTAATGCACTAGTATGAATACCATAAGCTAATAATATGATGATGATAGTTTTGTGAAAATAATTTATAAATTATTCAATTACTCTTAGCTCTCTTTGAGAAGTAGAGATAAGAGTAGACTCAATTTTCTTTCTTTTTTTTTTTTTTTAAAGCAATCGGGGTTAAGTAACTTGCTCAAGGTTACACGGCCAGGTGTTTCTGGGTGGGTGCTAAGTGTCTGAGCCCGGGATTCTATCCCCAGGTCATCCCAACACTGGAGCCGGTGCTCTTACTCGCTGTGCTACTTGGCTGCCCCTAGACTCAATTTTCTCAATTGAAAAGGAGAAGCCCTGAGCGGTTAAATGACTCTTAAGACCACTACCTTATATTCATATAATTTACAAAGCCTATCTATATGCCTGAGGTTACTATCTCCATATAATAATAGCTTTTTGAAAGTGAGGAAACTGGTATATGGATAAGTTAAGCAATTTGTCCAAGGTTATACAATTACAGGTAATTCCATTTTGGAAATGGAAATGAACTTTAAGTTCATCTGGATTAACAATTCATTTTCATGGAGCTCCAGTCTAAGAACTTGCAAAAGGTCTTGGAGATAACAAAGTCTAGTATCCTGGAATCCAGTATAGGAATACCTTTAAAGTATGTCTTCCATTGAAACGGGGCATGGAACTCATAAGATCTCATTTTCCAGTATTCTAAACATTAAAGTTTTTTTCCCCTCATATTAATTAAAATTTCCTGTCCCTCTTTTTAGTTTCAATAAGTAATTTTTAAGAACCAACTATATGCCAGGCACTATACTAGATAAAAATGAAGTTTCTGCCCTCAAGGAATTTACAATCTACTGATGGGTAGGGTAACACTATATACACAAAAAAAGGAGCCAAGTATACCAACAGGCAGAAGAAGGGAAAACATTACAGGTATAAGGGACAGACTGACCAAAGGACAGAGGCAAGAGATAGAATGTCAGGTAATTGGGGATTAAAAACAGACTAATTTGGTTGGAACATATTATAACACCAGCTTCAACAGGCTGCCCTATAGAGACCACAGATACTCTTATTATTGCTTTTAAGAGTTGACAGTCTTGTCAACCTTGTAGTTTAGCTGTCTTGACTATCACTACTCAAGAGGTACCAAAGGAAAAGGAATCAGAGAATTTATTTGTAGAGAGAACTGAGTTTAACCTCCCTGTTGCAAAGAAATATTAAGAGAATTTTTGAGATGCTTTCATTGACATCCTGAGAAAACAGAAGAGTGGGAGTATTTTCAGAACTGAGAAGCTGGCAATCATAGCAATGATTAAAGGTGATTGTGGATATGATCATTCTCAGGTCCTCCTCCTCCTGACTCCAGGGCCGGTGCTCTATTCGCTGTGCCACCTAGCCGCCCCTGGTTATGATCATTCTCATAGCTAATATACTGTCTTTGTAATATTGTTAGATACCTTTAATAAAACAGTATAGATAGCCACTATGATGTTTATTTAAGCTTAGGAGATAATGGATTTTGATGGCTATGAAGATATACGCATTTAGAGGTTTCTCCAGTTTTTAATTCAATCATATATAATGAACAGGAATGGGAGTTCAGGGCTTATTAATTGAGAGATGTTGCAATTTTAGTAATTAATAAGAAAATAAAAATATGCCTCTTGTTTACCTAAGAATCAAGAAAATGAGGAAGTAGCAGTTAAAAAGAGAGGTACCCCACTCTATCTAAATTTGAGTGTGGACTTAAAACTACTACCACTAAGTGAACAATGAGGATAGGCTGGAGCCAGATTGTGGAGGGCTTTATATGCTGAATAGAAGAATTTTTACATTATCTTAGAGGCACAAGGGAACCATCGAAGCTTCATGAGTAGGGTATTGACATGGTCAGATGAGTGCTTTAAGAATATTATTTTGGCAACTCTGTGAAGGATGGATTGTAGAAGGTGTAAAGTGGAGCCCAATTAGGAGGTTACTATTAGTATTAACCAGTGGGGGAGGATGTAAGTTAAGGGACTGTAATGGAGAGGAGATGGAACTTCCACCTGCTGTCTCTAGTGCTACCTGTTGGAGTTATCACTCATTATTCTAAACCTTTTCCTGGATGGAAAACCTTTGAATAACTGAAGACAAAGTCTTCTTCTTTTCAGTTTAAACATTCCTGGTTTCTCCAACACTTTCTCATATAGCACCATTCTGGTTCTCCTCTTCTGGACGTTTTCAAACTTATTTATAACTTAAAATGGAGCACTGAATACAATATTCTAGATAGGCTAGTGACCAGTAATGGGCTCCTTTGGCAGCTGCAGTGGTTAATGGCTCATACTGAGTTTGTAATCTTGGAAAATCCCTTATTTGGACATTGGCACTGCTTTCATGACATGTCTTTTGCATTCTGTAGTTAGGCACTTGGATTTTGAAGCAGGACTTTTTTCTCTATTAAAATTTATCTAATTATCTTTGACCTATTGGTATTCCTGGGATCTTTTTTGAATCCTGATTATGTCATTCATACTTTCCTAGCTAATTAGTGACAGAATTGGGACCAGAACTCAGGTTTCCCCAATTCAGTACATATCTGACTCTTCATGACCCCATGTACGGTTTTCTTGGCAAAGATATTTTCTTGGCAAAGATACTGGAGTAGTTTGCCATTTCCTTCTCCAATTCATTTTACAGATAAGGAAACTGAGGCAAATAGGGTTAAGTGACTTGTCCAGGGTCACACAGCTCATAAGGTTCTGGAGGCTGGATTTTAACTCAGTCCTTCCTGACTCCAGGTCTGGTCATCTATCCACTGTAGTGCTGCTCTTCAACTGGGGATGCAGAGAAATTTCAGGGGTGGGGAGTGGGTGTCTGTAAATCTGGATGCAGAAAAAATTATATACCTTATTTTCTACTAACCTCTAATTGAAATTAAGTATTTATTTTAGTTATGGATTTTTAAAAAAAACAACCTTATTCTGAGGAGTATCTAGGGTTCAAGGTACAAAAAGGTTGGGAATGCCTGTTGTACTCCATGCCCTCTCTCCTAATTATTTGTATCTCAAAATGACTGGCCAATTTCAATGTGGATGCTTATTATCAAATTTTGAAACTATGTAAGATGGTGGAAAAACAAATGTAGCATCAGTAGAATCCTAAAAGCTTAAATGATTTAAAATGAATGTAATCCTTATATTTTGCTCATAGCAAATGATTTTTAGAAACAACAGTATCTTGGCAACATAAAAAGTGACCTAGCAAAGACTGGGAAAAGAGGACAAGTTATCACATCAGAAATGCAACAAAAAGTCAGAATGTAGTGATAGAATTTAAGAAATCTACAGAGTTCACCAAAGATTTATCCAGGGCCCATGAGCTAATGCAGACTAACTGGTGCCTTATGCTTCTACTCTGTCATTATCTATCAGTAATAGACGGTTTAATACTAAAAATATATTATGTGGGTTTTTTCTAAAAATCTTGGCTCTTGCTTACAGATGGAAAAGACAAAATATAATAATATAATATTAAATTTAGTTTGACAAGACTCCCTATAAAATAAATGAGTTGCTACTAGTAAAATTATATCCAAAGTATGCATTTTTGGCTCCTAAATAATCACATTCTGCTTTAACTTTTTAATCTGCTTGTTTGTGATCTCATTCCAAAGAAATAGTTCAATTGTTTTTTATCAAAAAATGCAACAAAAAGTCAGCGCACAGTGGGAGAATTTCAGAAATCTTCAGTTTCCCATTGAACATTCAGTGAGAACTGGTTCGATGTTCATTTCGTTTTGCATTAAAAAAAAACACTATATGATGGCAGCTATTGAATCATAGTAGTTAAGTGATTTTAAGAAATAAATAACATATATGTAATTAAATCATCTACATCATTTTACATAAGATTATATCTAGACTTCTGTTCACTATTCTCTTTCATTATCTTTTTAACATATTGATACAGTGGCATTACTACTTCATGTCGCAGGTTATTACCCACTGTGCATTTATTTGATCAAAAGGTTTCTACCCTCTCCCCTTAATTTTCATCCCAGAATTTCATTTTAGTGCTTAGGACCATGATTTTATATCCTAAAAGAGGTGTATATAGACTTTTTAGAGCATTAGCCTGGGAGTCAAAGTTTGGGTTTCCACACAAGCCACTAGGAACCAAGCTTGTAAGTATATATTACACACATACATACACACATGCATACATGTATGTGAATATATGTGTATGTATATATCACATCATCTCAGTGAATTTCATAGATATCTGAGAAAAAAGTTTCAGTGAAAATTTTACGGGATAAGAGGAGAGAAAAACCTAAAAGTATGTGGAATAGATATGAAAGTACTTTGAGCTGCTGGGAAAAAAAGACGTTGTATATATGTGTGTGATTATTATATTATTATTCCTGAGGGAAAGAGCAGTGACTACACTCATTCTGTAGAGTGGGGGCAGCAACATATCCAAAGACTTATACTTCAAAGACATTCAGTCTCCACTTTTTGTGTGGAGTACTGTCTACATCGCTTTGATGTACTAGACCAAAAACATGCTTCACACAGCTGCCTCTAGCTGTAAGCCCACATTACATGGATTTATTTATTTTTTATTGTTTAATAAATGAGCATTTTATAGGAGAGGAACTGTTCTACTGTCACCATAGCTTTCTAAGGCACCATAATTTTTAAGAATTAGTTAAGATCATAGTACAATGCCATTCTAATGCATGGCTTAAGTGAGTCCATGCAGACCAGTGGTGGTTTAGTCCTTTCATGTTTAAACGGTCGAGTGATTTAAAAGTGGTCAAAATCATATGAATTTCTCCTATTTAAACTGGTATGTGGAAAGTATGTAAGCAGGAGTGGTACTCCATGATCTTATATAAGCAAGAAATGACATGAGAGGAAGAAATGAAAATGATTCAATGATTAAATACAAATGACTAAATCTCTTTCCTGGGGTGTTCTGCCAACACCACATATATCTTCATTAGGACTCCGTTAGATAGACAACAGGTTGTTGCTGTTTCAGTTGTGTCCAACTCTTCATGACCCCATTTGGGATTTTCTTGGCAAAGATATTGGAGTGGTTTGCCATTTCCTTCTCCAGTTCATTTTACAGATGAGGAAAGTGAGGCGAACAGGGTTAAGTGACTTGACCAGGGTCACACAGCTAGGAAGTGTCAGGCCACGTTTGAACGCGGGTCTTCCTGACTCTTCCATCCATTTCTACTTGTATTTAAAGAAATATTATATATATTATATATCTGCACACACACACACACACACACACACACACCCCGTCCACACATTTCTACTCCTATATCATCTTCTTAACTCTCCTTTCTACTAACAAAGCCACCCCTCCTAATTCAGGCCCTAATCAACCTCCCATCTTGACCATGGCATCAGCCTCCTAATTAGTCTCCCTGATCAAGTATCTCCAATCTGAAATCAACCCCTGACACAACTGCACAAATAATTTTCTGAGCGAGTGGGTTATTCCCTTCTGCCCAAAATTTCAGGGGCTCCCTATTTCATTTGGGATCAAATACCCTCTTTCTTAGTTTGGCACTAAAGACACTGTATAAACAGGCTCCATGCTACCTTCCCAGGTTTATTTTCCGTGACTCTCTTGACGTACTCTACAGTCAGGCAGTCAGCTAGGGAACTGGATATTCCCAAAATTTTTCCCTTCCTGTTTCTATACTTTTGCAAAATCTACCCCCATGTCTAGAATACACTCCTTCCCAATTTTATCAATCAGTCAACCAATATTTATTAAGCACCTACTAGTGTCAGGCAATATATTAAATGCTAAGCTGTGCTATTCCTTTCACAATTCTTATCTTCCTATAAAGTACAGGTCATATATGACCTCCTCCCATGAAGTTTTGACTTGATCTTCTGCCCCAAGCTATTAGTATTGTTTGCTTCCTCAGTTTTTCCTCGATGAGTTTGCTTAATCTCTTTCCTGATCCTTTGATTCCCTACCTACACCTAGGTATCTAGGTATTATAGTGGATAGAATGCTGGCCCTAGAGAACTCATCTTTCTGAGTTCAAACTAGTTTCAGACACTTACTAGCTATATGACCCTGGGCAAGTCATTGAACCCTGTTTGCCTGAGTTCCCTCATCTGTAAAATGAGCTAGAGAAGGAAACAGCAAACCATTTCAGTATTTTTGTCTTGAAAACTCTAAATGGAGTCATGAAGAGTCAGACAAGCCTCACTGGCACACAGTAGGCACTTAATCTATGCTTATTCTTTTTCTTTTGCACTGTGCTGTATAGATTTTATATTAATATATATATATGAATTAATATATATTATATATTACTCTGGGAGAAAATGCGCCCCCAAATTGTTATCTTCTCAAAGGCAGGAATCGTTTTATTTTTGTCTTTGTATAAATGGTTGTAAATAAAGTTGAACTAAATTGATTGGTGAGAGAATACATGACATGCTACATTCAAATACTGAAGGGTATTTTCGTTTCTTACATTCTTTAGCCTGATTCTTTGCCATCAAACTTCTATTTGTCAGGCTCTTGTCTCACATAAAAAAGCTCAGACACCTGTATTAGAATGAGAGGCATGCTTACTGTCTTGCCACTAAGCATGAAGTACATTTGCAATCCTAGTCAGATGCCTAATTTAATAAACACTAAGGAATTTATGAGTTCATATAAAATCAATCAAACATTATTTACTTGCTATATCACTGTACTCAGGGTTTAATCTTTTAGTAATGTTATTATATTAAGAAGATTTTTGCTAAGGATCAAGGTAATAAAATACTAGTTAAGCCTGTAGAAATATGGTTCCCTCAACTTGATTATCAATACAATTGCACCAATATTATTGTACTTCTGGCAAACTACTAAGGAATCCCTCTACTGAAAAGTTAATATGAAAAATCTGATTTTTTAGAATCTTTGCTATTTTAATAAACTTTGTTAGTAACTTGTAACTTTTGGAACTACATTTTCCAGAATGAAGACATAGGGCTAATAAAAAAGTTAAAGTGGCTACACCCTGTGAGCTGGATAGTCTATTACTGATAAAAAGAAAGGCTCCATATGCACCACAATATTTATTTTTTTTGTGTAAAAAAGAATTGAAAGCAAAGTAGATGCCAGTTATTTGGAGAAGGGCTCATCAAATTGTGGTAACTGGGTGTAATAGAATATTATTGTGCTGAAGAAATGATGCATATGATGACTACAGAGAAGCATGGAAATGCTTATATGGGCCACTGTCAAGTGAAGTAAGCAGGAGCAAGAAACAAATTTATATAAAATGATCTCCAACAATGTGAATGGGAAGAACAATCATCACCACACAATGAAAAATATATGTTACTAAATTACAAAGTACAAACCTGGTCCCCAAAAAGAGATAAAAGAAGACACCCAAGGGGAAGCTAGGTGGTGAAGTGAATAGAGCAATGGCCCTGGAGTCAGGAGAACCTGGGTTCAAATCTGACCTCAGACACTTGATACTTAAGTAGGTGTGTGACCTTGGGCAAGTCACTTAACCCCAACTGACTTGCCTTCCCTCCTCAAAAAAAAAAAAAGACACCTTCCCCACCCCTATGACAGTGACAATCTTCAGTTGGGTATTTTTCCAGTCTTAATTTCTATGACTAAGGAGAAATGGGTGGTATACCAAAATCCAGCAAACATCTAACCCATTAAAAAAAAAGGGAAATTTTTCATTGTCTTTTTGACAGTCAAGAGCTGTTGAATTGCTAGGAACAGGACAAATATTTTGAATTGTTTTTCCTATTAGTGGTGATAGATTAATGCTGGATTAATTATATCCTTTTGGCTGATGGCCATTTTGACCTTATGACATGCATCTATCTTCCTTTCTCCCTCCCTCCATTCTTTCTCCTCTCCATCCTTCCTTCCTTCTTTCCATTCTACCTTCCTTTCTTCCTTCCTTCCTGCCTCCCTCTGTTCCCTTCCTTAGGCTACCTGGTCCTAGCTCCCCTTCCTGGGGGTTAATCATTATTAAGGCTTGCTTATCAAGCACATTCTATTGGCTTAGCCTAAAAGGGTCAAACACAAAGTCCACAACACTGCCAAGTGCAGCCTGAACCAAAAATAAAATTGAAATGGCAAATATTTAACAAAAAGAACAAAAATACAATAAAATAGTGAATATGAGGCCTACAGCACAGTTTAAAGGCCTCCATTCCTACCTGAGTTGGTGTTCCTAGACCTTAGTCCACTGTAGCTCACACTTGTGGAGCTCATGGGATCTGGCAGTCCCAAACTCTGGGGTAGCTTACAGATTATGGATGTTCCCCACTATGCTTGGTCACCTGTATTTTCAAACTAGCTGACCAGATAGTCTTCAACCATGGAATATAGGAAAGAAAACTCTCTGCTATAGGAATCTAATATCTACCTCATTAACCTCTTGTTCTAACTATATGGCTTAATTTTATTACTTTTCTGGAAGCTAAATTTCTCTGGAATTACAAATGACAATACATTTAATTTGAGTCCCAACACACACACACACACACACACACACACACATTCCCTCTCTCTCAAGTTCAAATTTGGTAACCATGTATTGCCACATATGTTATACAGCTCAGGATTTGTATGCTGAGACCAGTTTTTCTAAATGTATTTCAAAGAGAGCCAAATGTAGCTTTAGTATTGTATAAGAAAATCCCAAAGAAACACCTTCAGGTGAGAAAGAAGGAAGGAGAAGGAAAGAAGGAAGGAAGGAAGGAAGGAAAGAAAAAGAAAGAAAAAGAAAGGAGGAAAGAAGGAAAGAAAGAAAGAAGGAAAGAAAAAGAAATTTTGTTGTGATGGTAGTGTTAAAATGACTAATTTTTCATAAATCATATTCCCAGTTTCCAAGAGATGAGATAAAACTGCTTTTAGTTTCTCTGTAGCAAATTAGTGGGGAAAAAGAAGTTCCTTTAACCCAGCAAGAGAGCGCCTTTACCTTCTTACACCTGGGCTTCTTCTACTTCCAGCTGCTTGGATATTGGCCATTTTCCAGTTCATTAGCAAAATGGCAAAGGATGCAGGAACAGGAAAAATAAATGCCATGTTCAATTGGCTCTGGGTGCCTCAGTTGTTTTGTTTATGAGGAAACCAAAGTCATGTGGTGAATAGTCAGGAATTCCCTGTTCAGCTGTAGATGAAATGGGCAAGATTAGGAAAACTATAAAATAGTGAATCATCTACTGAGTATTAAATAAAATAAAAAGTTGTTCGTAATTCTTGGAAACGAAGTTGCTGATTTTTGTTGCTGTCTTCTTTTAATTTTCACGGGAGTTATAATGGTGGCCTGTTGTATGGTACATCCATTTCCTGGATAGTCATTTCATCATGTATTCTTCTCAATTAACCTTTTTTTTTTTGGGGGGGGGAAGGCATGTGTGGGAGATAAAAACACAAGAGAGCCATTCTCTACTATATACAGGAAGTGGTGTGCAGGCAAATGTTTAATAACAAGCCCTCTGGGAAAAAGAAGAACTCATGATACAATTTGAAGTTTCATTTGATTTTCCTCCATCTTTTTTTCAGTCTAGATAATCAAGAAAACACTAAATCAAGCCCCGATTTGTAAAATTCACTGATTTCTGAGATATAAATGCTAATACTAAAAATTTAACAATTGGCTCTGATTGGAGCTGGCTTCAGCACACACCTGCCTGCAGGTTATAGAGATAAACTATTTAAGACTAAGGAAAATCCATTCTAATCAATTTAACATTTGGGTAGTGTTTATTAAAATAGACCCTTTCCCAACCTCTAATAATTCTAGTGCCTTCACTCTGATAAGAATTTTCTGTATTATCCTGCATTAGTTTGCTTTGTATCTACTTGTTGCATATTTTCTTCCCCATTAGACTGTAAGCTTCTTGAGGGCAGGGACTATTTTTATCTCTTTTTGTATCCTCATCTTAACACTGTGCCTGGCACATAGTATGGGCTTAATAAATGTTTATTGATTGACCCAAAACACAAGAGATAATGTGTGTGCATATATGCACAGTATGACAGGAGAGAAGTATATTTCCAAGGGGTTCTATTTGGCTTTTATGCTTTTTTTCAGTAACTGTGCTAGAGACTCTGACATGCTAAGAAATAAGAAAGCAAAGAATCATATCTTTATAGCTTTTAAAAACAACTAAGATGGCATCAATATAGAGATGGAGATGATGTCTCTTTTGTCAATGTCACAGCATCGATCAATCAAAAAGCATTTATTAAGCCCCTATTATGTGCCAAGCACTGTGTGAAGCACCACTAACCACTGAACCACAGCATGAGAGAAGGAAGGGGCACCATGTGTGTGTGGTGGAGTTATAAGCGAGGGCTCACAAGCATGTTTCTACAGTACCAATAACAAATATCCTAATAGATGGGAAAGTCATCATCGACCTAGTAAGAAAAATCACTGAGTGGATTAAGAGTACAAAGATACAGAAGTATGAAGGTGGCATGGCTGACTTTCATGGACACACCAGGAAGGAAAGGTCTTTTGAAAAGCAAGACAAAGTACCACTTTGACACCTAATGGTGTCAAAAATCACTTTCCTTTATTTATCGCTGTAGATGGTTCTCAGTTCACAAGGTCTGGTTTAACAGTTAAATTTTTTCATTCCTTTCCTCTAAGAGATGTTCTACTTCCCCCTAATGCCACCCAGTACCCCTCCATTTTGTGGAGTGTAGGTCAGAATTCTTACTTTACTATTAAACCAGTATCCAGACGCTGCAATGGATAGAGCACCAGGTCTGGAGTCAGAAACATTTGTCTTACTGAGCTCAAATCTGGCCTAAGACACTTCCTAGCTGTGTGACCCTGGGCAAGTCACTTAATCCTGTTTGCCTCAGTTTCCTCATCTGTAAAATGAGCTGGAGAAGGTATTGGCAAACCACTCCAGTATCTTGCCAAGAAAACCCAAAATGAGGTCACAAAGAGTCTGACACGACTGAAATGCACAACAGCAACAATCATTTCCTGAATCATGTTGGTATGTTCCACACTTGCAATCACAGTGCAAAATCTCTATTTAAGAAGGCAGCTAAGACATCATCTCGCAGAACTCTAATATGATTTATGATTCTACAATGTGTCCAACAAGTGGTGAAGAATCATAAAAGCATATTAAATCTAGAAGCATATTAAAGACAAGAGGAAGGAAATTATTTCTATGAGTAACCCAACAGAAGAAACAGAAAAAAACCTACAGTTTCTCATTATTCTAATAGGACACATTGTTGAGTTTCTTAGAAAGAAAAAAAGAGAGATACTTTTTAGGGGAAACTTTTTTTTTTTTGCTTTTTGGAGGGGGGAAGGCAGGGCAATTGGGGTTAAGTGACTTGCCCAAGGTCACACGACTAGTAAGTGTTAAGTGTCTGAGGCCAAATTTGAACTCAGGTCCTCTTGACTCCAGGGCTGGTGCTCTGTTCACTGTGCCACCTAGCCGCCCCTAGGGGAAACTCTTTAGCAACTCTAGGGTGGAAACACCTGGTACTTCTGGCCTTATTGACTGATTCAACAGAGAGAATGAACACACTTGTATAAAGAGACAGAAACATTTCATTTAATATCTTCCTATCTTCTGTTTAATGATAAAGCTAATTCTACAGAATCAAATTTTGAATGAAGAACCCTTTATTTAAATGCATAGAAAATGGATTCAATTTATGACTCATTTGTCAAAATAAGTAACAGATGTTTTCAGAGGATATAATTTTACTAATGGTATTTTTGTACATTTAATTTTTTTGCCATCTAATTCCAAATAATACAAATCTTATTAAAAAAAAAAACCTCAGAGATGCAATATTTTCAGTGTTTCTATGAAAAGTATGCTTTTCTAGGAAAGCACCCTTTTTGACTCTTTTTTTCCCCCTAAGGTCTACAACATATTACTATTAAGCTAATGTAAGAATGAAGTCATCTGGAATTGTAGAAGCAATATGTGACAACAGCTGGAGGGGACTCAGAAGTAGTATGAGTCTCTGGGCTTTTAACTCCACGAAGTTTTACAAAAATAAACCCACTAGGCACTATGAAGAAATAAAATACTTAAAATCCATCCTGGGGCTCAATGACATGACTTTTTTGAAATTGCCACTTAATGAAGGGGGAAAAGGTCAATAGTTAAATTTTCAGTCATCTTATTTAGAATGATTGCTTACATATCCAACAGGCACGTAATTTTTACAATGTTTTCCTTATTAGAAATTTAAAAATAAAGCTTTATGACCATTAAAATGTCTCACTGGAAAGGCATTGGATCACCTCCCTAACTTAATAATCTTGTACAAAATAATTGCAGCTTCTGTACCTTTGAACTGCAGAGTGGAAGTACTGACTTAGAGGGATGGAGAGAATGTGACCATGTCTTAGATTGATTTAGAAGAAAAAACAAGTCTTGGTGCTTACAATGATTACTATAGCAATTGTTTGGGTGTTGCCTTTCAGGCTCTCAAGAATGTTAGATTCACATTTAGCTTATTAAACCTTATACTGAATTCCAAAATGCAAATTTTATTCTCATTATTCTACAAGTGGAAAAATGGAAGAATAGAAAGGCCACAAGTACCCTCTTTAACAGTTTAACATTTTACCTACTAGGATAATAAAATAATTGTTCTCAAAGTATAATACAGGGACTATCAGTAGTCTAAAGAGTCTCATTGTGTCCTCATAGAATAACTTTTTTTCTTACTAGACAAGATATATTTGTTTTTGACATGGATTAATAATTTTCTTAGAACATTTAATAAAAACTAGACATCACCTCAATGATGAGTTCTTTTTTAGTTCTTTGTTTCTGATTCTATGACCCATGTTTCAGCTCCATTCTTTTCTTGTATTTTTTTTAAAGCTACAATCAAGGAGCCAGTGGACTGGTGGGCTGAGACAGCTTCTATCTTCCTGAAGTATTCCAAAGACCGGTAAACATTTAAGAACTACTGCATCAGACATACAGCTTCATTTCCTGGGTCAACCTCACAGTAAGAGATATTTTTAATTTGACCATACTGTAAGGCTTGATGCTTAACTGATTTTGCACACGAGAGGCAAGATGATCTAGCAAAAATAACATTCAGCTGGGAATCAAGAGATCTGAGTTCAAATCTTATCTCTACCATTTATTAGATTTGTGACCACAGAAAATTAACTTCCCAGCTGTAGTGTTTCCATCTGTAAAATGGGAATGTTACTTATGGATACAGGATTATTGTGAGGGACAAATGAAAGGGGTGGTACTAGAGGCAACAAGCAATTATTAAGTGCCTGCTTTGGGCCAGGCACTTGTGCTAAGTGCTTTATAAATATTGTCTCAATGGATTCTCACAACAACCCTGGGAATGCTATAGTTATAGATACAGATATAGATGCTATAAATGCCCATTTTCCTTAGTCAAGAAAACTGAAGCAGAAAAAGGTTAAATGATTTGCCCACAGTCATGCAGCTAGTAAGTGTATGAAGCTGCATTTGAACTCATCTTCCTAAATCCAGACCTAGGGCTCTAGCCACTTCACCACCTACGTGTCTCTAATAAAATAATAAAAAGTACTTTTGTCTTCAAGGCATTATATAATGTCAGCTCAGCTCTTATATTTTCAGCAACATATCTTTACCCTAATGCTAAAATTTGATCTGATATTAAATGACTGAATATCAAACTTAGATAAGAGGGTCACAAGAAGAAGCATCTTCTCTCTCATACCTGCGCTATTTGGCTCACAGTCTATACTAGAGGTGAGAAGGTGAGGATCAGATCGGACATACGTTAAGTGTTGGCTTACTTGAGACTTATTTTATCTAATTACCCTATACACCAAGGGTCTTGTAGATGGCCCGCCTGAAATGCAGTATAACATCATCCTTGCAATTTGATGGTATGGAATCATGTAAGAGTTTAATGTAGATGAGTTTTCTTTCCCAATTTGCCCTTTTAATTTTTCTAATTTGTACTAGAAAGTCTGAAAGACAGGCAGTAAGTATAATTGAAAACATTTTAAAAAATCCTATTTTGTGAAACCAGATTTTGGGTTTGAAGGTTCTAATCAAAAGAAATTAGCCTGAGCTTCAAAGCATATATTGTGTATACTGTCACATAAATTTGTTATGATAAAAGTAACAAATTCTTCAATGATACATTAAACTTCCCCATATCAAACAATGGAAACATTCTTGTTACTTAAAAGCAAATGGGGAGTTTAAGTTTAACCTTCAAATTAAAAGATCAAAACTGAGTAGAGTATCTTTGAAATGACAGTTACAGGAAACATTGAGAGAACCTTCTCTATTCTCTATTTAATGAAAATCTGAAAGTGTCGAAATAATTTAGGTAGATTTTACTTGAAATGAACTATGAAGAATAACAAGGCATTGGAGGAATACATCACAAAAGTCCTGTAGTTCCTTTTACTAGTCTTTTTTTAAATAACTGACATTTTATCACAAAAGGTTATTTTTAACATTACGGGAAGGAGGCTCTGTATGTGTGGACCACTGCAGATCAGCGATGTCAAAAAGATACAGAAATTATCTAACAGAATAAGAATATTTTAATTTCCTAATATGTGGGATACAAGAGTTGTAACAGCAGTTCTTAACTGAAAGTCTATGAATTTGATTTTTTTTTTTTTTTGCTTTTTGGAGAGGGGGGGGAGCAAGGCAATTGGGGTTAAGTGACTTGCCCAAGGTTACACGGCTAGTAAGTGTTAAGTGTCTGAGGCCGGATTTGAACTCAGGTCCTCCTGACTCCAGGGTCTGTGCTCTATTCACTGTGCCATCTAGACGCCCCATGTGAACTTGTTTTCAAAAATAATTTGGTAGCTATTCCAATATAATTGGTTTCCTTTGTAGTTTTATGTATTTTATTTTATGCATTTAAAAAATTTATTCTGAGAAGGGGTCTATAAGTTTCAGAAGACTGTCAAAGTCATGATGCAAAAAATCAATTAATCAATACATCTACATGTATTAAATACCTACTAGCACCGTGCTAAGCAACAGAGAAGAAGCAAAAGATAGTCCTTGCCTTCAAGGAGCTTATACTCTAATGGGGGAAACAATATGCAAAGAAAGATATACAAACAAGCAATATGCAGGATAAGTAGGAAATAATCAACAAGGGAAGGCTCTAGAATTAAAAGGGGTTGAGGAAACCTTCCTAGAGAGGGTTAAGAACCCCTGTTTATATATGGACACATTTATCATATCTCATGCTAGTAGGTTAAGTACATTAACTTTTAATATTAACCCAGAATCACACAGCTAATAAAGGTCTGAGGCTGGATGTGAACTTAGGTCCTTCTGACTCCAGGAATTTAAAATGTCAAGATCAGCAAAGACACAGACACACAGATACATATACAATAACAAATGATTGAGTTTTCAGTTAAAAAAAAAACCTATGCAATATACAATGTATATGCATTTATATATTATATGTGTATGTATTACAGTGTTTGCACCTGTGTGTCTTAGGTTAGTTTTTCTTTCTACTTGTTCTAGATTCGCATCCATGAACCTGCATGAGCATGTTACACTTTTTACTTTGTTTTTTATAAATGGGATCAAGAAGACAAGTCATTGGGCCTGTTTCAAAAGGGTTGTTTGGCAAGCTTCATCAATGATTTCTTGCCTACAGTGATCTGAAAATTTATTTTCAGGTTTCTATTTGGAAATTTTGAAAATGTCCACCTAGGTTCTAACACAGGTAAGAGGGAGAAAGGGGAAACATTGTGATGAATTCTCTTTCACTCTGCTTATATGTAAGTCCTACTTCTTATATAACTTAGGTGAAAATAATTTGATTATGAAGGTTTACTTTGTCTTACTTAGTTGCTCAGATATAGGATCACAATTTAGTACAACTGCTACATTTTACAGATGAGGAGAAGGAAGCCCAAGGAAATAAATGGGACTTGCTGAAGGTCACAAAGGTAATAATAAACGTGAGAGGCAGGGCTGAAAATAATGTTCTTACTCCATCCACAGCCAAGGCTTTTCCCATTCTACCTTAATCATTGTTTTCAGCTTCATTTTTCTTTGCATCTTAGTTCACTTCCTCTGGGTAAACAACAATCTTTGCAGGAAGACTACAACTTTTACTATTTTTTTTTATAGGACTGTCACTTGCTTTGTATACCTTAAAGTGATAAATGTACTATTATTACTCACTGACTTTCTGCCCCGAACTCCTACAATTCTTTATCTTACTTTGGGAGTGGAAAATAGGAAGCCTTTAGTGACTTTTGCCTCATTTCTCTAACTTGAAGCTATATAAACCCCTTATTCTCAATACTAAGGGCATTAGGGTCAAAAGAGGTTCCTGCCTAAATCATTCCTGGCTTGTAAAATGTCATCTTGTGAAAAGAACATGTATTCTTTATGTAAAGTGTGAAAGAAAAAAATGCCAACAAGAAATGCTCAAATCAGGCTGATGTAAAGGTTATAATTTTTCTACCCCACATTCATAATAGTACAAATCAGTACCACCCAAGCCAATCTAAATGTTCACATGGCACAAGATGTATCTAGGGAGAGGGGAAAAAATATCTGCCCTTCCTATGTTTTTCCCTGGATTCATCCATATGTTAAATCTTTCCAAACGAGGGTGGTGACGTGGGTTCATTTCATAAGCACAGAAAGATCTCGCGACAGCCTGTGGAAACATGAACCATTATTTACACTGGAAAGAATGACTGGGTGCAGCTGTGCCTAGTAGTAGAAACAGAAAAGAAGACTGTGTCATTGCTGTGTTATGACTGTAATAAGTAATGGGTAGGTATGGAATAGGTTGCCCAGGTCTAGATCTGAACGGGAGGGAGGTTTCCAATGCTGTTGTATGACACCAGTCCCTCACGTTTTATGATATCATCAGAGTCCCTTGATGAATTTACAATCTGGTAATCTCTCTACAGCATTCATTTTCCACATGCAAATCCCGTTCTAATGCCTCAACCAATGGGCAGGCTGAATGTGCCACACTGGGTTCACCATATGCTTACTTCAAAGTGAAATGTCTTTCAAATATGTGAACAAGGTCAGTTTTCCGTTCCGTGGTGGCAGAACTGGAATATGAATCTATAACATCTGACTCTAGGTTCAGAAGTTTTTCCATTGTACCATCAGCTATCTTAAAATGACTTGGCTTAGGGCTAGTCTTCTTTATTTTTATTTCTTTAAGTGATGAGAAGTTTGCTACCCTTAACCTGAAACCTTTCAGTTGGGAGGAAGAAGGGTTGGTCCAGATCATTCAAGGATGGAAGGAAAGGAATGGATTTCACCTGCAGAGACACAAGGAAGATTGCACCACTGCCATGCTTCTTTCCCTCCACCTTCATTGGTGGTCCATCTCAGTCACATCCAACTCTTGGTGATCCCATTAGGGGTATTCTTGGCAAAGATACTGGAGTGATTTGACATTTTCTTCTCCAGTTCATTTTGAAACTGGGGCAAACAGGCTCAAGTGACACAACTAGTTAGAGTCTGAGCCCAGATTTTCAACTCAGGTTTTCCTGACTCCAAGTCAGATACTCTACTCACTCTGCCACCTAGTTGCCCAACTTAAGACTGTTCTAGCACTACTGAGCTAGAATAGACTATTTAATGACAAACGATCTTTGGAGTCTTGACTTAGTTTTGGGTGGGGGTGGGGGTGCAGGTGGAATAGGGTTAACATATAAGAGTTTTAGCTGCTAGGAAGGCACACCAATTATACCACAATATGACTCAGAACCAAGAGACTGTTATTTTCCTGGAATCTGCCAGTGATTCAACATATGATCTTGGAAAAAGCTGATGACACTCTTGGTGTCTTTGTATTGGAAATACCTAGACATAGCCCCAGGAAAAAACCCCCATAGCCTGTCTTTCCTTAGTACAAAGATCACTAGCTAAGGCCTATCATTGTTTCAAGGTATTAAGGGCTAGGCCAAAGAGTGGTAACTTTTGTGTGTCAATTCTTCCCTTTCTCCCTACAAATACATGCTCTGAATATTCCTAAATTCTTTACACAGTAAACTCCAGTAGGAAATATCAGTCTCCAAATGATGTAACCTTGGATTGTTCACTAGGGAGCCTTGGGTCGGGAGTTAAATTTCCCAATTGTCCTGCAGCCTATGGGGGAGAGTAAGAGTAACAATTGGTGTGCACACAGCACTTTAAAGTTTGTAAAATGTTTTACCTATATTATCTCAGCTGAGCCTTTTTCCAGCAATAAGGAGTTTCTGATGATCCTTAAGTCCTAACCCTCACTGTGGACTGTCCTGACCACTCACAGAAATCTCTTTAGTCCAAATATACAGAATGGTCATGTTTATTCCTCCATTGCTATCATCCCTCAACTCAGCATAAAGAGGATAGGGCTGTAAAGGGATGGAAAATTTTCAGGTCACTGGATTAGTTTACCAAATTATTATCTTTCTCAATTTGTTAAAATGCCCTTAGTGGTCTTAGTAAATCTTCAAAAACTCTTTCTTCTTATGAGCAGGTTCGGGCTCAATGTTTATAAAGGGAATGATGTAAACATACAAGGCATTATTACTACTATTATCCTCTAGATAACCTTATGAGGTAAGTATTAATGCCAGAGGGAATATTATTTTACAGGAGGAGAAGTTGAAGCAAAGAAGGCAGCTGACTTGCTCAAACTTTCAGGCAATTTCAAGAGCCAAGAACAGACTCCAAGAGTTCTGTGCTTGTATCCACTGATAGTCTGAATCCAAATTGTTCTAAAACTGTTTCTTTATGATTGAGAAGGAGGTGGGGGGCTTTGCTTTTTTTTTTCCTAAGGACTTAAAAAATTCTCTTCCTCATCCCAGTCAGAAAAGGAACTAAGGAAGCATGTAGTGGTCACCTAGATTCTCAGCCAACACCCACCTGCCCTGCAGATGGATAGTACAGCAGCTCAGACAGGCAGGCTCCATTTATCTCCCATCCAGGGCTCTCAATAAAGGCTGTTCAGAACACTGCCAGCTTGATTTAATTCAGTTAGAGCAAAAAAATTAAAAAAAGGAAGAAAGGAAAAAAAAAGAAAAAGGAAAAAAAAGCTATTTCTTCCAAGTACAGCACGGTCCATTGAGTTCATTCTCCTCAGAGTTACGTCTTGTACAGGTGGCCCATATAACTTCACAAAGACTCTGCTCTCTAAATAGTTTTTCAAATCTGACACATTACATTTATTAGAACAGTTCTGACTAAGTCTCCAAACTATTTTGATGGGGCCCTGTACAATAGCAATCCTTGATGGGGAAGTAAAAACCTGCTAAATTGAGTAATATCTATTTCCAAGCCTTAAAATTTTACATAACTGGGGAAAAAAATCACAATAATACAAAAGGATTTTAGCCATTGGTTGAAAAAAACAACAACAAACAACTGAGTATGGTAAGGAGGAAGGAAATGAGTAAAAAGAGAAGGAAGAACAGAGTAGAGGAAAACATAATTCTTGAAGTTGATATAAAATAACTGCATTTATAAGAAGAAAAGATTGGAAAGACTGGTGAATTCTAATCATTGCACAACACACCACCATCTTGCTTAGAAGAGGCAGTCAAACTCAAAACAGAAATGGGGGCCACTAAACCATATGTATGCATGGTGGTGAGGCAGAGCAGGGGATAGAGTGCTGGGCCTAGAGACAGGAAGATTTATCTTCCTGAGTTCAAATCTGGCCTCAGACATTTAATAGCTATATGATTCTGGTCAAGTCACTTGACCCCATTTGCCTCAGTTTCCTCATCTATAGAATGAGCTGGAGAAGGAAATGGTGGACATTTCAGTATCTTTGCCAAGAAAACCCCAAATAGTGTTGTGAAGAGTCAGACACAACCGAAAAGGATCGAACAACAAAGAAGATATAACAACTCTATTGTTGACATAAAGCTAGGGGTATCTTGATCAACATGGGCAGAAACAGGATTGTAAAAGATCTTAACATGTTGAAAGGATCTAGCCAACAAGAAGAAGCTCTGATAGAGATAAAATCAAGTCTAACTTTAGTTAAAATATCAACTGTATACACATGAGACTCAAAAGACCTGGTTTAAAAGCAGTCCTTAAAAAAAATCTAGTGGTTTTAGAGAACCGTAAACTCAATAAATGTGCCACGTCAGCTAAGAATTTTATACTTTCTTACCAGAAACATAGAGATTGGAACAAAGCAAATAATAATATATTTGATATTGATCAAATTATATCTCATATGTATAGCAACATTTTAGTATGGGCATTGACAAACTGAAGCACAAGAGTTGAGACAACCAGGATGGTGAAGATCCTAGAAACTATGCCATATGAAGCAAGTAGAAAAGACAAAACAATGGGAAAATAGTGGTAGGTATTCAAATATTTGAAGGAATGTCATCTGGAGGAGTGACTAGACTTATTCTGTAGACCACTGGAAGGCTACAGATGACTAGGGAAGCTAGTTTCAAAACAATATAAGAAAACTTTTTAAATGATCAAAGTTCTCTCAAAATGAAATGTGGTTGCCTACCTCTATCATGGTGAGTTAGTCATGTTCAAGCAAAAACTCAGTGGTCACCTGTCAGGTATGTTTGTAGAAGATACTGCTGCACTGGGTAGATGACTGGAGCAGACAGCCTTCCAACTTTCAGAATCTGAGAACATTAGCACTTAAAGATCATCTAGTCTGAATCAGCCATTTTATAAATGAGGAAACTAAGGTTCTGCAAAGTCATTTAGCCAAGTTTATAGGTCTCCTCAGTAGTAGAGGTGAAGCTGGATCCCCTAATTTGAAGCCTAAGGCCACTGACATGATTCTCTGTGATTTCAGCATGTGAAACATCTATTGAAACCCCACATTAGATGACTTTGGGATACCATGGTATAACACATAACACAATCACAAATAAAGGAAAAAGTAAACAATGGTCTCTGTGTTTAATAACACTAAGGCCCAGTATATTTAGTGAAAATTAGGGAGGAGGAGACCACAAAACAACAACAACAAAAAACCCAAAGCAAAATCCCAGATAAAATCCAAAACGTGATGTGACATTCCAACAAAGAAAAGGGGACACAAGAGGTGAATGATGATTGCCTATAGCTCTAGGCAGTGCTTCCTTCATCCTGGTGGGGCAATTTAGCTTTACAACCTTCAAGAAACTTCCCATTAGAAGTGGTTTCAACTATAGATTTATTACATTTTCCAAAGTTACGTCATCTGGGTTATTCATATTCCTGAGGGAATCAAGGGTCTGCATTGTAAACTGCTATAATAAATATTAATGAATATCACGGCTGATAAAAGCTGACATTTACACACATACACACACACACACACACACACATACACAAAGGGAATTTTCACCTTATATGGTTACTTTTTAAAAAGCTGCCCTTTTTATGCTCAACTTTGTTGGCCTGCCAAATACACAAAGTACATCTACTTTAAAAACACCAATTAAAAATATTAACAACACAGAAATCTATAAACGATACTTCAGATCCAAGGGCACATAAATGGATGTGGATTCAGACAGTAAATAAACATGAAATGGATAAGAGAAATGACATCATCCAAAAGGAAGCAGAAACAATGGTCCCAAAGTGATAGTGAGTCCCCCTTTTCTCAACACCACTAACAACCCCACCCCTTCAAGCTACTAATTTAATCATAAGATAACAAATAAAAGAACTGAAATGAAGAGGTACAAATTAGTGATTTTTATAAGACATGTCAGGATTGTATATGTTTTATATTGCAAACTGGGGTAACCCCTATACATCTTTCCATTTGTCATCTGGAATGCATTCTCTGCAAGATCTCATTCTCCTTGATTCTTTCCTTGGTGCAGAAGAACAGATATTTCCATTGGTTTAAAGGGAGCAGAAGCTTCATCAGATCACTCCCTTGACCCCACCTACACTCCAAACCACCATTGCCCACACTGTCTTCAACAGCCAAGAGCAATGACAATGGACTTTACCTATGTTGCTCTGGTCGGTCATAGGATAGAAAAGGATTTGGGGCCTTTACTTCAACCCAGAGAGAATGAAATGTGGTGTGTCCCACACTTTGAGGTAATGATTCTGTTCTTGTACAGGAGGGAAAGGGCATTTGCCTCAACATTCCTCCTACTACAATCTAAATCTGCTGGGTGGCATAAATTTTGTTCCCTCCATGTTGATTAAGTCTGAAGTCTGACCCAGAGGAAGAGAATCATGGTGTTACTCCTAGGTATTTATTTAAAATAAAGTCGTATTTGCAAAATCCTTTGCTTTAATTATACAACAGTAAATAATTCTATCACCCTCTGGGAGGTAATTGGATAGTTCACTGGAGCCTCGCCATAGCACTATCTGGGGGGTCTGTTCCATGAGATTGCTTTAGAACTGCCAAATCATGATGTGCTTTTGGTACTTCCTTGTATCAAGTCCAAGAAAGTGCTGCCTTACATGAAATTCTGATCTGTAGCAAATAATATTACTGACTTTTCAGTGTGTTTTCCATTTTATACCTGGTTAACTGAGGCACAGTAAAGTGAGGTGACTTGGTACTTCAGCTTCACATCTGTTCCAGCCATCCACCCAGGCTAACTCACCATCTGCCTGATTCTGCTCCCCGCTTCTCCCTGATTAAGCATATTACACAATGGAGCTAAATCCTGGACTCCCACACCTAGGTCTTCCAGGATCCAGGCTCTCAGTCCATGGGAAAGTTAATCCATTTATTTTTGGAGTTCTTGATCATGGGTCTAACCCAGTGGATTAGGTGTGTCCAAACTAGCGCCTATATCTATTTTTATTTTTAGGCCTCTTTTTTTTGTTTTATTGATATAAGCATTTAGAGATATAACTTTCTTTGTAAGTACTAACTTTATTGCATCTTTTTACAATTTACTTCAGATTTTGGTATGTTGTCTCATTTTTGTCACTTTTTTTTCAAATGCTTTATTAACTTCTGATTTATAACATTCATTTCCGCCAGATTGAGTTACAAATTTTCTCCCCATTTTTCCCCTACCCACCACCCCAAAATAGCAGTCCCACAGGATATTCCCTCCTACAATCTGCTCTCTCCCATATTTTCTCCCATACCCCTTTCAACTTTTCCAGTGGATCTCTATGCCCCAGTGCCTGTATATCTTATTTCCCAATTACATGTAAAATGGTATTAATAATAGTATATATATATATATATATATATATATATTTATTTGAATATTTTATTTTAAAACTCTGAATTTCAGATTCATTCCCTTCCTCCCTTGATGACAACCCTTACTGGGAAGATAAGCAGTTCAGTATAGGTTGTACATGTGTGGCTAATGCAAAACAATAACATAGTGGATATATTGTAAAAGACTGACTATATTTCCCTCCCTCCTATCCCACCCCCCACTTGTGCTATTCTCTACTTTGATACTATCCCTTTTCAAAAGTGGATGCTTCCAACTCCCTCCCTCCCAGACTGCCCTCCCTTCGATCATCCCCCCCCCATTCTCCTGGAGGGTGAGATACCCTATTTAGTGTGTATTTCATTCCCTCCTCAAGCCAAATTCAATGGGAATAAGGTTGACCCATTCCCTTTTGTCTTCCTATTCTTCCCCTCCATTGTAACCATTTTCCCTTGCCTCTTCTGTATGAGATAGTTTACCCCAATCTGTCTCTCCCCATCTCCTCTCATTATATTCCTCTCTCACCTCTTAATTTCACCTTTTAAGTATCATTCCTTCCTGTTAAATTGGTCCTGTGCCCTCTATCTATGTATACCTGTAAACAGATATACACACATTCACATATGTATTCATATGCCCATATACCCTCATATAAAGACATATATATATATATATATATATATATATATATATATTTCTAATCCCTCCAACTACTGAGAAAAGTTTCATAAGTTACAATTATTGTTTTTCCATGTAGGAATGTTAATAGTTCAACTTTGATAAATTCCTTATGATTCATTTTCCCTGTTTACCTTCTCATGCTTCTTTTATCTGAATGTCAAATTTTCTGTTCAACTCTGTTTTTTTCAGCAAGAATGCTTGAAAGTCCTCTATTCCACTGAATGACCATATCTTCCCCTGAAACATGATACTCAGTTTTGCTGGGTAGGTGACTCTTGGGTTTAATCCCAGCTCCTTTGCCCTCCGGAAGATCATATTCCAAACCCTTTGATCCCTCAGTGTAGAAGCTGCCAGATCCTGGGTTATCCTGATTGTGTTTCCACAATATTCAAATTGTTTCTTCCTGGCTGCTTGTAATAGTCTCTCCTTAATCTGGGAATTCTGGAACCTGGCTATAATATTCCTAGGAGTTTTCTTTTGGGGATCTTTTTCAGGAGGTGATCAGTGGATTCTTTCAACCTCTATTTTGCCCTCTGGTACTAAAACATCAGAGCAGTTTTCGTGGAGAACTTCCTGGAGGATGATTTCTAGGTTCTTACTTTGGTCATGGCTTTCAGGTAGTCCAACAATTTTTAAATTATCTCTCCTGGATCTATTTTCCAGGTCAGTGGTTTTTCCCATGAGATATTTCACATTGCCTTCTATTCTTTTATTTGTTTGGATCTGTTTAACAGCATCTTGATTTCTCATAAAGTCATTAGCTTCCATTTGCTTCAATCTAATTCTCAAGCAATGATTCTCCTAATTGAGTTTTTGAGATTCTTTTTCCATCTGGCAAATTCGACTTTTTAAGTCGTTCTTGTCCTCATTGCCTTTTTGAGCCTCTTTTGCCATTTCAGTTAGTCTGTTTTTTAAGGCAGTATTCTCCTCAGTCAGACTATTGACTCTCATTTCGTAATTTTCTTGCATTGTTCTCATTTCTCTTCCCAATTTTTCCTCCACTTCTCTTATCTGCTTCTTAAGGTCCTCTATGGCTTATAACCAGCTCCTATTTTCCTTTGAAGCTTTTGGTACAGGAGTTCTGACTTCACTGTCTTCCTCCTGTTCCATGCTTTGCTCCATTTTGTTCCCAAAATAGGAGTCTAATGTTGGAATCTTCTGTCTGCTTTGTTTCCTTTGCCTGGTCATTTTGCCCCTCGGTCACCTGACCCCTGGGCTTTTTGCCACAGTAGGACTCTGCCACCAGACAGGAGAGCTTTCATCCCAAATGCTGGGGTTTTCTCAGCTGCCAGAGGTATTAGATGGGTGCCCTCTCTGAAGTCTCCACACGCTCCGGCAAGCTGGACACACATCCCAGGACCTCCACCCTAGACTGCAATCCAGATCTAAGAAGGTTAAAGAAAGAGCGATTACCCCTCAGACTTGTGCTTAATCCCCCTACACTCTGTAGGCCAGGAGCTGAAGCTACCACGTGGTGCTGGCTGGCTGTGCTGGAGTCTCAGCGGCTTTTCACCCTGGGGGTAAAAGCTACACACTCCCACTTACTCGGTCCTAAAGTCCAGAATGCACTGACCTCTCACTTTGTCCTTCACATCTATGTGTTGATAAATCTGGAAATGGCCACAGCTGCTGCTGATTTGGAGTCCCTCTGGCTGGTGGCTGGTCAGGCTGGCCCTGGGGCTAAAGCCTCATCGTGGGGCTGGGCTTGGCTCCCAGAGCACTGCACTGGCTGATTCCTGCCAGCCTGCAGAGCTGTCCTCAGTGGGAGGTTAGCTTGTCTGTGTCATTTTCTGGGTTCTCCAGCTCCAAAGTTTGCTTAGAGTACCCTTTTTACATGGATTGGGGAAGGTGGAAGCCAGAGCCATGGGGAAGTCGTGTTTCTACTCTGCCATCTTGACCTAGCCCCTATGTCTATTGCTGGGTCATAGCTTTTCCAACAATCCACCCAGGTCATCTTATCATCTGCCTGCTACCACTAATCTTCTCCTTTCTACCATGACTATCTCCCTCTCCACCTGACCTTAGACCTGAACCTCCACACTGAATGTTCCAGAATCTAGAACCATCACACTTTATGTCAGCTCTCAGAGACCAACCTTGTTAAATTCAGAAAGCTAATCAGAAGAAAGTTGGCCACAAGACAATGAATGTTTGGGGGGCATATCCACTAACGAAACTGTCTCAGAGCATTACAGGTTTTGGTGGTGGGAAGATCTAAGCTGATGACAACAGGTTTTCGGAAACACATTGTGCACTTTCCACCAATGGAAATGAAAGAAATCTCCAAAATATCCATCTATATAAGTCACTGAATCTATCCTCCTCCTAACCATGAATGCATACACATACTCATACAACACCACAGAGTATTTTTTAAAAAGGTGATGGTTAAAACCATACTGAATCATACTACTTCAAATAAGCCACTTAGATTCCAGACAAACTAAGAGATTCTAGTCTAGTTTAGAACTGGTTTTTCCCTTATTATTGTGTAGGAGTGGGAATTTCTAGGGCCTTTTCAAACTCTAAAATCTGACTTGGATTTGTCATTTAAATACTGACCATTTACAGTCAAGTAACTTTTGCTCTTAATTAAAAAGAAAAAGCACATCATAAATATCTTCTATCTTTTGTCCCCATTTCAAATAGTATCCGTGACACACAGGGGGAGTTTTATAAAAGAAGATGGACATAAAGCAATGTGTCTTTTATAGTGATGCATTTTAACTCAGAGAAAGGAGACTCAAAAGCCTAAAACAAAATATTTTGGGGAGAGGAATGAGGAGAGCAGGGGTAACAACAAATAGTTACAACTAAGATGGTTGCTGGGACCTTGGGTGCCATAGTGTTGTGGCCATAGCAATAAGAGCAAAGGTTTCCACTGATGGACATTTGGAGAGATCATTCTTGACTATACACCCAGTTCTCCCTAGCTTATACCTCTTCATTAGGGCCACAATCATCTTCACCCAAGAGAAAACTCATGGATGTAGCTCTGAAGGTCTTTACAAATGACATGCTTTCAAGCTGAATTTTTTTCACCTTTAATATTACAAGTAAGGAGCCATCCCTGTATTATCATGTAGAGACCTGCCTGAATGAAACTGCGAGTACAGGAATGATGTAGAAGAACCTATCCCTTAAACATCAGGAAGAGAAGTCAAGCCCAATTAGTGTGCAGAGTGGAAGAAATTTGGGCCAAATAAAACCTATGGACCTCCGAGGTCTCAAAAGGCTCCAAAAATACAAAAAACAAACAATAAAAAACCTTTATATATTATATATATATATATATATATCTTATATATTATATCTTATCAGTGCAATTTGAAGAAATGTAGTTCAGTCAGAGATGGAATCAAAGTCTACAGGTTTTGTGGTTTATTTTATTCATTAGACAGTTAACAGATTGGTAGAATATTATAGTAAAAAGGTGAGAAATATAGACTTCTCTACAAACTTGCACCTCAAGCTAGAATCTCAAGATCTTCTAGGATTTAATCTAAATTCTAGGAAGAAGTGGGCAGAATAGTAATTTGACTCCTCAGGCCAGTCTGAACTAGTGAGGAAAAAAAAAAGATTCTGACTTAGGTCCAAATAAAAGTATCTGAACAGTTTGCTTTGGAACTATCCTAGAGATACAGGTCTGAACTATCCCATTGTTGGCACATGTTTGATGGGATGTGTCCATTGTGACATGGAGGGTTTTTCCTATTGGTTGGTTCCTTGGGACACTGTGGGCAAGCATCTGGTGAGTGTGCCTTTATGAAGGAAGCTGATCAACTATAGAAAGTTTAGAGGAAGGTGACCATGATGGCAAAGAGCCTTGAGATTATGCTATGAAAGTGCATTATGATGGAACTTCGAGAGTTTAGCCCAGATTAGAGAAGATATAGGGGAGTTACAATAGCTGGCTTCAGGGATCTGAAGGGCTCTCAAGTAGAAGAAGGATTATTTAACTTGTTCTTCTTGGTTCCAGAAGGTAGAACTAGGGTAGCAGTTGCAAAAGGTCAGGTTTAGGCTAGGTATAAGAAAAGTACCCTAATGAGAGCTGTGCCTGACTCGAGAAGGCTGCCTGGGGAGGTACTGGAGTCTGACAGCAGAGTTTGGATGAGTCCTTGTTGGGGAATGCTATTGAAAAGGTTGTTATCAGTTAGGTTGCTGTGAGGATCACATAAGATCATGTGTTTGAAAGTCTGTGGAACTCTCTAAAGCATTATACAAATATTTTTCTCTAAGTGGTACTTTTTTTCTTTTTTATACTTTCAGTTTCACCGATGTGTTTTATTTTTATGTTATAAACATTTATAGATTACTCCCACTTCATGAGAGGTCTCATAAAGTTAAACAAAACAAAACAAAACAAAACATTTTCCCCACCAGCTGCTCTCTGTGGACTTAGACTCTACCATCATCATGTACCGGGAAATCTCTTTACCAGTAAAACCATCATCTTGTGAGGTTGCTTCAGTTTTGGTACCCAAACCTCTTCAGTATTATCAGAATCCTCTGCTCCCTTGACTGGAGGCCTGAAGGGAAGAGCCTCCCAATTAAAGAGGGCTCAGGGACTAGTCAGCTCTTGCTACCAAACATACTCCTCAGACTGGATTCCACTATGGCTCTCAGTTGGGTATACTCATCCCTTTTCAGCTTGCTTTCTATTAGATTGAAAGCTCCTTGAGGGCAGGGACTGTGTTTTTTTTTTTTTTTTTGGTCTTATTTGTATCTCCAACACTTAGCATAGTGATTGGTACCTATTTGGTACTTAATAAATGTTTACTGACCTACTGACAGTTAAGGAAAAACTAATAATATAGTGATGTCCTCTTAAAAGTCATGCAGCATTTCAAATTTGTACACTGCCCCTCCCCCCCATTAAAAAATTTATCAGAAATTATTTCCTTTCCCTCTTACCTCTACTTCACTGGAAAAAAGAAAGAAAAGGAAAAAAAAAACCAAATATCCTGCAACAAATATGCATGCTTGAGCAAATTTGGGTCATTGTGTATTTGTTCTTAAAGTTTATAATCCTTTCATATCTATGTACTAGAAAATTATATCTAGGATAACTTCTGGCACAGAGAAGATGAAAGGTACTGGCCAACCCCAGTTGGCTTCCCTGTGAAAACTGAGAAACAATGAAGGATTGATGCAACAGTGTGAGAGGAAACACACAGAGGAAACTGCCAGCTCCTAGTCAAAGACCAGGCTGGAAGGCACTGAACATTGTGGCCATGGGTGAGGCCCAGGTCAGAGCTTCAGAAGGGACTTATGCTATGCCTTGTTCCTGGCAGCTTTCCTGTCAAGGACTATAGTATGTGAGGAGAGGACCAAGAAACAAACACCTCATCCAAAACTGTGGCAGGGCAGTGGCACTGGGTCAGCAGCAAGGCCAGGATGTGCTGTAATGTCACTGTGGGCCTGACAGCAGTGGAAGACAGGACCTGGGCCTGGGCCACCCAATCCAAGACTGTGCGAGAGGGTAGAGCTGGTCTTAACACAAAGTCACAATCTAGACCTGAGGCTGAAGTTATATCTTTAGTAAGCAAGCAAGAGAATTCAAACTACAGTGAAGAAATACTCTGGGTCAACAAAATCTCAAGATAAAATGCTAGGAGGAAATATTTCAGCAATAATTATAAGCATAAACATAGAAAATTGAAACAAAACATCCATAAGGACTTCAAGAGTGGATGAAAGAGAAAAAGGAAGAGATGAAACAAAAGATAAAGAATGAAATTAGAGCACTTTGGAAGAGAGAACAAACAAACTAGAACACAGAATAGACAGTACTACAGACCTGGGATGGGCAAGATGAAATCAATGGTTCAATGATATAACAAGAAATATTTTTATAATTTAATATTTAAATATTTAACATTTTAAAAATAAAAAAAACCTAAACATTAGAATATGCATGGTTTTTACTATCAAAAGTAAACAACCTGAGTAAAGAAGAAAAAGAGAAAAGAATTATTGAAAACAATGATCTAACATTGGGGCACATTTCAAGAAATTATACAAGAAAACTACCCTGAAATACTAAGAAAGTAAAGCAATGTTAAAATAGAAAGAATCTGCAAGTCATTTCCTGAAAGAAACTCTAACCTGAATACATCCCAAAATGTCATAGTTAAAATCCAGAGTTGCCAGGCCAAATGCCATAAAGCAGTCAGAAAGAGACGCACTACCAAGGAACCACAATAAGGATCACAAGTTATTACAATTATGAGAAGGCGTATTTATTAAGGGCTTACTTTATGCTGGGTACCATATGAAAAACAGGATAAGAAAATGTGGGATATGATACACCAAAAAGTAAAACTGCAACCAAGAATAACATTCTGCAAAAGTGAGTATAATCCTACAGGGTAGAAAATAGACCTTTAATAGAAGAGATAAACTTCAAAAATTCCCAATGAGAAAAACAAGAGAAAATGATAAAGCAAAAAAACAGGGGAAAAGTCTCCACCAACTGAAGAATGGATGAAGAAATGTAGTCTATGAACATAATAGATGCACTATAAAAATAATCAATTCATGAAAGTCAGTAAAACTTAGAATTTTTTCTTAAAAAATAATTTCAGAGAAAGACTTCCATGAACCAATGAAAAGTGAAATGAGAAGAAGCAGAACAATTTACATGATGACCACAATAATGTAGAAGGAAAACAATTTTAAAAGAATTTTAAATTTAAAAATTTTTTTTAAATCTTAAAAATTTCTCTAATCAACACAGATAATAACTTTAGAAGACTGATGGGAAAGCAGGCCTCAGCATCATTCCTCTTGGTTGAGAAGTGCTGCAGCAGAATGAGACAAACATTTTCTGGAATGGCCAATGTTTGGATTTATTTTAAGTATAAAGTTATTGAGGGGTGGGGGAAGTATGTGGGTGTGATTCTCTTGGAGGGATGAATTAGTAGATAGTGAGAAAGATAAAAAAGAAAGAACAGAAAGGGATATAAATAGAAGGTTTGTTACTACCTTGATAATTTAATATATACTTTAAAAAAATCTAAACTATACATAACAGAAGTCATGTGTTCATATGTAGTTCTCTTTTTTCTTTGCATATTGAAATGTTTGTGTTTGCTGCTGATTATTTAAAAAAAATTAAAACTATATTCTGGAAGAAAGTTGGAAAGGCATTCAATATACTCAAGATTAACAAATATAAAAACACACTCAAACTATTTGGTTATCTTCAAAGCTTCATCAAAAATAAATAGTTCTCTTTTTCATCAAAGATTCTATTGGCTGGTTTTGTCTACATCTTAAAAAAAAAATAACAGCAGTTATCTTCCCTTTAAAAAATAAGCATGCCAAAGGGTCTAAGGTTTATCCCCTTTGTTATTTAAACCAACTTCCTGAAGATTGTATTCTGTACTTGTTTAGGGCACAGAGTGTACCTCCTCCAAGCTTGAACCACATTTGATTACTATAGCCACAATTCAAGTATTCATCTGTTTAAATTTTCTTAACGAAAAAAAAAGCACATAGTTCTTTGTAGTTCCATAAACTCAGAGCTTGACAGGGGCCTTAGAAATCACTTGTGTAATTGTTTAGTGATGAAACCCAAGAAACATTCGATCAAACGTTTTTCTGTAGCAAATAGAGATAACCTTTGAGTTGTATTTAATACTAGAGAATGTCTGTAAATAGTTGTATGTTTAAGAAGGAAACAATGTTTTTCCTATTCAGATTTACTGAACTCTCCACTCCCTGTAGGACATGGGTTAAGATTAGATTATATTCTTAATCATTAGGCAAAGAGACCAGGAAGAACTCCTGGAGTATTATAGGGAAATTTGGAGAGAGTTTATGCCACTAAGTGCGCTAGCAGTATTGGCAAATAAATCAGTTGTCCCTCCCTTCTCTAATTTAGGTCTTTTCCCTATAAAGGAGCTGTGTCCTTTATAACTTTTATCACATGACACAATTTGAAGAGAGGAACCGAAAACTCTGAAATTGCAAAGTAGTTACTTAGTCACTATGGAAAACTATTGGCACTATGGAAGAAGCAGGTTGGCCTTTGGAATCAGGAGACTTGAGTTCTAATTTCACCTTAGACATTAATTTGTCTTAGAGAGACCCAGCTTCCTCATTTGGAAATTTGAGATACTTTCATCTCACAGGACTATTAATCAATAAGCACCGATTAATAGCTATTATGTGTATCAGGCACTCTACTAAAGGCAAGTGTCTCTACTCTTAAGGAGCTCACAGTCTAATGGGTGAGACACACCAGAAAATAACTGGGATCATACTACAGAAAGAAAAATTAGGGGTCCTTAACTTTTTGTGTTTGTGTGTAATGGACCTTTCTGGCAATCTGGTCAAGCCTATGGACTCCTTAAAATAATGTTTTAAATATATAGGATTACCAAGGAAAATAATCATATGGAAATAATTATATATACACACATATTATATAAGTTTACATATACCTTTGTAATTATATATATATACAGATATACATATAATTATATATACATGTATGTATGTGTATATGTTTATACATATGTGTGTGTTTGTGTGTATGTAGTCAAGGGACACCTGGAATCCCTAGAAAGTAATCAAAGGAGAAGGCACCAAGTGGTTGGATGTTACAGGAATGGGAATTTAGGATCTTCCCTGCCCATAGGCCCTTTCATAGGCTTAAGTGCACCTGGAGCCTGTGGCAGGAGGCTTGGTTTTTGGGAATGCTTTTTGATTGGGCAGTGGGTCAAGAGGGTTGTTACATTCTCTGAGTCAGGAGAAGGCTATATAAACTCTGATGTGGGGCTTTGTTTTGGGGCTCACTTTGAGAAGAGTTGTTTGATTTGACCAGATGAAACTCTGGGCAGCCATTGAGCCCCTGGCTTTGAAAACCCAGATGTTGGTGCTTCCCTCTCTGGTAACTCACTAGGTATGGATGTAATGGTCAGACAGTTGGAGGCCTGTCTATGGAAATGTTTCTCTGTCTTCTTGTAACTTCTGCTTGTAACTTCTATCTGTATACTCTGAAGTTTGGGGTGCTGACTTTTTTCCACTGACCTAGGTAAATGATATGTTTGATTGATTAAAGCAAGATTGTTAACCCATTTTGAATTGCTTTCCTTTAGAAAAGTAGATCTAAGAATCTGTGTTGGCAGCCACCCTAGGGATGCTAGGGTGCTTGCTGCTACATTGGGGTAGGCGGAGTACACAGGAAGGGCTTCCTATATAAAGTAAGATTTAAGCTGTCTTGAAGGAAGCCCAGAGGCACAGGTGGGTAGCAGCAGAATTTTAGACAGTTTTTGCACCAAAAGCACACTGCAAACTTTTACTGGAGGTTGTTATTGCTGTTATTAGTAGCATTAATGTTGATGGCATCTATGAGCCAAGTTATAGACTGTCTCCTTATTTGCTCATACTTTAATGGAGGTGGGATAGAAGACAATAGAATTTTAACTTATACCTTGGAAGTGATGGAATGAAAAATAAGCATTGTTTTTAGTTTTAAAACATGATCTTGAATAAAGCCTTTACATTGTTTCATCCCTTCACACCAAGATACTTCGAGTGTTTTGTGTTTTTTGAAACATCTAGATATTGAGATTCAGAGAGACACAGACAAGATACTTATGGTAATGTTCTATCTCATCAGGCAAGCGAATGAAAGGAAAGGAAGGGGACACACAAAAGGGATCCTTTCATAGTATCATCAGGGGATTTTATACACACACACACATACATATTTATCACAATATAAACAGATGCAGAATGATGTAAGCAAAACTAGTGACAATAATATACACAATTACTACAACAATGTAAATGGAAAAATTGAAAAAGTGAAACTCAACTTTCTGTAATATTAACAATCAAGCCTGGCCTGAGAGAAGAGTTGAGTTTAACTTCTTCCTCCCTGCAGATGTGTAGGATTATAGGCATGGAATATTGCATATACCATCATACAATTAATCGCCATTTATTTAGCACCTATGTGCAAGTACTATGCTAGGCACCCGGGATATATAAAAAAAGGGAGGGTCGCTAGCTAAAATTATCCCTCATTCAAGCAGCTTAGATTCTAATTTCAGACACTGTCAATGTTTTGGTTTTTCTGAACTTGTTCTCTTTTAAAATCTTTGTTATGATGGAATGCAGGTGGATAAGGGGAAGGATATATGGAAATGGATGTGATGAAAAAAGCAAGAGGTGTCAGTAAAAAGTAAAAACAAACAAACAAAATCCCTGCATATTGGTACTGCTCTTTAAGAAAAACAGGTAGCTTTACCAGTTAAAGTGGGAGAAGTAAGAGCATTCACACACTGACATGAATTGAGTCTGCACAGACACAGATGAATAAATTCCAGGAGTTTGCCAATATTGTATCTTCCTCTGATGCTCACAAATATGCACAAAAGAAGGAATTGTTAATAACTGTCAGTTCTAAACGTATGGTCTCACGATCTTTCATTAGGCTGAACCATGTCTCTTCCAAAAAAATTCGAAAGATTTTCAGACAAGTAGAAGAATGTTAGTAGGAATATGCGTGTGTGTGTGTGTGTGTGTGTGTGTGTGTGTGTGTGTGTGTGTGTATAAATGGGTAGCTAGGTGATGCAGGAGACAGAGCACCAGGACTAGAGTCTGGAAGACTCATCTTTCTGAGATCAAATCTGACCTTGGACACTTACTAGGTGGGAAATTCCTTTGCCTCAGTTTTCTCAAACGTAAAATAGCACCTTCCTCAGAGGGTTGTTGTAAAGTTCAATTGAGTAAATATGATCAGACAAGTAAAGCACTTAGGACAGTGTCTGGTACATGGTAAGCACTTAATATATACTTGCTCCTTTCCCTAAAGCTTCATATGAACATTTTAATAAAGAATCCAGTATCTCAGAGTGTTTAAGTGAATTTTGCAGTAATTTACCTAGCATAATACTAAATATCTTTTAGACTGATTTTCAACCTTTGGGAATTGCTGGATGGATGTGGGCAGGATTGGCCTTTGTTTCCTAGATTTGAACAGACAATGTGATTGCAAAACGAACAGCTGAGAAAAAACATTGCTTAGGGGCTACAACGTAATGCTGTAATTTGTGCATTACGAAAATAGCTAAGACATGAAACTAAAGCCAAAAATAACTCCCTTGGAATTGCTCTGCTATTATTTAAGACACAGTGAAACACTGTCACAGAGATCAGATCCATGTTCACGCAGGGAATGCTGTTCTCCTTGTGAAAATCGAGTAATCAGTTTACTTGCCCAGTAAAACTCTGCTATAAAATCCTTGGCTTACAGCATCATCACTGTTATCGAACCAGATCATATTTGGGTACCTCGTGTTCTTCTTAATAATGCAAAATTTATCCTAAGCAGGTTTATGCTGGAGTTAGCTTGTATGGGATCAAGAGCTGATTGTTAAAATTTCAGGTTGAGCATTTACACCTCAAAAATCAGCAAACATTACAAATCTGGGCTTCATTTACTGTTTTGCTGATTGTCTAGACTTAAGTTACAGATGAAGAAAAAATTAAGAATATAAGTTAAACTTAAAAGTATGCCTGATGATTTTGGTGAACCTGCAGTGAAATATTTAATGGTGACCTATGACCCTAAGACATATATCCTATTGGAATACACAGTAGTTTTGTACAATCAATATGATCCTGTCTTCAGGGCCTGGGCCTTAAGATTGCTACTAGTAAAGAGGCAAGTGGAAAATTGGGAAAGAATTTTTACACCCAGTGTCTCTGATAAAGGCCTCATTTCTAAAATATACAGAGAACTGAGTCAAATCTATGAGAATACAAGTCATCCCCCAATTGATAAATGGTCAAAGGATATGAAAAGGTAGTTTTCAAAGGAAGAAATTAAAGAATATTTATAAGCATTTGAAAAACATTCTTTAAATGACTATTTTTAAATTTAATTTTATGTTTATTTTTAGTTTAAAACATTCATTTCCACAAGATTTTGAGGTACAAATTTTCTTCCTGTCTTTCCCCTACCCACAAGCGATCCCACTGAATACCCCCTAACCCAATCTGTTCTCTCCTATATCCTCCCCCATCCCTGCTCTGACTTTCCAGTAGGGCAAGATGGATCCCCATACCCCAGTGCCTATATATTTTATTTCCCAGTTGCATGTAAAAAAAAATTTAATAATTTAAAAAATATTTTATTTTAAAACTTTGAATTATAGATTTTTTCCCCTTCTTCCCTCGTCACCTACCCTTACTGGGAAGATAAGCAATTCAATATAGGTTGTACATGTGTAGTTACACAAAACATTTCCATAGGGATATATTGTGAAAGACTGACTATATTTCCCTCCATCCTATCCCGCCCCCCCCCCCACTTGTTCTTTTTTCTACTTTGACCTTATCCCTTTTCAAAAGTGTGTGCTTCTAAGTACCCTCCCTTCTATCATCCCCGCTCTTATCCCCTTCCCCCCTACGCTCCTGTGGGATAAGATACCCACTTTAGGGTGTATGTTATTCCCTCCTTAAGCCAAATTTAATGAGAGTAAGGTTGACCCATTCCCTTTTGTCTTCCTGTTCTTCCCCTCCACTGTAAGTTTTTCCTTGCCTCTTTTATATGAGATAATTTACCCTATTCTGTCTCTCCCTATCTTCTCTCGTTATATTCCTCTTACCTCTTAATTTTATTTTTTAAATAGCATCCCTTTCTATTCAATTGATCCTGTGCCCTCTGTCTATGTATACCTGTACACATATATACAAACACTCACATATGTATTCACACTATAAATCACTATTGATTAGAGAAATACAAATCAAAACAACTGTGAGGTACCACATCTCACCAGTCAGATTGGCCAAGATGACAAAACAGGAAAATGATAAATGCTGGAGAGGATGTGGAAAAATTGGAACACTAATGCATTGTTGGTGGGATTATGACCTGATTCAACCATTCTGGAAAGCAATCTGGAACTATGCCCAAAGGGCTGTAAATAAGTACATACCCTTTGACCCAGCAATACCACTTTTAGGGCTTTATCCCAAAGAGATCATAGAAGTGGGAAAAAGACCCATATGTACAAAAATATTTATAGCAGTGCTTTTTATTAATGTTTAATGTGAAGGTACTTGTAGATCCTATATTTTATTGCATGCCATCATGGGGGGAGCGATGAGAAGAGGGAGCAGGAGAAAATTTGAAACTCAAGGGATTGAGGAACTGAATGTTGTAAACTAAAAGTAAATAAATTAAAATTTAAAAAAAATTGCTATTAGTGAGAAGATGTTACAACAAAGTCTTTTCAGTACTTTTAATAACTTAAGCTCTGGGATAGGGTAAAGATAACCTTATACTATTGGCAGACAACAAACATTTATTAATCACTCTCTTATGTACCAGGCAATGTGGTAAGCACTGAGGACACAAAGGAAGACAAAACAAAATAATTTCTATTCTAAAGAGGAGATAACATCAAACTACATACATTAATGAGGAGTAGATGTTCACAGCTCTTGGAGGTAAAGGCTCTAGTAGCTGGAGTAACAAGGAGTAGCCTCTTGAAGATGGTAGCATTTGAGCTAAGGCACAAGGCATCATGAGAGGTACAGGTGAGCAGGGAGAGTAGAATTGCATGGAGTTAACAGGTATCAGAGTGCAGTGAAAAGAAGGCGTGGGATTACTGCTGGATTATATAGTAGAGGAGAGGAAAATGTGACATTACTAGAAATTTTGGAAGAAGCCAGGTTCTGGAGACTTTTAAATTCCAAAGGACTTTATATTTGACGCTTGAGGAAGTAACAGGGATCCATTAGAGTTTACTGAATAAGGAGGTGACATGGTAACATTTGTGCCTTAGGAAAATCACTTTGGCAGCTGTGTGGGAGGTGAACTAGAGTGAAAAGTACTGAACAATGGAGACCAATTGGAAGGTTATTACTACAGTACAGGTGTGAGGTGATGAGTGCCTGAGCTAGCTAGGGAAGAAGGGGACATGGACGGGAGATACTGAAGCAGCTTGGTGACAGTGGACATGGCACTGGCCTTGGAGGCAGGAAGACCCGAGCTTAAATACTGCCTCAAAAACTTACTAGCTGGGTGATCTTAGAAAAGTCACTTAACCCCAGCTTCAGTTTCCTCATCGGTAAAATGAGGATAATAATAGCACCTATGTCACAGGATTGTTGTGAGGATCAAATGAGATAGTATACGGAAAGCACTTTGGAAACCATAAAGTGGACATATGGGGTGACAGTGAGGAGATTAAGAATCATGGCAAAGGTCCTTTTTAGAAAAAAAAATCAGTTTAATTTTATTTTCAGTTCCAAATTCTCTCCTTCTTTCCTCCTCACTTATTGAAAAAGTAAGAAAAACAAAATCCATTACAGATATGTATAATCCAGCAAAAGGAATTCTGACATTATGTCAAAAATAAGAAAAAGAAGAAAATATTCTTCAGTCTATACTCTGAAGACATCAGTTCTCTATCTGGAGGTGGACAGCATGTTTTATCATGAGTCCTTTGAAAATGTGGTTGGGGCATGGTGCTTATCTGAGTTCCTAAGTCTTTAAAAAATTGATTATCTTCAGAGTATCATTGTTTCTGCATACACTGTTCTCTTGGTTCTGTTCACTCTACTTTATATTAACTCATATAGTTCATTCCAGGTTTCTCTGAGACTATCCCCTTCATCATTTCTTACAGCACAATACTATTCCAAAACAATTATATAACACAATGTTCAGTCATTCTAGTTTTTCAATTCTTTGTCACCACAAAAAGAGCTGCTATAACTATTTTTGTATATATGGGTCCTTTTTCCTTTCTTTGATCTCTTTGAAGTATAGACTTCTAGAGGGTAACACCAAAGTTTCTAGACTGGGTAACTGAGAAGTTGGTTCCCTCAACAGCAACACAGAAATTTGGAAGGGTGTGGTTTGAGGGAAAATATAATGAGTTCTTTTTTGAGGTATGCTGAGTTGGAAATACTTAAGGCTGATCAAATTTTAAAGATACAAAAGGTAGTGGAGAAGTGGGTTAGAAATTAGGAGAAAGGCTCAGGCTATATATAGGGATCTGGAAGTCATCCATATAGAAATAACAATCCAAGGGAGCTACTGAGATCAAGTGAGATAGCGTATATATAGAGAAGAGAACAATACTCAGGACAGAGCCTTAGGGGTTAGCATACATGACAGGAGATAGATTCAGAGAGGACACTGAGGAGTAGTCAGACGTATAGAGAGAAACACCAAGAAAGAAGAGTGCCATGAGAATCTAGAGGAGAGAGTATTAAAGAAGAAAATGTGATCAATAGTGTCAAATACTGCAGATAATTCAAGAACGAGGTCATTAGATCTGGCAATTAAGGATCATAGGTAATTTTGGAAAGAGAAGTTAGAATTGAATAATCAAGTTGGAAGCCAGACTGCACAGGATTTGGTAGAGAATAAGATGAAAGGAAGAGGAGACATCAAGTACAGATGGCTTCCGAAAGGAGTTGAGCCACAAGGGGAGGAGAGAAGTAGGACAAAGGCTAGGAGGTATGGTAGGGTCAGGTGAGTTGCTTTGTTTTTTAAAGGCTAGAAGAGCCTTAGGTGTAACTGTAGGTAGCAAGGAAGGGGACTAATAGACAGGGAGAGACTGATGATTATAGAAAGCCAGCATTATAGATGGGGCAAATTTCTGGAGAACTCAGAAACGAATGGGATCAAGAATTCCAGTGGTTAAATAAAGCTTGGTGAGAAGGAATATCCCTTCCTCAGACTGAAATAAAGGAAGAGCTAGCATGAAGAAGATGTTTGAGTGAAGTGAGATGATGAGAAGGGGGAACTCTTGGCAAATGGTCCTCCGTTTTTTTTCAGTGGAGTGTAAGGTGAGGTTGAGGGAGTCAGTTTTATGGGAGGCCTGAGGAGAGAGGGTTTAGAATAGCCATTGTACTAAGTGGGACAGAGAATTGATTAGGGTAGAAGGGTGGCCTCATTCCAGTGAGGACCCAGTTGGATATTAGATAAGAGATTAGTAATGAACCCAATCAGCACAATTTCATGACCTTCTCTAGCTCTGTCTCATAGCAGGAGGAGCAAAGGAGGAAAAGGCCAACTAGGAGAATCCTAGGGTTGGTTATGATGGGTGAAAAGACAAGGGGAAAGGGACATGAGAGTATAGAGATGAACTGATTCACTGGGTTCACTATTCTGAGATTTACCACAACATTGGTAGTGCTGCCTTGCTTACAGTGGTAAGCAGTAACAACTTTCCCCCAAGTAAATCCATTGGTAGTTCCAGGTAATTAGGGTTAGAAAGCACAACTCTTATCTCCAAACATCCATCTTTGCCATCAAGAAGGGTATCACACAGCATTTTTCTGATGACTTATGTAGCAGGATTATTCATGATAGCAGGAAAATTCATGTAGTCTGAGATCACTGTTGCTTTATACTGTACATACCAAATAAGCTAAGAACAAATGAATTCTTATTTGAACTTATGTGATGAACAGCATTTTGTATCTGAAAGGCAAATAGGTTACTAAGGTTTTGGTATATTACTGGTAAAGAGGGTAGAGGGGAGGTCACTGAAAGTACCTAGGTACACATAGATAAGGAAGGAGAAGAGGGCAGTGCCTTATTTGGAATTGTTAACAGGCTCCAGCATGACTCGTTATTCTTCCTGCTTTCTTTATTAAAACCTCAACTTTCATCTTCTATTCTTAGGTCACAAAAATGACTTGATACGTCTTTGAAAAGACCTTATCCCTAATTCTAACAAACAGGCTGCCAAAATAAATGAATTCAGGAACAGGAACATACATTTGGTTACAGATCTAAACATTACACCAGATAATTTTTAAACAAAAGGTAAAATCATAATTTGTATAAGAAACCACAATGCTAAGAATGTTTCCATAGCCACCACAATGCCGCTGTTCTGATAGATGAGAACCAAGAGGGGAACTTCTTTATCATTAAGCAGCACCTTGGCATATTAAAAACTCCCAGTAATAGTGACCTTCTAAAACTTATAATTCTTAAAAAGAATTACCTTTTAGAAGTGTAATTACTAAAAGAAGGACAACCATTTTATGCAACTATGATCACCACTTTCTTAGCACAGGAATTAAAAGAGCAGTTAAGCCTACTGATTTAAGAAATACTAAAATAATAACATCATGTTATTTATATATATACACACATATAACCTATGTGCCTTTCAAAGAATCAGTAAATACTTTGAAATGTAGCCACTTCTGGAACCAGCAAGAGAATCTAAAATTCTGATAAAGTATCAGAGCACATCACCTAAGGAAATTTTAATTCTAATAAATCAAAGGTAAAGACTCTCACAAAACACCCGAACTTTTAAGACACAACCAAAACTAAATGCTAATTACCAAAGTCTCTCTTCCCTTTTATTCCCCACCTAAGTACCTAGGTTTTTTAAGGAAGTAATTTATTTAAAAACTCCAAACTATGACTTCTTCCAAAATGGCCAAAGGAAATTTTAATTTTAGATAAGGTAGTATTTTTAACTCAGAGATTATTTCCTAAAACTCTTCTTCTCTTGAGAACCATGTTATACACCAATATAACTACTTTTGGATATATCCACAATGCTTTTAAACTCTGTCCCATTTCTGAAATTTTTCACTGGAAAGTTTTTCCTATTCTGTTTTGTGAATATTAAGTATTGGCCACTTTTCAGCAGAGAAGTTTCTAATATCTGGTGGCATCATAACAAGAGTATGCTGAGAAATGAGAAGGCTAAACAATTCTAGACTCATTTTGAACTAATAGCTCTGATTCCTGATAATTGTAGCTATAACAAAAATATAGATCAGATATATGATAGACTCTCTTATGGAAATGACTTATATGATTTACTACTATCTTTAACCCAGCAATATTTTACTTTTCTAGTATATTATCATTTTGGGTTTTTTTGCACCCAGAAGATTATGTGATATGATGCCAACTTTAAGAAATACGGCCAGAGTATGATAATACCCATACCATAAATCAGAAACAGAATGCCGGATTGGAAAACCATGTTATTTTGTTCAAATGTGCTTTTTTTTTAAAAATGTCACTGGTGTCTGTATTACTTTGCTTTTTATTTTGTTTGAAGCTTACGCACCCTCATCCCCCAAATTCAGTCCTCATTTTTGGAACTAAACTGTATGATGAAGTCATTTGTGAGTATAATAGCAAACTACCACAAAATTAAAGGAGGAAAAAAATTGTGAAAATAAACTTCCATGAGAAGCAAGGACAAGTTACTTGCATGCATATTCCAAACATGTTTTCAATTCTATGGTTTCAGCTATTAAGGACTGAAAATGGGGGTGCAGGGCTGTTCTCAAAAAGTATCCCTCAAATTCTCATTCTCTCTGCTTCCCGTGCCTCTCCTCCACTCCCAGGCCCCTTGCAACTGAAAATAGATCATGGTCCAAATGGTATGATTTATATTTTTAATGAACCAAATGTAAACTTATGGAGCAGAAAAGAAATGACTGGAAATTGTGATGAAGACCTCGTGAGGATTATAGACATGACCTTAGAACCACACAAATTCTTTTCAGCTACAGTGTCAATTCCCAGGAAATTTAGCTAGCTTTTTAAATATATAAATTAGGGCCAAGGCTCATCTTTAACCCTAAATATCCACTAAATGGGCTAGGCAAAATACCTGGGTGCTCTGGCAGGACTAAGGCACAAGCAGAAGAAAAGAGAGAAAGGTTCTGTGGTTGAATGTTAACCATCATTTTAGCTGTCACTCAAGGGCACCAGTGCTCAGCCCTGGTCTAGAATGTACAGAAAAGCCTGGGCAATCTGATTATCTCTTTCTTACATACAGGGTCTGAAAACCTCTATCCTAAAAACGATATCCAGTCTACTTGAGGTGGCATTCCCTAAAAAGAAAAATAATATAGATCCAAGTCTTAATTATGTCATCACCCACAAATGTTCCATTCTCATTTTCACTATTTCTGAAATTCTGTTATCTGATTATAATCTTTTATCATTTTATCATTCCCTTTGCCTTATAATCTCTATTTTCTTACTACCATCCCTTAGTTTTCCTAGCTTCTTTTAAGACACAGTTCAAATTCTACCTTTTTCAAGCCTTTCCTGGTCCACCTAGTTGCTAATGCCTTTTCCTCTGTGATTGCTTCTTATCTATTCTGTATACCTCTTGTATGTTCCTATTTCACCACGTCTCCTTCATTAGAAAGTGAGTCTCTTGAGTAGAAGGGCTATTTCAACCTTTCTTTGTATCTCTGGCACTTGGCATAGTGCCTGGCATACATACACTTAGGTCTTTGTCCTCATTGTGATCTTCATTCCCACCACCCCTCAATTCTTTCGCAGGCCATCACCCCTACAAAGACTCCTCTCTATTCCATACTCTATGGAATCTTTGGTAAATCAACTCAACTCTACACTATCCTCTATTCTTGAAACTTCTGTCCTCTGTTCCTATCACTGATCACTCCCCCTGACAAACCCAACACTTAAGTGTTCCCAACAGCCACATACAAAACTGTACCAACTAGGTTCATTACAAATTTGTGATCTTATCTCAACTAGACCCTCCACTGCAATGAAATAATCATTATTAATATTCCATAACTAATTCACTGTCCCACTTTCCAAAGTAGATGTTCCAAACCTCTCCTAAGCCTACTATAGCATGCCCTGTCCACGACCTCCCAGCTGAGAATGTTATCACATCACTAAAAACCAAAACAAAAAAACCTGAGATTATCTGCCACTTTCATACTTCTTTCTCTTTTAAATTCAGATATCTCCCCTCCTATCTTTCTGTCTAATCTCCAAGAAAGTGGCCCTTCTCCTAGCCAACACCAACCCCTGATATTAACCATCAAAGTGCCCCCACTATCATTCTCTTTCTCTCTTCCATCTTTCTCTAACTTATTAGTCCCTTTCCTTGATGACTACACACATACCCTAGTTGCCATCATGCTTAAAAACAACCACAACCACGAAGCTCTCATTTCTCTTACCCTTAGTGACTCAACTCCACTTCTTTTCTTCTCACTCTCTTCTAAGCCCTCTAGCTTCCAACCTTTTTATACTAACACTGCTCTCTCCAAAGGTACTAATGATCTTTTAATTGCCAAAATCATTTAACTATGCAGATAACACTGTCCCCTCCTGTCGCGATTTTTTGTGACTCTTCTCTCTTCTGGTTCTATCTGATTGTTCCTCCTCAGTCTCTTCCTTGTCACAACCACAGATGTCCCCCAAATCTCTGTCCTGGCCCTTCTCTTTTCACTTTATACTATCTCACTCATTGATCTCACCAGCTCACATAGGTATCAGTTCTACACAGCTAAGTCCAGCACTTAGCACAGGGTCTGGCATACATGTGCTTAATAAATATTTACTGATTGACTGATGGAATCCCAGATCTATAGAGATACCTAACTCTAGTCTCTCTCTTGAGCACCAGCATTATCAACTGTTTACTGGACTTTTCAAAGTCAATGTCCCCTTGGCATCTCAAACTGAACATGCCCAAAACAAAACTTGTCTTTCCACCCCAAACCTACTCCTTTTCTCAATTCCCCTGTTACTTCTGAGGGTACTGCCACTCTCCCAGTCATAGGCTCACATGCTCAACTCCTCACCCTCATTCATCCCACACATCTAATACTCAGACAAATCTTTTTCTTTCTACCTTCAAAATATCTTTCATGTACATCTCCTTCTTTCCGCTAGTACAGCCACAAATCCAATTCATCACCTTTCACTGCCTCCATTGCAATAGCCTTCTAACTGGCCATCCTTCCTCAAGTCTCTCCCCACTCCAACCTATCTTCCTCTCACCTGCTGAAATGATTTTTTCTAAAGTGTTGAGTCCTTGCCCTTTCTTACTCTTCTCCTTTCCCCCCAAATTATTAAGCTCCCTTGGCTCCTTATTATATCCATGGTCAAATACAAACTCCTCTCTTTAATATTTAAACCTCTCCATAAACTGGCCCCTTCTTACCCTTCCAGGCTATTTATACTTTACTCTTCCCCCTGTTAACCCTATAATCCAGCATCACTGACCTACTTAACAGTTTCTTGGACATGATACTCCATCTCTCCTCTCTGTAGCTCTGCACTGGTTTTTCCCCATGCCTGGAAAGCCCTCCCTCATCACTTCCACCCTTTAGTTTCCCTGGGTACCTTTTGTAGGCCTTTCCTGTCCACCTAGCTGCTAATGCCTTTCCCTCTGTGATTGCCTCCCATCTACTCTGTACATCTCTTGTATGTACCAATTTATACACAGGCTGTCTCCTCCATTGAAATGTGAGTCCCTTGAGGGGAGGAGCTATTTCAACCTTTCTTTGCATCCCTGGCACTTAGCATGGTGCCTGTTTAGCATGATTTAAGTTGGGACTTAATCAAAGCTTATTGACATGACCTGTGATGTCACTGGCATGGTGAGCTCTCAGGGAGAAATTTCTTTTACCAATGAAAGCTGGAATTATCTCCATGATTTATAGTCTGAAAGAGGAGCCTGGAGCTCTGAGAGGTTAACTGATTTGCCCAGGCTTGCAGGTCAGTCTGCAGCATGGGCTGGAACTGAAACCTCCAGGTATTCTTGGTTCCAAAGCCAGCTCAGTGTCTAGCATATCACACAGACCCTCCCTATGTGCTAAGCCATATAAAGGATTCTATTTGTAAAGGATAGGGAAGTACAGGAGCCATTCATTAAATCATCCAACAGATGAATGGAATTTGCCCATTCAATAATAAGACATAGCAAATACAGGGTATACTACTTAGATCAACTATATAGGTTTTAGGGTATTATTTTTTAGAAGAAAACACCCAATAGGGCTGCCCAAATCTGCCAAATAAAATTGTAATTAAAAAAAATTCTTTACATGATCTGTTCTTGTGGCTGATTCTCCCCACCATCTGCACACATTTTAAAACCCTATGCCGCATATTTAAAAAGGAAACAAAATTTTATGGTAAGCTAACACACAGTAGAAACAAAAATGGCCATGACTGAGTGATATTGTGGGTACCAAAGTGTGTGTGTGTGTGTGTGTGTGTGTGTGTGTGTGTGTGTGTGTGCGCGCGCGCGTAGTGGAATTCTATGCCTGAAAGTGCCTCTTCCTAACTATGTTAAGCTTGAATTTAGATATTGAAGAATAAGAGGATTCTCCACTAACAGGATTTTGATTTGTTTTTAAAGTCAAGATGTCCTCTGTTTCTCTCAGGCCTTCTTTGAGCTCTTCCCACCAACTCCACCTAAGCAAAAGAAATAAATTTTTAAAAAGGAAAAGGAAAAAGCAAAGAAATTTGAGGCTCAGGACCTGAAACGTCTAAACAGTGTGTCTGAATTCTGCATCCTGAAACTGACTTGGTGATTCTTGGACATTTGTGCACATACACAAAAGGCTTAGTTTAGTCTGTGTGTAAATGCTCCATAATTGTTACCAATATAACCATAGCAACATGCTCAGGAGAGGGTAATGGCTCCTTGTTTTTACCCCTTAATTGTAAGCTCCTGAGATTCATTTATTTACAGAGATCTCCTAGCAGTGGCTACCCTCTGCAGTCAACTCCCATTTGTGGCCATTCCAATTTCTTTCTAATGAAAAGTGACACAGTTTTGCAGAGTGAATGGAAAGAATAGTGTTATACCATCCCTACATTGGGGGAAAAATACAAAACACATTAAGTTTTAGAACTTCTTCGGTCCAAAACATTGTTCACCTGGTTTGGTCACCTTCTCTAATTGAAACCTCCTCCCTGTTAAATAGTATTTTTGTTCTTCATTCGTCCCCTTGTGTTCAATTCTTTGAGATCCCATGGACCATAGCACATCAGGGCCCATTCTATTTCTCCACCATATCCCAAAGTCTGTCCAAGCATGTGTTTCTTGCATCCATGGTACAATCTATCCATCTCATCCTTTGCTGTCTCCTTCTATTTTTACTTTCAACCTTTTCCAACATCAGGGACTTTTCCAATAAGTCCTATCTTCTCAATGTGGCCAACATATTTAAGCTTCAGCGTCAGAATTTGCTCTTCCAATGAATTCTTTTCAAAAACACTGACTGATTTGATGTCCTTGCTTCCAAAGGATTCTTGAAAGTCTTCTCCAGCACCACGACTCAAACGTGTTGAATCTGCAGCGCTCAGCTTTCCTTATAATCCGAACCTCACAGCCATACATTGCTACCAGAAAAAACAAAAACAAAAAATATAGCTTCAACCATAGGGACCTTGGTCAGCAAGGTGATGTCTCTGCTTTTTAGTATGCTGTCCAGATTTGTCATAGCTTTCCTGCCAAGGAGCAAGTGTCTTTTCATTTCATGGCCACAGTCACTGTCTGCAATGTTCTTTGAGCCCAAGAATACAAAATATGACACTGCTTCCATTTCTTCTCTCTCTGCCATGAAGTGATGGGACCAGTTGCCATGATCTTAGTTTTTTAGTGGAAACCTTCAAGCCAGCTTTTACACTCTCCTCTTTTTTTTTTTTTTCGAATGCTGTATTAACTTCTGATTTACATCATTCATTTCCGCCGGATTTTGAGTTACAAATTTTCTCCCCGTTTTTCCCCTACCCACCACCCCAAAATAGTCCCACAGAATATCCCCTCCTCCAATCTGTCTCTCCCATATTTTCTCCCATACTCCTTTTGACTTTTCCAGTAGATTTCCACGCCCCAGTGCCTGTATATCTTATTTCCCAATTACATGTAAAAGAGTATTAATAAAATATATATATATTTATATTTGAGTATTTGATTTTAAAACTTTGAATTCCAGATTCATTCCCTTCCTCCCTTGTCACCCACTCTTACTGGGAAGATAAGCACTTCAGTATAGGTTGTACATGTGTGGCTAATGCAAAGCAATAACATAGTAGATATATTGTAAAAGACTGACTATATTTCCCTCCCTTTTATTCCACCTCCCACTTGTTCTGTTCTTTATTTTGATCCCGTCCCTTTTCAAAAGTGGGTGCTTCCAACTTCCCTCCCCCCCAGCCTGCCCTCCCTTCCATCATCCCCCCTCTCAAACCCTTCTTCCCCTACTCTCCTGGAGGGTGAGATACCCTATTTAGTGTGTATTTCATTCCCTCCTCAAGCCAAATTCAATGAGAATAAGGTTGACCCATTCCCTTTTGCCTTCCTATTCTTCCCCTCCATTGTAACGATTTTCCCTTGCCTCTTCTATATGAAATAGTTTACCCCATTCTGTCTCTCCCCATCTCCTCTCATTATATTCTTCTCTCACCTCTTAATTTCACCTTTTAAGTATCATCCCTTTCTGTTAAATTGGTCCTGTGCCCTCTATCTATATATACCTGTAAACATATATACACACATTCACATATGTATTCATATGCCCATATACCCTCATATATAGATGTATAGATATAGATAGACGTATATATTTCTATTTCTATTCCCTTCAACTACTGAGAAAAGTTTCATCAGTTACAATTATTGTTTTTCCATGTAGGAATGTTAATAGTTCAACTTTGATAAGTTCCTTATGATTTTTTTTTACCTTATCTATTTACCTTCTCATGCTTCTCTTGCTTCTTGTATCTGAATGTCAAATTTTCTGTTCAACTCTGGTTTTTTCAGCAAGAATGCTTGAAAGTCCTCTATTCCACTGAATTACCATATCTTCCCCTGAAACATGATACTCAGTTTTGCTGGGTATGTGATTCTTCGTTTTAATCCCAGCTCCTTTGACCTCCGGAATATCATATTCCAAGCCCTTCAATCCCTCAGTGTAGAAGCTGCCAGATCTTGGGTTATCCTGATTGTGTTTCCACAATATTGAAATTGTTTCTTCCTGGCTGCTTGTAATATTCTCTCCTTAATCTGGGAATTCCGGAACCTGGCTATAATATTCCTAGGAGTTTTCTTTTGGGGATCTTTTTCAGGTGATCAGTAGATTCTTTCAACCTCTATTTTGCCTTCTGGTTCTAAAACATCAGGGCAGTTTTTTTGGAGAACTTCCTGGAGGATGATTTCTAGGTTCTTACTTTGATCATGGCTTTCAGGTAGTCCAATAATTTAAAAATTATCTCTCCCAGATCTATTTTCCAGGTCAGTGGTTTTTCCCATGAGATATTTCACATTACCTTCTATTCTTTCATTTGTTTGGATCTATTTAACAGCATCTTGAGTTCTCATAAAGTCATTAGCTTCCATTTTCTCCAATCTAATTCTGAAGCAATGATTTTCCTCATTGAGCTTTTGAGATTCTTTTTCCATCTGGCAAATTTGGCTTTTTAAGGCATTCTTCTCCTCATTGCCTTTTTGAGCCTCTTTTGCCATTTCAGTTAGTCTGTTTTTTAAGGCAGTATTCTCCTCAGTCAGACTATTGACTCTCATTTCGTAATTTTCTTGCATTGTTCTCATTTCTCTTCCCAATTTTTCTTCCACTTCTCTTATCTGCTTCTTAAGGTCCTCTTTGGCCTGTAACCAGCTCGTATTTTCCTTTGAAGCTTTTGGTGCAGGAGTTCTAACTTCACTGTCTTCCTCCTGTTCCATGCTTTGCTCCTTGCTGTCCCCAAAATAGGAGTGTATTGTTGGAATCTTCTGTCTGCTTTGTTTCCTTTGCCTGGTCATTTTGCCCCTGAGTCATTTGACCCCTGGGCTTTTTTGCCACAGTAGGACTCTGCCACCAGATAGGGGAGCTTTCGTCCCAAACGCTGGGGTTTTCTCAGCTGCCGGAGGTATTGGATGGGTGCCCTCTCTGAGGTCTCCACATGCTTTAGCAAGCTGGACACACACCCCAGGACCTCTACCCTAGACTGCAATCCAGATCCAAGCAGGTTAAAGCAAGAGCCATTACCCCTCAGACTGGTGCTTGGTCCCCCTATACTCTGCAGACCAGGAGCTGAAGCTGCCACGTGGTGCTGGCTGGCTGTGCCAGCTTCTCAGGGGCTTCTTGCCCTGGGGGTAAAAGCCATGCACTCCCACTTACTGGGTCCCAAAGTCCACACTGCACTGACCTCTCACTTTGTCCTTCGCATCTATGTGTTGATAAATCTGGAAACGGCCACAGCGGCTGCTGATCTGGAGTCCCTCCAGCTGGCGCCTGGTCAGGCCCGCCCTGAGGTTAAAGCCTCTGCTTGGGGCTGGGATCAGCTCCCAGAGTGCTGTGCTGGCTGATTCCTGCTGGCCTACTGGGCTGTCCTCAGTGGGAGGTTAGCTTCTCTGTGTCATTTTGTGGGTTCTGAAGCTCCAAAGTTTGTTTAGAGTGCCCTTTTTACATGGATTGGGGAAGGTGGAAGCTGGAGCGGCAGGGAGGTCCTGCTTCTACTCCGCCATCTTGAACACACTCTCCTCTTTCACCCTCATCAAGAGGATTCTTAATTCTTCTTCACCTTCTGAAGTCAGAATGGTATCATTTGTATAACAGATTTTTAACGTTTCTCCTAGTAACCTTAATTCTAGCTTCTGATTCATCCAGCACAGCATTTCCCATGATGTTCTCTTTATATAAGTTAAATAAATAAGGTGACAATAAACAGGCTCATTGTACTCCTTTCCCAATCCTAAACCAATCAATCGTTCCATGTTTGGTTCTACCTGCTGCTTCTTGACCCATGTACAGTTTCCTCAGGAGACAAGAAGATCTGGTATTCCCATCTCTTTGAGGACTTGGCACATTTTGTTGTGATCCACACAGTCAAAGGTTTTAGTGTAGCTGATGAAGCAGAAGATGTTTTTTTTCTGGGATGGTCTTTGCTGTCTCTATAATCCATCTATGTTGGCAATTTGGTCTCTAGTTCTATGCCTCTGAAAAGCAGCCTGCTCTTCTGGTAATTCTCTGTTCACATATTGCTGAAGCCTACCCTGCAGAATCTTTAGAATAACCTTGCTGGCATGTGAAGTGAATGTAATTGTTTGGTAAACTGAACATTCTTTGGCATTCATTGCCCTTTTTTAGGACTGGGACATAAACTGATCTTTTCCAATCCAATGGCCACTGCTGAGCTTTCCAAATTTCCTATTTAATATCTATAACAGTTAATATAATAAAGTGCTTAACACAGTGTCTGGCACACTGTTCCTTTTCCTTCCCCGCTTTTCTCCTTAGCCTTCCCTTTCCCGCTTTTTACTGCTGCCCAACCTCTTCTAACATCTTACCTTTACTGGATGCTACTGTATGCCAAAATAATAATATTAGTGATAATAGAATAACACAGGACAGTTCAACTGGGTTTGGTTGACACAACAAAAGACATTCAATATCTTTGCTTAAGGGTACTTGCAGGTAAATATTCCCTATTATTAGCAGTATAACCTTTGTTAAGAGAAGGGCAACATTCCTAAGGATATAAGAGTGGGTAAAGGCAAAGAAAGAGGTTGCTAACAGAAGGTCTGACATGTTTATTTACTTAGTTGAACATAAACCCTATGATCTTTTATACTCATCTTGACAGATCTGGATCAAGATAACCAGCTGGTTCAAATGCAGCAATACCAAAGAGATGACTCCATATCCCCTCTCTGTCAAATAGCAATTTATTCCTTCCTTATGCATATCAGTCACAGCAGCTTGCATTCCTTATCCCAGGTGTGCACAAGATAACATACTATCTAGAAATGTAGGTGTTAGATGCTGACTTCACAATGACTAACTCTCTAGAGAGGCAGAGTTAAGGGACTTACTTTGAATATGATGCAGAGGCAGAAAAAGGTCCTGGTAACTTTGCTGCATCTCCAGTAAAGCTATATTCTTTTTTTTTTTTTTGGCGGGGGGGGGGAGGTGAGGCAATCAGGGTTAAGTGACTTTCCCAGGAGCACATAGCTAATAATTAGTGCCTGGGGCTGGATTTGAACTCAGGTCCTCCAGACTCCAGAGCCTGTGCTCTATCCACTTTGAGACCTAGCTACCCCTGTTATATTCTTTCAAATTTAATTTTTCTGCTTACTTTTGGATTATGAAAACTAAAGCTTTAAGATAGTAGGGTCAGTGTGGTAGGGAAAAGGATTGCTACATATTATAAAGCAATCAATGAGACTGATTTTAAGGAACAAATTTTATGCATACAAATCATGTAGTTATTTAGTAGAAATAAGTTTCACTGAGACTTGTTATTTTGACACCAGCCTCTAGTCCCTCTTCCACTAAACTGGCAAAGTGATCTTCTTGAAATCAGAGATCTGACAATGTCACCCTCTTTCCCCCACTCAAACTCAAACCCCTGTGGCTCCCTTTCACCTCCAAAATAAAATATAAAATCCTCTGGTCTTCAAAGCCCCTTGTAAACCATTCTCCTTCCTCTGCTGCCTTTCCAGTAGTCTTACACTTATTTTCCCTTCACTCTTCTCCCACTCCTGCCCTATCAGTGTAAATGGATTCCTTCCTGTTCCTTGAACAAGGCACTCTATCTCCTAACTCAGAACATTTTCACTGGCTGTCTACCATACTTAGAGTGCTTTCCCTCTTGACTTCCTGAGCTTGCTTCAATCCTCAGAAACTTTCACCTTGTATAGGAAGCCTTTCCCAATCCCCCTTAAATCTAGTATCTTCTGTCTGCGGATTATTTCAAATGGTCTGTCCATAGCTTGTTTGTACAGAGTTGTTTGCATGTTGTCTTCTCTGTTAGATGGTGAGCTCCTTGGGTACAGAGACTGTCTTTTGTCTCTTTGTATCCCCAGAGCTGAGCACAGGGCCTGCCTCACAGTAGTTGATCAATAAATATCCATTGACTGACTGACTGACAACCTCTTCCTCAGCAATGAATTCTTTTGTAGGGAAGGGAATAAGAGTTTATATTCTACTTATTCTGTGCCAGTGGGCACCTAGGCAGCACAGAAGCTAGAGTACCAGGTCTGGAGACAAGAAGACTTATCTTTGTGAGTTCAAATCTGGCCTTAGACATTTACTACCTATGTGACCTTGGGGAATTCACTAAATCTTGTTTGCCTCAGTTTCCTCATCTGTAAGATGAGCTGGAGAAGGAAATGGCGAACCACTCTAGTATCTGCCAAGAAAACCCCAAAGGGAGCATGAAAAGTGAGACATGACTGAACAGCAACTTGTGCCAGGCACTGTGCTGAGTGCGCTGTGCTGAGTGCACTGTGTTGACGTATTCTATAAATATCTCATTTGATCACAAAGAAAACCCTCCAGTATAGTGAGCCCAGTGACTATGTCTGGCAACATGCAACATTCTGTCCCTTTAGTTTTTTGTCTTTTTACTAAAGAGGAAGGAATAGTCACTTTGTAAGGACCAAGATTAATCCCATCACTCCCACCACACCTTATTTTGATCACAAATTTAATCATCAGCTAGACTGACCAGATTGTTTCAAATTAATTCAAATCCACATTCAAAGATTTAAGATCTGTCATTATTGAGGACATTCAAAGGAGACTGGTACAGGCTCTGATGCTGTCATTTTTTAGTTATGTCCAACTCTGACCCCATTTTGGGGTTTCCTTGGGAGAGATACAGTAGTTTGCCATTTCCTTCTCTGGCTCATTTTACAGATGAGGATCCTGAGGCAAAGAGGGTCCAATGACTTGCCCAGAGTCACACAGCTACTAAGTATCTGAGGCTAGATTTGATTTCAGGGTTGCAGCACTCTATCGACCACACTATCTAGCTGCTCTGAAGGCAACTGTAAATGAGAAGTTCCCAAGATGATTTAAGCAACCTCAGCATTGTTGGATAAAGTATATAGCTCACAAGGTGACTATACTGAAAAAGACAGCCTTAGTATGATTAAATTTGTTTTAACGATGTCTCACAATGAAGCTCCTTTGGCACAGAGATTGTCTTTTGCCTCTTCTTTACATCCTTAAAGCTTAGCTCAGTGTCTGGTCCAAAGTTAGTTACCTCAGTCAAAAACAAAACAAAACATATGTTAAGGTGAGGTTTTCAGTCAGCCATTGCATAAGAGACTACAGCTGTTGTTCAGTCACGTTCAACAGTTTGTGGCCCTGCGGACCACACCTTCCAATGGATTTTCTTGGCAAAGATATAGGGGTGGTTTGTCATTTCCTTCTTCAGCTTATTTTACAGATGAAGAAACTGAGACAAACAGGGTTAAATGATGTGCCCAGGGTAACACAGCTAGTAGGCATCTCAAGCTGAATTTGATCTCAGGTCTTCCTGTCTCCAGGCCTAGTGTTCTATCCACTGAGTCACCTAGCTGCTCAGGGAGACTACTGGGATGATTTAACACAATGCATTGTCTGAAACACTCAAAGTCTTGAATTCTTTTTCTTCCTTCCCTCCTCTTCTAGGAGCACCCCTGTAGTAAAAACCGAGCAGCATTTTAGTCATTCTCATGAAAGGCAAGAAGGACCTTTCCTGCTGCCAAAGACATTAATGTGGTTTTTTTCTCTCTTTGAGGCTACTGCCGCCATAATGATATAATTAACCACATAGATGCTCAATGAGTCCTGTCTGGAATGCTTGCTTCAGTGAATATCATGACATTTCTCACTTTAAAAAAGAAAGTCAATGAATAAAAAGGCAAATAATGAGGCACACAAAAACGAAACAAAAATTACAATCTGAGGAGAAAGCAAAAGGTCCCTGACTTCCCTAGAAGTAATTTCCTTATGAATTCATTTTCTGTGGTAAAATTGCCTCATTTAATGGCCACATTATAATAACTCCACACATCTGCACATATTTTTACAGTTTACCATGCACTTTCCTTATAATGACACTACAAAGTTGGAAGAATAAGTATTATTATTATTGCTTTTTTTCAGAAGAGAAAACTAAGTTTCAGAGGGACAGTGTTTGCCTATCATCACCTAGCTAATGGCTTTCAGAGCAAGACTTCTGGCTTCTTGGTCTTTACACCTTGTCACCTCTTTAAGATGTGCTGACCATGCATGAGACAAAGTGAAAAAACGAGCTGTCAGGGAAGCAAGGGGTTAATGGCCAGACATTTTGAAGCCATATGGATTAAAGTCCCCAGTAAGATGACTGCAAGTAATCATGCTGCAAGGCCAGATGAGTCATCAGGAAGACATACTACATCAAAGCGCTTTGGAGCTAACAAGGTGGTCTCTGGGGTACACCCCCCCCAAACCCCTGCATTCTGGGACTTGGGGATAAAAGATGAGCAGAGAGAAGCCTCACCATTTTGGTCTCTATTTGTCTCTTTCACTATTCACAATAGTGACCTATTTGGTTATTTTTACATCTAAACTAATACACCCTTCCTTCAGACTTCCCCCATGTCTTTACTCTAGTCTGAAAAACCTCTACTTCTCTGGATCCAGTCTTTCTTCCAATAGGCATTCTAGACATGCCCCCCCTTTTTTTACCCAGTATCACCACTGGAGCATTTCCTAATAACACTGACACCCTCCTCTCACTGCTCTCTCCTATCTCCTACCCCCATATATGGAATAGAAATCCAATCAGACAAGCCACCTGAACAAGACCTTACCGCTTCCTACAAAATTCTGGTCCTTCTCCACATAACCAAAGACCTTCCATTAGAGAGAAGCAGCAATGAAAGCCCAGAAAAACCTTGGTACCAGGTTGGAGAGGAGGGTTGTTTCTCACTGGATCATCAATCCCATCCTTCCTCCTGTCATGGCCTATAATAAACTCACCTAAGGCTTGGATCTGCACCCTCCAGAGATCTGGCTACATCACTGTTGATCCAGGTATTTCTTTGTCCTTTGTTCATAATCCAATAGGTTTCATGACAAGATGTGCAAGGCTTCTCTGAGTCAAAAATGTCCTGAATTAAGGTCTACTGCCTTATAACAATTATTGGTTAATTGGCTTTTCTTTGGGAAAGTCTAAATTCTGCCTCAAACAACCGTAATAGACTTGGGACCAACTCCTATTTGTCTCACTACTTAAGAGTGACTTATTTATTTATACTTAGTAGAATGGAAGATAGGAACCACACACACTTATCTCTAGTACTTCAACATTTGGGATTTCACTACTGCAGCTACTCTCTCCACTCTTCCAACTTGTCTCTTCTTATTGAGGCAAAAACAAACCATCATCAGGGTAGCTAGCCAACCCTCTGGGATGAATTTCTTCACATGTTAAAAGCTAAACAGATGCTCCAAGACCAGATACCATCCATGGCTAATTGGGACTTGCAGCCAGTCTTCTCTGCCTGGTCGGGCCTGTGAGAACTGGATTTCTCCTAGTGTAACTTTCCCAAACCCTGGGTCCCCTTGGCATCACAAATGGGCATCACAAAAGACAATACACACACCTGTGAAAACATAGGCAGAGAACATGTAGTCCAATCCGTACCTCTTTCTTCTTGGTAGTGAGCACATGCAAAACAAGGCTGAGATTCTCCATAACACATCTGTGATCTCACAGAACAGTGATGTATTTGAATGCTAACAGACCTTTAAAGATAGGTTCATACTTACCAGTACAATACAATAAATGCTTTTGAATCTCTATGCTCATGGGGCCAAATAAGAATATCAACAACCCCAGACAGGGGATACCTCACAAGTCATTTCATTAACCTTTTGTAAGCAGTTTTGTCCTCCTGCTTGATATAAAAATCTGCCTGACCTCTGGGTAATTCAAGACACTTCTCATAAAATACTTTCACTGAAAATTATAAAGACATTCAATAAACATTCAGTAAATGACTACTCTGGACCAGACACTTCAATAAATCTAGGAGATCTAAAGACAAAAACCAAAGTCTCTGCCCTCACAGAGCTTATATTCTATTGTGAGAAACAACTTGTGCATGGAAATGAAATGCAAAATATGTAAAGTCATTTCTTGAGGGAGGGCTCTAGAAACTGGGGGAGGACAGGGAGAAGGGAATCAAGTTGGCTTCTGGTAGCACTTGAAATGAGCTTTGAAGGAAAACTTGAGATTTAAGGATTCAGAAGTGAGAAGGGACTGCATTCCAGGCATGAAAGATAGTGTATATAAAACTGTATTGAGAGGATATAGAGTACTGTATGCAGATTACAGTAAACTGGTCAATTTGGCTGGAACATAAAGTGTATAAAGGTGAATGATGAGAAATGATATTGGAAAGACAGAATGAAGGCAGAATGCAACAAGCTTCAAAAGCCAAGTAGAGGAGTTTGTATTTTATCTCAGAAGAAGAGAAAGTCACTGGAGCTTGGAGAGTAGAAAAGTGACATGGTAAGACCTGTGCTTTAGGGATATCAATGTGTCAGCTGTGCTATGGATGGACTGGAAAAGGGGAAAGATTAAAGCCTGAGAGACCAATTCAGAGTCAATGCAATAGTCCAGGAGAGAGGAAATAGGTCCTGAACCAGAGCAGTGGTCATGAAAAAGGCAACAAGGGGATGATGAAAAATAGGAGACTTGGAAACTTACAGTTAGATCCCACTTAGTATGAATAACAAATTTCATTAAATGACTGCATTATTCAAACTGGCACTATTTGAAGCTATAATTATATGCACAATACAATCATTGATTCCAACACAACAGAAATCTGCAGTCTTCAAAGACTCATTATTTATGTTAATTGGAACTTTGCTGTATTTTTTGTGAAAAATGAGGGAGATAATCAGACGCCAAAAGTAAAACTACACAAAAACATGGAAAGGCAGGGGAAGAGAACATCACTTGAATTTCATTTTCATCTAACTTGCTCGAAAGGAAAGAAGATAATTAGCCAGCAACAGTCAACAAGCATTTATGAAATGCCAATTATGTGCTAGGTACCGTGCTAAGCATTGGGGATATATATGAAGAAAACAAGAGGCGGTGCCTGCTCTCGAGAAGCCACAATCTAATTTGGAAGATAAGATACAAGCAGTTATATACCAAGAAATAGAAACAAGACAAATTGAAGGTAAGCAACAGAGGAAAGGCACCAGCATCCAGGGGGATCAGGACAGGCTTCTTGGCAAAGGTGGGATTTTAGCTGAGGTCTGGGAAAGCTAGGGAAAGAAGCCCAGAGGGCTATGAGACACAGAGGAGGAAGGGGAGAGTTCCAAGCACAGGAACAGCCAGGGAAAATACCTGAGGTCAGCAGATGGGATGTCTACCAGGGGTGGGAACCTTCCACCTCAAGGCCACATGTGGTCTCAAGGACACAGGTTCCCCACCCCTGGACAGTAAAGTGGCCTACGTCATCAGACTGCAGAATATGTAGAAGGATATAAGATGTAAAAAGACTCTTGTTTTCTTTCTTTGCTTTCAAAACTTATTTCAGGGGCAGCTAGACGGCGCAGTGAATAGAGAACCGACTCTGAAGTCAGGAGGACCTGAGTTGAAATCCAGCCTCAGACATTTGATAGTTAACTAGCTGTGTGGCACTGGGCAAGTCACTTAACCCCAAATACCTTGCCTTCCAAATAACAACCAAAAACTAAACAAAAAAGGCTTACTGTTTCTTGGAATATCACTCAAAGGATTTGTATAGGGTACGTTATGTATATAAACTTTTTAGCCTTTTTTTATTTGCCAGGATACTTTACCATTAGCAGTAGACATGGCCATGAACACACACATATAACAAGGCAACAGCTCAAGCAAGACTCTTCAGATCTCCCCTGCTTGTCTCCTGTTTCAATTTCCAGAAGTGTCGATCTAAATCTTTGACTCTGGCTTGTGCCTTCAAACAGTAACTTCTACATGTTGATTATTAACTTTTAATTTTCACATTAATATGTTCATACTTCCCTCCAATGTCTTGACTTATTTTTCTCAGGACCTGAGAAAGAAGAAATTCTGGAGAAATGATGGGAAGAAGTTCCCATATGGAAACATACTGGGGACAAACGAGGCAGGAAAATGAATGGGCAGGCTGCTGTAGTTATCCAGGTGTGAGGTGGGGAGGGTCTGCGCTGAAGTGGGGGAAGTGCCAGAGGAGAGGAGGAGGTGTGCAAGAGAGATGCTGTAGAAACTACAGGACTTGGAAACTGGAAATGGTAGCTGAGAATGAGAAGTCAAGGATGATCTTGAGGTTGCAAGCTGGGTCACTGAGGAAAGGAGGTGTGCTCCAGAGAAAGAACAAAGTTAGGAAAGGGGGAGATTGAAGGGGTTGTTGGGTGGGGTGGAGAATGAGTTCAGTTCTGGACATGCTGAGATGAACATTTCTATAAGACATCTGATTCAAAATGTACAACAGGCAGTTGTAGATATGGAAATGGAGATCATGAGAGAGGTCAGAATTAGACAAATCAATCTAAGTATCATCTACGTAGTGATGTAGGTGGGAGCTGATGAGATCACCAAGCAAAATTATATATAAAGAGAAGAGGGCCTGGGACAGGATCTTAAGGGACATCTGTGGTCAACGGGGAGCTCTTGGGGGAAAGATGTCTTTTGTTCTGGACATGACTTTGAGGTCCTCTTAGAGAAGCCAGATGAATCCATGGATACTGAAGTGATTGGGGATATAGGATTACCACACTGTGATACTGGAGCTCAGCAGAGAGACTGGTGCTAGGGATAAAAATACAATGAATGAAACAATTCTTACTCACAAAGTGCTTACATTTTAATGGGGGACACAGAAAGTATTTATATACATACATACAGGAAAAATATAAAGGAAATAAACACACATAGGAAACTAAATCTGAAGTAGTTTGGGAGGGATGGAAGAAACACTTGGGAATGGGGATCAGAAAAACCATTTAGTAGAAGGTGATACTTGTTACCAGGTCTTGAAAGATGAGGCAGAAGAGGAGAGGGAGTGTATTCAGACATGGGGGATGCCAGTCCAAAAGCAAAGCGATAGGAGATGGAGAGTTTCCCGTGAGGAACAGAAAGAGAGCCAGCTTGGCTCTATCTGAGAATATGGGAGGGGGAAATAATGTCCAATGATGCTAGAAAGTGAGACTGGGGACAAGCTGTGAATATAAAGATGGGAGATGTAGTCCTGAGAGGGGATAGCTGAATCAGTAGGAGTTGATAAACAGTACTGAGAGATAGGGTAGGGAGAGATGGGAAAAAGGCCCAAGACAGAGGTGTTTGTGTGTGTGTGTGTGTGTGTGTGTGTGTGTGTGTGTGTGTGTGTGT